>NW_026294424.1:70214504-70602004 GCF_007827085.1 Peromyscus californicus insignis
TTTAGCTCCTAAGTGTGTGATCCTGTGGCATGACACATTTGTAACACTGCACTAATCTCCACCCTATGGAGATTAATAATACTAATACTCCATCTTCCCCAGGCTCACTTAATCTCAGAATTTATCTGTCCTGAGTCATGTTTTGTCCTTTTCTGAGGCTGAATAAGAGTACATTAGAATGTGCTTTAGCCATTCACCTTCCGGTGAAGTTGTTTATTTCCATATTTGAGATATTGATAGGCATGTTGCTGTTAACATGGCGTGCTACTTACTGTCGTGGTTGCTGTGGTAAAACAAAGAGCCAGCAGAGGGCTAGAGAGATGGCTCAGGAGGGAAGAGCACTATCCCCGGCCCAGCACTTAGAGAGAAATTAGCTTTCATTATAATGACAGTTGAGTAAAAATTAATACATTAATACAGGGTTTTGGTTTTTGTTGTTTTGTTGGTGGTGGTGGTAGTGGTTTTTGTTTTGGTTTCGGGGTTTTTTTGTTTGTTTGTTTGTTTTTTTGGTTTTTTGAGACAGGGTTTCTCTGTGTAGCTTTGGAGTCTGTCCTGAAACTCGCTCTGTAGACCAGGCTGGCCTCAAACTCACAGAGATCCACCTGCCTCTGCCTCCTGAGTGCTGGGATTAAAGGTGTGCATCACTACCGCCCAGCTCATTAATACAGTTTTGAGTTCAGTTAAATTAATAAGGACTCTTAGTTTGATATAAATAAATTGCCTATTTGTTTTCTTAGTATAATTTTAGAATTTTCATCTTTCAGAAGAAAGTAGTGACTCTGTAGTACATAAAGTTAGAGCCTCCAAAAATATATATTTATTTAGGTCCTAAACCTTAGACTCTTATTTTACAGTGGTGTCTTTGCAGCTATAATCAAGTAAAATGATGCCATACCTAAAACTAATACCCCTACAAAATGAGGGCGATTTAGACAAAGACACAGGGACAGTCGCCATGCAAAGACTGGGGCCAGAATGCTAGGATCACAGCTGGTACCTTCTGGAACCTAGGATGCAGGCATGGGATATGGATTCTGCTTCAGAATTTCCAGAAGGAACCGACTCATTTGACATTTGCATTTCTAGCCCTGGAACCATGAGGAGGACATTTCTGTTTTAAGCCACTAAAGTTGTGGCCCTTTGCTGCTACAGCCCCAGGACATCATTCAGATTTGGGGATCTAGAAGAGGGTTACTGCAGTAACAAACATTGGAAAATATGGAAGTCTTAGAATTGGGTAATTGGGTAACAGAAGCTGGAAAAGCTTTGAGGTGTGTGGTGAGACAAGCCTAGTTTGTCTTAAAGAGACAATTTCTAGAAGTTTTGACACTGTGGACTTCATAAAGGAGAGAAATTGACCTGGGGTGGATGTAGCTCAGTTGCTAGAATGCCTACCTGGCATGCATGCCTCCTGACTTTGAGCCCCGCTAGCACATAGCACAGGTGTGGCACACGCCTCCTCTCTCAGCACCTGGAAGGAGTTCAAGATCGTCACTGATTTAGTCAGTTCTGGGCCAGCTTGGCCTACAGGAGACACTGTCTCTAAGTAAATAAACTTGAAAAAAAGGAGAGAAGGTTTTTAGGTACAGAATACATGTATTATTGTATATGGACTATTTCTTCTAACAAGGTCTCAAATAGAGTTGAAGAACATATTACTGGACACTGGAAAAGGGTGACCGTGGCAAAACTATGAACAGTGTTGGGAATACAGTAGAACATGAAGGAGACGAGCTTGAACACTTCAGGGAGCTGTCCACGCAGTGGGGAAGGAAGCCTCATTGTGAGGGAGGGTGCAGACAGAGCTATCAAGCAAAGGAACCAGAACTTACTGGCTTTCAGAAGTATTTCTGAATGTCCATCCACACAGTAGCCTGTAGGCTTCCCGGTGGTGTGACTAGATACAGGATGGAAGCCACAGATCTAGTCAGCCATCTTGGCAGAGACTGCCAGCTTTGATCAAAGGGGACAGACATGAAGCGATGGAGAGAAAGGCTGTTGGGTCTCTGGGGTCTTACTAGGTGAAGATGGGCCACTGTGGCTACTTGTCTTCTGATGGCTAGTCTCCTTTAAGGAAAGGGAAGGATGACTCTGAGTGGCTCAGAAGCCACAGTGGAGCTCCCAAGGGCAGTTCAGAGGCTGGCGGGTCTTCCACTGCCACCAGAAGCAGAGGACGTGGGACCTAGTATTGGGGCTAGAGGTAGTAACTGTCCCTATGATTAAGAAAGTGAGACAGACCATCCTGAGAGGCCCAGGGGACAGTCACAGATAATTACTCTTCAGACTTGAAATCGAATAGAAGTTGGCCTGCTTGATTCCAGACTTACCTTGGACTAGGGTTATGGTTTGAATCTCACACATCTCCTACAGTCCTGTGAGCTGAAGACTTGGTCACCAGCCTGTAATATTACTTACTGCACGGCATTGGAGCCTCACTGAGGAAGTGAGCTCACTGGCTGCATCTTTGAGGAGGTACTGGGCCTTGGTCCTTCCTTACCCCCCTTTAACTTCCTGGATGCAATGGGGTGAGCGGTCCCCTGGCCGTGCATTCCTGTCATGATACACTGAGTGCCTCACCGCAGCCTGAAAGCAGTCGGACAAGTGACTCCGGGCTGAAATCTCACAACTGAGAGCCTCAGTACAGTTTTCCTTCCAGATGCTTCTTGAGAATTCTGTCACAGGAGTGACAGCTGACACACAAGTGCCAGCCACCTTCATCCCTCTCCTCCCCTGTCGAGAATGGAGCCATCTGCTCCGTGTCCAACACACCAACTTGTTTTCTAGCATTAGAGGTTGATTAGAGAAACATGTTACCCCAAAGTGCACCAGAGCCCTGTTTCTGTCTAATTTAGATGATGCCTAAGTGAGATGAGAGTTGATGCTGTTATTGTGGGTAAAGGGACTCGCCAGGAAGCCAGATGGTTTGAGCTCTATCCCTAGATCCCACACGAATGGGAGACACAACCAACCACTGCAAGTTGTTCTGTGGTCTCCACACACGCCTCCGCCCCACAGTAAACACAAATTCAAAAAAACTGAACCTATTAATTAAAAGAATTTTGGATACAGTGGAGGTGTTTTCTGCTTGAGAAGAACCTAAACTTTGGAGGGCTTCAGAGCAGGTGGAATTATGACTGCTGAAAAAGTACTTTGAGTGCCTAACTACTTGTGAATGTGACCTTGTTAAAGGAATGTCTTTGTAGATGTGGTTAAGATTAGATCATGCTGGGTAAGGCAGACCACAATCCCGTGAACATCCCATGTCTCTAAAATGAGGCAGGTTTGGGACATGGGAGAGCACTGTGAAATTGGAGGAGGTAGAGATGTCTTCAAGGCCAAGTAGTTGCCACAAACCCCAAAGGAAGTTAGGAGAGAGGCGGATAACTGTCTGCTTCAGAGTCTCCTGAAGGAGCTAGCCCTGATAACATAACGTCTGGCTTTGCAGGGCTGGAGAAATGGCTCGGTTGTTAAGAGCTCTGGTAACCCTTTCAGAGAGTTTGGGTTTGAGGCCTGGTACCCAACAGTGGGTAACTCCAGTTTCAAGGGGATGCCCTCTTCTGGCCCCTGTGGGCACTGCATGCACATGGTGCACAGACTTGCATGCAAAATACCCCTAACACATAGAGTAAGAAAAAAAAAGAAGAAAGGGGTAATGGCTTGAGCCTCCAGATCTGACGGGGAAACGGGGAAATAATGACATTCAGTGTTATTAGTGACTTTTCTGTTACTGTGATAAAACACCATGACCAAAAGGGAACTTAGGGGAGAAGGAGTTTATTTTGGTTTCCAGATCCAAAGGGAGAATCCAGAACGGGTTGAGGGAGACATGGCAGCAGGAGGCTGGAACAAGAGACTCAGGTCACACCTTCAGCCACACACACAACAGAGAGTGAGCAGGGAGTGGGCAAGACTAAACTCTCCAAGCCCGTCCCAGTGATGTCCTGTCTCTGACAAGCCTCCTGTCCCAGCATTTCCACAGCCTCCGCAAGAGCGCCACCAACTGGGGACCAGTGCAACTCTGTGAGCCTGTGCGGACCTCCAAATCACACCACCACACCCAGTTTGCAGCCGTTTGTAATGGCAGGGCCTCCAAACTAATAGAATAACCACAATTCTTTATTCAAGAAATGCGTCTCTGCTTTTAAGATTTTCTCAGGAGTGATTCCTTATTTTTTTATTCTTTATTATTGCTAATATTCTTATGTGGTATATAAAATGGGTTTTTTAATAGGTTTTTTTGTTTTGTTTTATTTGTTTCTGTAGTGCTGAGGCTGGAACTTGGGCCTTCTGCATGCTAGGAAAGTATCCTTCCTGGGAACTACACTGCTAGCCTGGCCTTATGTGCTTCTTTAATTTGTTTGAGGGAACTGCTGTTTGCTCAGTGTACAAATACTAGAAAATTCAACTGTTTATTTTCTGTAGCTATGATATCGAATAATGTTCATTGCACAATATTAGTTTTTAATTGATTGATTTCTGTGAACTCCAGTAACATCATTTTTCTTTTTCTTTTTTTTTTTGGTTTTTCGAGACAGGGTTTCTCTGTGTAGCTTTGCGCCTTTCCTGGAACTCGCTTTGGAGACCAGGCTGGCCTCGAACTCACAGAGATCCACCTGGCTCTGCCTCCCGAGTGCTGGGATTAAAGGCGTGCGCCACCACCGCCCAGCTCATTTTGCTTTTTAAGAGTGGCTAAGTGTCTTCCTAAAACCCCAAAGTAGAGTTTATATAAATTCATAATTATTGCATAAAATTTAAATGATAAGTTTAAACTGTGGATTATTTTAGGAAAGTCTTTTAACAGTATTTCAAATTTTTCTCATTATTTCAAAATTACTAAAATCTTACAAAGTTGGCCAATGAAATTGGACTAAATTTAAATATATTTAAGGTATTTAGTATAAAAATAAACCTTACTTTTAAAATTTAGAATTTAAAAGAATGATTTGTAAATATATGTAAATATATACTTTAAAATGTTGCTATTTGATGAGAAAATACTATTATAACAAGGGATATTTATGAAGAAAAGAAAACTTTAAAATCACTCATATTCACACTATTTTACCATAATTTTCATCTTTGTATCTTCTAAATGTATATATGAGATATTTAGTTATGATTAATAATTATATGCTCTTCCTTTTGTGCATTAACTAGGCCATCTTAAAATAGCACATTACTTCCTGAGAATATTTTAACATATGCAAAAACTGGCCCTTGTTTTTCTGAAGTCAGTTTGTGGCTACACAGGTTCCTGACGCGGTCTCTGAAGGCTCGCCCTTGAAGTGACTGATCACGTTCTTTTATGTTCTGTTGTCTTTACTCAGCACATAAACGCACACCACGCTTACGAGGCTCAGATCTCATCGATGGCCAAAGCCATGTCTCGGTTAGAGGAGGAGCTGCGACATCTTGAAAATGAGAAAGCAACAGCGTTACATGATCTGTCATCTCTCCGGGAACTTTGCATTAAGCTCGACTCAGGCAAAGACCTCATGACCCAACAGCTGAATTCCAAAAGCCTTGAGCTTGAGAGGGTAGGTGCTGACAGAGATGGTTGGGCACATTACGTTGGGGAGCCCTTCAAGCACGGTTTCACTTTACGTTCCCTTCTCCTGTGTTCCCCGTTCGTTCGTTTTGATAAGTGGATTTGACTAGATTCTCTGCCAAGATTTGTCTGTCAGGAGTAAGGGTGGGGAGGCTTGTAGTCCAGGGCGGAGTCCTCACCTTGTGCCTGATGCTCTGGGTCTGGTCCCAGTGCTGCAAGAAGTAGAAAGGATGGGATAGATGGTACTTAAGAGAGGAGGCATTTTCTAACTGTAGATCAGGAACATCCGTTCTTTTTCTGTTTCAAACTAAAATTTGAAAGATTAAACAGTTTGGTTTTTTCTAAGTTGAATTTTTCTTGATAAAAAAATCTCAAGGCATTTAAATTTTTAGTTAACTAAATCTCCTTTACTGGACTTCCCCATTCCCACATTGAGACATGACTTTGAACAAGCTAGTGTGTGTTCTCACAGGAGTATGTCTTTAGGGTTCACTGCCTAAAGTAACAATACTGAGAGGTAACAATACTACTAGCTTGACTGTGTGGTCGAAGAGTAAGGTACTGCATAGACCAGAGAACCTCATTAGCTGATGGGCCCAGGGGGCTGAGGGAGGTGCTAATCATTGAGGGGTGAAGTATGCCTTAAAGCCAAATAAGCCCTTAATAAAAGTAGCAAAGATAGCTTTAAATTGTGATGCTTTTCTTTTGACTAAAGAAATGTTTTGAAGTCTTCAACCATTACTCAAAAACGAAACAATTGATGTCAATCACTATTATATTTTGAGATAAGTAATTTTCAGACTAAACCTTAATTTTTACTACATTTATCTTTGTTTTTTTTTTTTCCTGTAGGCAATAGCAGAGTTGGAAAATGTAAAATCAGAATCAGAACTGTTAAAAAAACAGCTGACGAGTGAGAGACAGACGATTAAAAATCTTGAAATGTTGTTAGCTACAAACAGAGATAAAGAATTTCATTCCCATTTAACCTCCCACGAGAAGGAGACAGAAATCCAGCTGCTGAAAGAGAAGTTAAGCCTCTCGGAGAGCAAACTGTAAGTGTCAGGGAGCAGCCTGTGTGGGGAGTGCTGACCACAGGTGCCTTTTCCACTTCTGTGGTAGCGAGGGCCGTGTGGGAATGTCACACAGACCATGGTACCTGGCTTTCTTGCCTGGCGCCTCCGGATCCAGAGGACTAGCTCAGGAGCCGTGGGGTTTGAAGCTGGAGATGTGTACGTCTTCCCCCTAAGTGGTGTGTGGCAGTGGGAGGGGTGAGTGAGCTGCAGGGGAGAGCCTGAATTTGAGGAGAGAGCAAAGGCCTCAGTGGGGGAAAGCATGTCAGGCCGAGCCGTGTTGTAGTGAGCAGAGGCTTAGAGCAGGTGAGATCCGCTCCTCATGAGTGTGTTTGTCACCGTCGAGGAGACTGAGGATGAGGTGATCCTAGAAGGAAGAGCCTGGGCTCAGAGTGTGCAGAAGAGTGGGCTCTTTACAGGGATTTAGGGAGCTGAAAACAGGGTTCTTCCTGAGGCAAGAGGCAAGGAAGAACCAGGGAAGACATTTTACGTCCTGTGTTTCTAGTTCATGGGTTCTGCTGCATGTGCTACCAACTCCGTAATTGACGGGGTAAACCAGAAGAATGTGAAAGAAGCAGGATCCATATCTGTTCTTAAGTGGCACCTTTGTTTATATTTGCACTTGATTCTACAAACAGATCATTCCTTTTTCATTTCTGAGATCTTTGCATTTGTTCTTAAGGACTAGCCAGAGCCGAGAAACCTCCATGCTTCGGACTAAAGTGACACAGTTGCAGGCAGATTATGATAATCTGAAAAGGCAGATTTCAAACGAGAGATATGAACGGTAAGGAATCCCTTTTTAACGTTACACAGTATTCCTACATGTCTTCTGTCCTGTTCCATGAGTATTTCATGTGGCTTGCAAATAGCAAGCTTCTTTAGTATTAATATGTAAAGTGAATTTCTTGGATAATTCTGTAAGGACAGAATCCCTGCAGTAAGGACAATAGTGCTGCTGTAGACACACTTCCTGGAGCATCCTGCAGGGAGTCAGTGCGGTGTAGACAGGGAGATAGCAAAGGTCCCTGCGAGAGCCCCCCAAATACAGTGCATTCGGAAACTCTGAAAGCATATTATCGTGAGATGATGATACGATCGTACCATAAGAGCAGCCGGCAGGTATGAGATGGGCACTCAGCACGTGTCTGATCATCATCCCAGTCTCTTATACCTATTTGATGGGACACTGGGGTCACACTTGTAATGACGCAAACATATCTGTTCAGTTCAAAGCCCGTGCCCTTAACCCTGCTCCTTAGTCATGTTCATGCTCACAGTTCAGTTCACTTGCTTTGTGTTAAAACATTGAGTCCCTAAATATTGCTTAAACAGTTAAACCACACCAGATGTAGTGGCATGCACCTGTGTCCCAGCGTTCAGGAGGCTGAGACAGAGAAATCATGAGCTTAAGACCAGCCTGGGAGACCAATGTCCAAAAAGAAATGAGTTACCATCAAAGTCTAAATTTGCAAGTCAACAGCCAAGTTATATTTCTCTGTTGCTCTTTCTTAGACACCCAAGATTTGTTCTCTAGTAGGCTAAAACTGCCTATTAGATCATTTAAAAGATGTAATCCTTCCCCATTTGCATGAAAACTTGATGAGCTGCTGTCTGAAGTATACGGGGGATTTTCTATGTCGTCAGTAGTTGGGGCTTCAGATAGAAATGAGCTGTACTGCAGCACTGGTCTGAAAGCTGTGCTGATTTTCTGAAATTTGGAAGGTAGAGTGTTAGCTGTATAAAATGATTTCTCCTTCTTAATGATAACTGCGCTTTTCTGTAATTCCAAGACCCTCAGTCACGCTCTCTATGGCCCAGAGTTAAAGATCTATCCCCTTTCCCTATCCCTGGGCCTCAAGAACATGCCTTCCCTGCTCTTTACCATCAGACTAAGAGAAGCACTCTCATGGGGACTGTCACCCCACCCTCAGGACAAAACCTGGTCCTTGTGGGTGGGAAAAGACAGCAAAATATTGTAGTAACTCAGTGTGTGACCCTCAGAGGCCACAGTGCACTAGCAGCGTCCTGGGTGTTCGTTCACACTTCTTGGACTGAGGGAGAAATCTGGAAAGAACAAGTATTCCAAAAGTTTCTTTGACAGGGTGATACTGAGAAAAGAAAGGGTGGAGGAACTGTGCCAGGAAGGAAAGCTGTACTGAGTACCTCAAGAAAAGGCCCGGGCCAGAGACTGGGGAGCCGCAGAGGAGACAGTGGGCACTGGCAGACTCCAGACACCAGGAAAGAACGTGGGCTCTTTGGTCTCTGATGTCTGGGAGTCTTGAGCACAGAGAAGGCTCGTTAGGTGTAAAGAGAGATGAGGAGGAAGCCTTCAATGTGGAAGCACTGTACTCAGCCGGGGACTGCAGGGACAAGTGAGGGACATGCAAAGGACATGTAATTGCTCCATATGTAGATGTTTAAATGACTGCCTTTGAGCAGATACACACATGCGCACACAAGTACAATAACAAATGTAAACAGCATGTGCAGGCATGATGGTGCATACCTGCAGTCCTTGAACTCAGTAGGCTGAGGCAGGAGGATTGTGAGCTTGAGGCCAGCCTGCCCTAACCTATCTCAAGAAGCCAATAAGAAGTGTGTAACTGCAGGAGTAGAGGCAAGTGTAGAATTTTATTGACTTATTGGAGGATGAATTTCCCCTCTGCTGGAATCAGTAAAGACCTCGTAAAGCAGGCTCTGGAGAACGGCACTGGTGTGGGAATAGGCAGAAGCAGAGGGTCCAGTAAAGATAAGATGTGGCTGTGAGGGTAACCAGGAAGGGATAAGGCGTGAAACAGGTGCTAACTGTACCAAGTGCCACAGAAGCAGACCAAAGGCAGGAGCCATTAACAGAACACTTGAGAAATACATTTTTAAATGTATTAAAGCGTAAAGAAAAAGGTAAGCTCTCCTAGAGTCATTATTAATATTTTTAGTTTAATATCTAGTTGTATATCAGTTTTTTGTTTGCTTTGGTTTGAATTTTTGAGACAAGGTCTGTCTCCTCCTGCCTCTGCCTCCCAAGTGCTGGCGTTACAGGCATGTGCCACCCTGGCTGGCTTATGTGGATTTGTGTGTTTCTGAATGTGTACTTGCTATCCTACTTTTTTTTAGTAGATATATTATTTAGTAGATATATTGTGATCATCATGTTTCTAATATATTATTTTGTTGATGTCCTAATGTTATGACTTGGCTATAGCATAATTGCCTTGAACAGTTTCTTCTAATGCATATTCTTTTAACTGAAATATTTTACCCACTCCTGAAAAAAAAAAAGAACTACAGATTTGGGCTGGAGAGATGGCCCAGTGGTTAAGAGCACTGGCTGCTTGTCCTGAGGACCTAATACCTACATAGTGGCCCACAGCCTTCTGTAACTAACCCTCTTCTGGTCTCCACAGGCACCAGGCACACGTGTTATGCACAGACATGCGTGCAGGCAAAGCACCCATACACATGAAATAAAAATAAATAAATATATTTTTTAATCCTGCAGATTTGGTAAAAGTATATAAAGCTAGACCAGGCATCTTTATCCACTTGTAGTCCAGCTTCTTGGGAAGAATGAGACAGGAGAATCACTTGAGTCCCTGAGTAGTCTAGGGTAGCCTGGGGGGTAACATAATAAGGCCTCATTTTAAAGAGAAAATAATAAACTAAAATAAAGGTAGTAGAAATACTAATACACTAATGTACTAACACATGTTATTTAGTTGACTAATAACCCCAGTAGCAACTTTGTGAGTTTTCATGGTGCTTGCATATAATCTCTTCTGTGATCTTCACTCACAGAGAACGAGCAATCCAAGAGGTGCGTCGACTTGGTCTTCCTATGTCACCTCTGAGTTCTACTCTGAGATCTCCTTTACAGTCCCCTGAACACATAAATGCGTAGTCATCAGGAGGTATGTATCAGATCCCAAGGACAGGTAAAGTAATCTGTAGTTGTAAAAATTTGGAATTGTTGTCCCTGTCAGGGAAAAAAGAGATGGCTTGGAAAGGCGTTCAGGGGAATTCCCGGGAGCAATGGAAATGTTCTGTGTGTTGGGGACATGGCAGCTGTTACCTGGTCCGTGCACTTGTAAACACTCATCAACTGATGATTCAATCTGTGCATTTCACTGTGTGTCAGTTTTACCCAACTGCAAAGGAAAGAGTTCGGAGTGTGGGTCTGTAAAGGAGCACTTGCCTTGCATGCAGGAACCTTGGGGTCCTTCTTAGCCCTGCAGAGGAGTCATGGGGTTGGAATCAAAGCCACCACAAATTGCTAAGAAATATGAGCTGTCACAGGATGATATTAACCAAGTACAAACGATATCTGATGAGAGTGGGAAAGGCTTAGGGACAGAACAGTGAGGCATGGTGCACTCGGGTGGGCAGGGAGTGGTGGGCTGTAGGGAAGTAACGTGGGAGAAAGGTTTGAAAGGTAGTGTGTGCGGTGAGGTCACATGCAGATGTAGACTTGAGTCTAGCTCAGAAGGGGCCCTGAGTCTGTCCTCACTGCAGGGTGGATCCAGAGAGGTTGAATGGAGTCTTGTCCATGGTGGATCTGCCTCATAGCTGTGCCTGAGCCACACAGGAAGTGTAGGAACCAGACATAGGAAGAGCAGTAAGAGTTTGAAATGGATCTCAGAATGAGTTCAGAAGGCTGTGCTCCCAGTTCTTAGGAGGTGGAAGCAGGAAGGTCAGGAGTTCAAAGTCATCCTCAGCTGCATAGTGAGTTTTTGGCCAACCTAGGCTACATGAGACCCTGCCTCAGACAGAGAATCAAGAAAAGGCGCCATATCTGAGGTACATGGCTCACTGGGATTAAACTGAACACAGCTGACGTGCACCAAGACAACGCGTATTACCTCCCTTGGTTCTAGCCACAAGCTCTGCTCTGAAAAGCAGCCATCTTCACTGTTAAAGCCTAGAATCTTTGTTGTTTGTTTTTGGATTTTATCAGTGAAATTGTACATTTCTGGCTTCTTATTCTCAGTGGTGCATTTATGAGATCCAGCCACTGATACATGCGCTATGGATGGTTATTATTGCTGCGCAGTGGAGTACCCTGATGTGAACATACACCATTAGTTTATGCTCTATACTTGACAGGTATCTGGTAGTCGTTAGGAAGAGCGCCCTGAGTATAGACTTAGGACTGAAATTGCTGAGGTCACTTTTGTCCAAGCTTCCATAGACCTGAGGATCTGATACCTTCGGCCGAGATGGAGGTTAAGGAGTGTACTAATTCCCTGGAGATAGGAAAGAAGCCTGAGTCAGACCCTGGCCGGGACAGATAGTGATGAAGAACGCAGACTCACTGACAGAAATGGTTGAGTCAGTTTCTTTAAAGTGATGCATTTCTGGCCTCTTTTAATAGAAGTGCTGTGTGTGTAGAAGATAATTAGCATTTCCTCAGAGGCTCCAAGTCCCTTACAAACACTGGTTGCTCTGTGCTTTCACACACTGAGGCCAGTGTTTAGTGTCCAGATCTAAAGATGCCTGATTGCTACTTTTTGCCTTAATGTTTACATTCTTACAACATTTACTTTTCTCTTTCACCTTGAGTTATTGCAGATTTGTAGATTCCCTAAAAAATTCCTGGGGACTCAGGGATTCTTGGGCTTCTTAAAGAGCCTCTGATAATAGGGCTGGGGACCCTTCCCCCCACTGTGGGAGAGTGCTCACCAAGCAGCAACGAGGCCCTTGGTTTGATTCCCAGCATCTAGAGTAAACGTTTGTGTACATGTGTGTTGTGCTAGCCTGTCTGTGAACATGTGAAGTCCAGATGTCAATGCTGGATGCTCTCTTGCTTTCCATCCTACTTTTTCAGGCAGGGTCTCTCATTGAACCTGGGGTTCACCACTTTAGTTAAATTGGATGGTTAGTGAGCCCCCGAAATCCATCTTTCTTTGTGCCCCCATCTCAGGGGTTACCCAGGGGCCAGCGCTTATGGAAGTGGGGGGTAGAGATCTGACCTCAGACCCTCATCTTTCGTGGTGAACACTTTACCTGCTAGCCTGCCTCTGCGGGGCATGCTCCACATAAGTCCACTGTTGGTACCCATCAGCACCATCCAGGCCTGCTAGCCCGCCTCTGCGGGGGCATGCTCCACATAAGTCCACTGTTGGTACCCATCAGCACCATCCAGGCCTGCTAGCCCGCCTCTGCGGGGCATGCTCCACATAAGTCCACTGTTGATGCCCATCAGCATCGTCCAGGCCTGCTTCTCCACCCTCACCAGCACTCACTTCCCAGAGTTACACCCCTCCTAGTCTATGTGGTTAGAAAACCTTCACAGCTGTTAACAGATTCACAGCTTTTAATTTTGTAATATTGACAGTTCTCAGTATTGCAACTTGTTTATTAACCAGTAATCCAGTTTTGGAGCTGTTTCTGGGTAATGTTACTGAAACTAATTTGAAAGGATTTCTCCAATGAGCACTCAGAAACAAATGACATACACGTGACATAGTTTCTCAGTTTAGTGAGTCTCTAGTAGTAAAGATATATAACCCAATTTTTGCTCTGATTTTCTTTTTATTAACACCACAGGAGATAGGAAAACCTGCTTTTCCTAGTGCCACCCAGTCCAACACAACCCTTCTGGCAATTCGTTCTCCATCACACACCAACTAGGTGTCCTGCAGTTTTACTCCATTCTTTACACTGCTCTGCCTGAGACAGAGTCAGACCCCATTGGGAAGGGGGTCGGTTAACAAGGCTCCTCCCATCATCAGGTGCCGATCCAGCCCCAGGAGAATGTGCTTCTGACCTACCTGCTGTTAGACCTAGGGTCCTACAGGCTTTCCTCCCAGGTCTGATTGAGGTTTGCCAGGGGCTCAACACTTTGCTTATGGTTACCCAGTTACTACAAATGATAGCAATGAATGGCCGGACAAGCACAAGGTACAGGGACCTTGTATGGCTTCCATTCTCTCTCCAAGCTCAACTTCCAAGTGTTCAGCTCTCTGGAAGGTCCCACTGGGGCCTTTGCAGAGACTTCTGTACATGCATAACAAGCTGATCCATCCTTAGCATTGGTCACTGGGCCCTTGGCCTTCCTCCTCTACCCAACATCACCTTCCTGGTGAGCAGCCCCTCCCTGAAGTCCTCACCGTTAGTCCTTCTCGTCAGCATCCCCAGAGTCACTCTTACCGCTCCAGTACTTCCTGGGAGCCTTGTGCCAGGTACAAGGGGCAGAGACCGAATGTATAGTTCTCCTTTAACCCCAGTGTCACACGGGCACACTGAGGGACCCTGGAGCAAGCAACCCCAGATGATGTTTTTACTGCTTTCGTCATGATTGGTCCAGTACTTCGGGAAGTAGGGTGCTTCTTACATGTGAAGAGGTTTGGGAAACAAGTTTTTATTAGCGACTGTAACTAAGACACTATTGAATTTAAGTTTTTTATTACTATGTTAAATAACTGTCATTTTTCTCTTCACTCACCTTTCAGAGTGGTTTTCAGTGAGTTCCCACGGGATTTTTATGAGAGCACAAGAGAAGTGAAATATTGAAGCACTTGTTCCTGTGAATCATGGACATGGACACAGATTCTACCTCTGTCAGCCTTTATTTAAATCAGTGGATATTTATGTAAAAATGTTTAGTTTACAAGAGCCCTACATGTATATTTTCATATATGTGAAAAAAGAAAATATGTATTAATAATAGTGCTTTACTGATGTGATATGTGTATTTTTATTATTCCCAACTAAAATTGCTTCTTAAAATGTTTATACTGTGAATTAATTTAATGTACTCACATTATGCTTTAATAATCTGTTTGTTAAAGAGCCATAGTATATGCATGTAAATATCCTTCCATTATTTAGATGTGTTCAGTTTTCATACCTATGTGTATAGCCCATAGCTTGATGAACTAAGAGAATGGTCCATTTGATGCTTTTCTCTTAAGTAACATCAGTCCATATTTGCTGTCTGTCATCCAGGGGGCATATATTTAAATATCATCTTAAGAGCAGAACTCCATTTTTTTAATAAGAGAAAGAGTTTATTGAACTTATGGTTCCAGAAGGTAAAGTCCGTCAGGGATGCGTGGCAGTGATCAGCAGACATAGCAGCAGCAGCAGGAAGCTGGGTGATCACGTCTTTACTGCAGCACAGAGCAGAGGAATGAACGGGAAGTAGGGAGGAAATGTGTGCTCTGGAAGCCCTCCCCCGGGACATATCTGCTCCAGTAAGGCCAGGGTGTGAGGTGTCTCAGCCTGTGGGGTGCATTTCTCATTCACACCATCACGTTTTGTTGATGTAACCAAAAATGTAACTGATACCATTTCTCCTTTTCCTGAGATACTTCATTATTTCTGAAGTTTCAGACCTGGAGATCAAGAAGTTCGGCTACTTGTTTAAAATTATTTATGTTACCATCAACTTTGAAAAGTGTCTCCCTGGATGTAGAGCCCTAGCTAATAGGATATTTCTTTCGTTGAGCCTTTGAAAGAGGTGACTTTTTTATGTGCCTAGTGACCTCACTAGCAGAACTCCTGATAAAGTAGTTATTGTAATTAATTATTGCAATCTGGAAGAACTATGGTGGAAAAGATACATTTGTCTATGATACACATTATTTTGGCTGTCATGTGGACTCTTCACATGATACAATATTTTATTAGAATTAAGTGAAAATATATTCAGAGTTTTGTAAAATAATAAAGTGGAAATTTGGGGTATTTTTTAACTAATTCTTCAGTGTACTGGTCTAAAATTTCAAAATAGGAAAGTATTTAATGTAAACATAAACAAATATTTTTGTTAAAAGTCCGATATGCATCTGACAACACCGTTTGTGGCCTCTAGTATGTATAACTTAACCTGGTCTTTCAGAATAGTATGGAAACGCCATCCCTATGGCATATAAATTAAAAACAACTTCTTACAAACTTACTTTCAGGGTTGTAATTTTAAAGAATTTAGGTGTATGTAAACATCAAGAAGTACAAAGTAGAATGTAAGATACAAATACTAATCATGTTTCATCTGTTCACATTTGAAGAAAATCCTCTTTTCAAACTAGATTTCATTATGATTGAGAAAGAATTTAAAAGTCAGCATAGACAAGTGAAAGATCAACTGGGAACAACATGTTTTGTTCCCTCTTGAATTAAGAAAGTGGTTTTCGTGTGCAAGACCCTGGAGGGAGGTAGAGCTCCTTGTGTATCTAGTGTGCCTGGGATGCTCACGACGTGCCCTTTGCAGTTCTTCCCTGCACATTTGAGAATAGGACTACTTACTCTCCACCATCTTTGGATTTTATTCACTCTGTTTTTGAGTAAATTCCTGCTTTATAGCAAAATACCGGGGGGGGGGGGGGGGGGGCAGCACTTGCAATGTCATTTGGGAAAATCTTTTTTAGTAAATGCACCATAAAAAAATATTCGTCCCCACCTTTCCCCCCAAGCAGCAGCAAGACACACTTTGTTAAATGTTCATTTTTAATGTTTTCTGTATTATGTGTCATTTTCATAATTGTTATCTTCTAACCATCATACTACAGTTTTTAAAAAATGATTTTAATTTAAAATATCGTGTTCTTTTTATAGGTTTTTTTTTACTTTTGTTTTAAATAATTTTAAATCATGGAGCTTAACTATAGATTTACCAATAAACATACCAGTCAATTTGCCTTCTCTTTCTTTCCAATTGTTTTATAATTTTATATTAGTAATATTCTTAATTCTAAAATTAAATAAAATTTACTCAAATCAAACTTCATCATGGTGGGACTTGGGAAAATCCTTCAACTTTGGTGCCAGCCACCTTTTTAAATAACTCATTTAGAAAATAAATAACTCATTTATTTCCAGTTCATGATATAAGACTTTAAATCAAAGTCCCTATTGGGTACACTGTGAACAAAGTGCACTAACGTGTTTATAGTTAGTCTTCTCACTGTAAATACTTTGTGTTGACAGTTCCCCTTACCTGTACCACCTGTCTTCCCACCTTGTTGCGATTTATCAAACAGCTCAGCCTTCTCCCCATTTAGAAGTTTCTACCACATGGCTTACTGCATCTTTCTACCATCAGCTCTACCTAACATCAGTCTTTTATGTCAGTGTCTTTTGGATCTGCACATTGTAGTTACCTGGAGGACTTCAAGGAAAACCCACACCTGAGCCCCTATACTACAACAGATGGATGAGAATTTCGGTGAATAGGGCAGTCTTGTGCTTGAGCAGGTTCACAGGACTCAGCATGGATGAGCTCCTGTGGAGAGGGGCTGAAATATACTCAGAAAGTGACTGGTACCCCCCACAGCAGTCATGCTGCTGTTGAATCTGTGGGCACATCATGCCTGGTTGAGTAAGACCGTTGATGACAATTCTCCCTCGAGCTGCAGAGCACTTTTTTTTACTGTAGCCCATGGAATTTGGCATGTGATTTTCTCATTTTCATTCAGTTCTAGGAAATTTTTTCTTTTACCTTGTTGATTTGTGCACATAATTTCTCTTGCTGCTGATTTATAGTGTTATTCCTTTGTGATCAGCTATAATTGAAGGACTTACTTTAATTTTCTGTATCTATTAAGACATGCTTTGTGACCTACCACAGGATCTGTTTTAGAGAAAGGTTCATGGCTTAATGCGCCTCTTTTTTGTTGTTGTTGTTTGTTTGTTTTATTAATTTTTTTCATTTGTTTTACATAGCGACCACAGTTTCCCCTCCCGGTCCCTTTCTCCCCTCCCTCTTACCCCCCCCCCCCCCCATCCACTACTCCTCTGTCTCCATTCAGAAAGGGGCAGGACTCCCATAGGAGTCAACAAAGCATGGCACATCAAGTTGAGGCAGCATCAAGCTCCTCCCCCTGCATCAAGGTTGGGTGATGCAACCCAGCTTGGGGATTGGGTTCCCAAAAGCCAGCTCAAGGGCCAGAGACAGATTTTGGTCCCGATGCTAGGAGCCCCACAAACATACCAAGCTACCCAACTGTCACACACATGCAAAGGGCCCTGGTCGGTCCCATGCTGGCTCTCTAGCTGTGGGTCCGGAGTCAGTGAGCTCCCATGAGCTCAGGTCAGCTGTCTCTGTGGGTTCCTCTGTCATGACCTTGAATCCCCTAGCTTGTACAATCCTTTTTTTTCAACAGGACTCCCAGAGCTCGGCCCAGTGCCTGGCTGTGGGTCTCTGCATCTACTCATAAGTTACTAGATAACCAATCTGATTACAGAAGCCCAGTTCAGACACCCTCTTCCACTATTTCTAGGAGTCTTAGTTGGGGTCATCCTTGTGGATTCCTGGGGGTTTCCTTGGCACCAAGTTTCTCCCCAACACCAAAATGGCTCCCCATTAAGATGTCTCTTTCATTATTCACCCCATCTGTCCTGCCCAACCTGATCCCCAATGTTCCCATTCTCCACCACCACCCCTCCCCCAGTTTACCCAGGAGATCTCTTATATCTCCCCTTCCCAGGGAAATCCATGTGTCCCTCTTTGGACCCTCCTTGTTACCTAGCTTTTCCGGGGCTGTGGATTGTAGCCTGGTTATCCTTTATAGCTAATATCCACTTATGAGTGAGTAAATACTATGTTTGTCTTTCTGGGTCTGGGTTACCTCACTCAGGATGATTTTTTTTTCTAGTTCTATCCATTTGCCTGCAAACCTCATGATGTCATTGTTTTTACTGGATCAACCTCATCTCGAAGCATCAGTTTCCTAGACTAGTCAGTGATGGGAATGGGACAGAACTTGCTTTTGGAAGCAGCTTCTCCTTCCTATCCTCCCATCCGGAGCTGAGCAGCTGCAACTTTCTTCTTAATTTTCTGGTCAAAATAATCACTGTGCTGAAAGGAGACGCAAAGAAGCAGATTAATTCAATCCAGGGGCTGGAGAGAAAAGTCATCCATATAATGTCAAAAGATGGCGAAACCAGGGAGAATTCAATAAAGGATGATGTGGTTTGAATGTCATTGGCCCCCATAAGCTCATAGGGAATGGCACTATTAGGAGGTGTCGCTTTGTTGAAGTAAATGTGGCCTGTTGGAGGAAATGTGTCACTGTGGGGATGGGCTTTGAGGTCTCCTATGCTCAAGCTCCGTGTGACACGCAGTCCACTTCCTGTTGCCTTCTGATCGACATGTAGCCAGCACCATGTCTGCCTGCACGCTGCCACGCTCCCTGCCATGATGATAATGGACTGAACCTCCGAAACTATAAGCAAGCCACCCCAATTAAATGTTTTCCTTATAAGAGTTGCTGTGGTCATGGTGTCTCTCACAGCAATTTTTTTAATGATTTATTTATTTTTATTTTATGTACATTGGTGTTTTGCCTGCATATATGTCTGTGTGAGGGTGTCAAATTCCCTGGAACTGGAGTTACAGACAGTTGTGAGCTGCCATGTGGGTGCTGGGAATTGAACCTGGGTCCTCTGGAAGAGCAGTCAGTGCTCTTAACCTCTGAGTCATCTCTCCAGCCCATAGCAATTTCTTTTCACAGCAATATAAACCCTAACTAAGACAGAATTTAAAGGCAACCTAAAAGAAAAAAATTAGCAAATGAAAAATAAGCAAACCTGACCACATGTTTAGACCTCTCAGATACAGTCAAATGACCAAACCTAAGAATCTGTGAGGATACAAGAAGGAGCTGGTTAAACAATAAAGGCTTGGAGAATCTAGTATCTGTAAAAATAATAGAAGAAAAAAGTAGAAGTAATGTGTCCTGCTTGAAGCCTTAGCCAGGTCAACAAGACAAAGAAACAGGATGCAAATAGGAAAGGAAGAAGTCAGATCCCTATTTTCAAACAACATAATCCCATCCCTAAGAACTCCAGAGAACTTAGTTCTAAGAACACTTTCAGCAAAGCAGCTGGGTACAGAACCAAATATCAATGGCTTGTGGTGCTTGTTTTATTATTTGATGATGTTCCTATCCTACTTTGAAGAGAGATGGGGTGGGTGGGACCCACGAATGCCAAAGAGGCCAGGGTGTCTGAAGGGATTAGAGAAAAATGAAAGGCAGCATATGTAAAATATATAAAGAACCACGGATATTCAACACCCGGAGCCAAAATCATCCACCCATAAATAAACTAGTGAATCAAATAGGCAGTTCGCGAAACAGGATGTATAAGTGGCAATACACACTTGAGAAAACGCTCAGCATCCTTAGCCATTGAGGAAATATGAAGTTAACACTGCCTTGAATGTCCAGCTTGTCCCTGTCAGCACAGCTATCAAGAAAACACAGCAGTGCTGGTGAGGATGGGGAGAGACAACTCCTTACACACTGCTGGTGGCAGTGTTCACTTCAGTGTGGAGCTTCTCAACAAAACTAAAAGGAGAGAACTGGACCCAGCTGGACTCCTGGGCATATGCCTGAAGGACTCTGTTTACCACAGAATGTACATCCATGCTTACAGCTGCACTATTGACAACAGGCAGGATGTGGAACCAACCTAGAAGTCCATCAATAGATGAGTGAATAATGAAAATGCGGTGCATGGATGCAATGACCATAAACAAAAATGACGTCATAGTTGAAAAAATTGAGTCAATCTAAAAATCATATTAAACAGTCGAGGCTCAGTTACTACATGTTTTCTTTCATGTACAGAATCGACATTTAAAATTACATACATATATTTTTTTCTATATAAATATTTGTGTGTGTGTGTGTGTGTGTGTGTGTGTGTGTGTGTGTGTGTGTGTGTGTGTGATGAAGCTAGAATGGGAGTCCTGAAGAGAAGGATGGATCTTCCAGGAGTTGAGCAAGGAGGAGGGAATGTACCTCATGTGACCCACAAGCAGAAAGAGAAAAAAACCATCAGGGTTTTAAGAAAGGAGCCAGAAAGAATGCGGAAGAGAGAACAAAGCAGGGAAGTGGGGGGGGACAATAGACTATAACAAAGCAGAATGAGGCATATATGTGCATATATATTTCATATATGTGCATATGAAAATGCCACAATGAAACCATTACTTTATCTATTAACCTAAAATATTTTTTAAATGTTTATTCTGGTAAAAGTAACGACAGAGTAAGAAAACAGCCATCACAGCAATATGGCTTGATAGGCATAGATGTATGTAAAACTCCACCCCAACCAAAACTACACATTTTCAATGAGACCGCTAGCATTTAAAAGATAGACCACAAGCCGGGCAGTGGTGGCGCACGCCTTTCATCCCAGCGCTCGGGAGGCAGAGGCAGGTGGATCCGAGTTCGAGGCCAGCATGGGCTACAGAGCGAGATCCAGGACAGGCTCCAAAGCTACACGGAGAAACCCTGTCTTGAAAAAAGTAACATAAAATAAAATAAAAAGACAGACCACAGGACTGAGAGTGCAGCCCAGTGACAGGCCTCTTGCCTAGCATGCATGAGGTCCTACACTCAATTCTCAATAACAAATACAACTCAAGCCACAAAGGGAACCTAGGAGTCAAAAGGGTTAAACTTTTTTTTCTGACAACAAAAATTTTTAAATAAAATTAAAAGATGGGAATTCTAGCACTTGGGAACTAAAGTTTTGCATAAATTTCTCTTGGGTGAAAGAAATCATAAGAGACCAAATGAAATGGAATGTACCTAATTTCATCCCAGCATACAAGAGACGGAGGCAGGAGGATTGTAGTGGGTACAAGGCCAGCATGGTCTACAGTCTCAAAAAGCCAAAATTAAAAAAAAGAAATTACGCCAGGCGGTGGTGGCTCACGCCTTTAATCCCAGCACTCAGGAGGCAGAGGCAGGTGGATCTCTGTGAGTTCGAGGCCAGCCTGGACTGCCAAGTGAGTTCCAGGAAAGGCGCAAAGCTACACAGAGAAACCCTGTCTTGAAAAACCAAAAAAAAAAAAAAAAAAAAAAAAAAAAGAAATTACGAGAAATTGGATTATTTGGGACGTAGAATGAATGATAATGGATGTAGAATCTTCTGGGGAACAGATGGTATGTCATCAGAAGATACACAACTTCTAATCCGCTAGAAGAAAACCACTAACAAACGTGTAAACATTTACCTCAATGTTAGGAAAATGCACAGCAACCTCTCCTGCCTGCTGAAAAACAAGACAGAAAATAGGAAATCATAAAACCAACCACAAAAAGTAAGATTAACAAAACCAAGGATGGATGAAGTGGGTAAGTTCCAAGAAAATTTAAAATGCTGAAATTTAGAATAAGAAATGAAATTCAGGCGGAACAACATGCAGTAAAGACAGTGGGTCTAGGATTTGAGTTTATGAGCAAAGTGATGTGTTAGTATCTGAATGTTTCAAGGATGCTGGCAGGAAACCAGATTCTTGGGTCAGGAATAAAGGCCCTTATTACTCATGGCACAGTGGGCACCGTAAGCAGCTTGTCTGCATTGGTCTCTTTGACTCCCAAGCCCTTGAGGCATGTAGAGAGGTCCAGATAAATATCAGTCATGCAGAGGGTCACATCACAGCAACACTGAGCTTTGAAAACCCATCACTTTCCTAGCAGGTGCAAGTAAGCCTGCTCTTTGTAGACAATGCCTCACCCCTCAAGGCTGCTTACCACAAACACAAGTGCTGAGACGTTCCTGGGTAAGCATCAGTGAGGACCTTCACCCCTGCTTCGTTGGACACACTGTCTTATATCGGCACCACAGGCTGGGAGCAAACCTGTTCAATATTAAAGGCTTATCGCAATAGGATTCCCAGAATCAGGCAGGATTGACCTCTGTCATACCTCCCAAGATCCTGGAAACAACTAGCTGTCGTGGGGAGTGGTTGTGAATACCATCATTCACACAACCAGGATGGAGCCTCAAGTCTCTCCCCTTTGGGTTATGATGTCAAACAGCTCTAGGTCATCATTACATTGTCTGGGTAAGAAACATGGGCAGTGACAATCAACGGCCAAATTTAGCCTTGTCAACCATACATGATACAACTCAAGTGTGACAATCTTGTCAACTTGATGAGCTTTAGAATCACCATGGAAACAAACCTCTGGGCATGTCTAGGAGGGATTTCCTATATAGAGTTAAATGAGGTAGGACCATCCACTCTAAATGTTGGTAACGCCGTTACATGGGCTGGGGTCCTGGAGTGAATAATAGAGTCAGCTGAACCTCAGCATTTATCACTCACTGTCTGCTTCCTGACTGTGGATGTCACATGACCAGCTGCCTTGGACTCCTGCCACTGGGCCTTCTCTGTCCAACTGTGAGCCGGAGTCGGGCATTTTATCGCAGAAACAAGAACAGTAACTAATACATTGGGCAGCTCGGCCGTCAGGAGAAGCGGGTGAATCTGTATCCGGTTAGAAAAGCGTGATGCTAGTCTGTGTTTGGGGGTGTGCAAGGCAGAGGCCATGGCTGGGAGCCTTCCACTCATAGCATTTAGGGGGGAACAACATGGTTAAAGAGCAGTCATGGCCACATGAGTGTGTTCTCCGGGCCTGAACAGCAGCAGGTCGGTGGTGGCAGCAGACTGGATGCCGAGCCACTGCAGTTCCCTGATTCAGGCCCATCATGTGATGAGCTAGGAAACTGCAGTGTTGGATCTGGGAATAAAAGGAGCATTCACCGCTACGGAGTTGGGCCCCTCAAAGGATGCTGATTTGGGATCACACCGGATGCTCAAGTATGGCCCATTCTGTCTCAGTACCTAAAAGTTCTGACGGGAAATAAAGCTCCCTTTTGGTGTCTGTTTCTTTAGGTACATCATAAAGCTGCACACATTGTTCTCAAGACATCTGTCCTGGCCAGCACCTCTGCACATCCTGGGTTACTAGCCACTCTGCTTCTGGGGCAGTGAGAACACTCCTGGGCGGGGCACTGAGGCTAATGCCTCTGACTTGCCAGGCCACAGGACACTGTCTAAACTCAGAGGACGGAGGCCCTTCTGCCAGATCTTGGCTCACTCACTGGTGACAAATGGTGTGAAGTTTGTCCCTCTGACCTATCTCTTGCTTTAAGCTGTGACTGGGATAATCCTTGATGGGACTTACGAAACAGAGAAAAAAATGTGTAGATGGAGAATTTCCGCCAACACTTACAATGTTATTTTTTATTGTAATAGACATAATGTTTAGGTCTTGAAGTAGAACCTGCAGCAACTGCTCTACTAATTCCTAACCACACTCTCAGCAAGTGTCCTTATACCCACAGAGAAGGGTAGTTCTTACCCCACATCAAGGAAATTTCTCTTTACAACAGAGGGAGACGATGACAGAAAACCCCAGCCAGTGAAAATGTAGTTGTGGAGACCAGTCCCAGTGGATACAGCCACAAATGCCACACCTCAGGTTCAGGAAACGTTTTGGGAGAGGAGACAGAAAGATGGTCAAAGTCAAAGGAGCCAGGAGTTTGCTGTGAGGTTGTAACTCTTAGACATGTCAGAAGCTACACCCATGAAGTCTCACCAACACGACTGCCTACACACGAGCCACACGAGGATGAAACAATAGCCATTTTTTAGTGTACAATTTAATGGCATCAAGCATGTTCATAATGTTAAACAACTACCATCACTTCCCATTTCCTGAACTGTTTCTTTCTTTAAAAAAACTTCCTTTTTATTTATTCTTTGTATCTTTCACATCAGGCATCTCAATCCCATTCACTTCCTGTCCCTGCATATCCATCCTCTGACCTTGCAGCTCCCCTCAGATGATTTAAAAGAAAAACAAAATCTCATCATGGCAGCTGTAGTGTGACACAGTGAGTCACACACTAAACCCTTTCGTCCATATTATCTTTACTTGCAAGTGTTCATTGCAGAGAGTCATTGATTTGGTTCAAGGCCTCTGGTTTCTGTACACTATTGATGCTGGGCCCTCACTGGGACTCCTCTTGGATATCCTGTTGTTGCGCTGTGTCATGGAGATCCTGCAGCTTTGGGTCTGCAGGGTCAGTCCCTTCACGTGCTCCAGCAGATGACAGATGGGGTGGATGTTGGGTTGGGCCAACCCATAACTCTGGTTAGCCTGCCCATTCTTGTCCTTGCCACCAGGGTGGGCTCTCCTGCATTACCCTGGCGAGTTCACACCTTGCAGCCATGCGCAGGGGGTGGGACCAGCTCTCCTGCCCTCATGTCCTCAGGGTCAGATCTCCCATATTTACACCTTCAGGGCCAGCTCTACTGTGTTGTCTAGGCATAGCACAGAGGCCACTCCTCCAAGAGCCGCAGCAGACTAGGGGCAGGGCCAGCTCTCCTGTTCTTATGACCTTAGGACCACCTTTCCCATCTGCCTCAGGTATTGATGGGGGGTGGGCATCTCTCATCCACCCATGTCACCACATGACAGGTGAGTAATGGGGACAGCTCTTCCATGCTCACAATATCGGGCCTGGCTTGCCCACACCTCTGCCAGTGGGGTTGGATATTGTGCTGCCCAGGCGAGGTGCAGGGCCTGCTCTCCAAAGTGTTGCAGCTGGTGGCGGGCCAGGGCAGATCTCCTGCCCTTCTGACCTCAGGGCCAGCTCTCCCACCTGACTCAGGCACTGATGGATGGGGGTGAAGGGTAGTGGGGAGGGCATCTCTCCCCTGCCCATGCCACTACATGACAGATGAGCAATGGGGACAGCTCTCCCATGCTGACAACTTCGGGGGCGGCTCACAACTGTTTCATTCTTAAGGTACACATGGTTCTGTTTTTAAAGGCTTTATTTAGATTTTTTTTTTTTAAAGATCTTGTTCACTAGTGGGACTGGCCCAACGTTTCCTTTCACATGTGAGAAACATTGTCTTGCTTTTACTTCAAAGTTTTTCTCAAGAGTTTAATAGATTCAGCTCTTACTTTTTTTGCTTAACATGTACTTTGAGCTGATTCTTGTAAAATTCTTTTGTGCATAGATATTTAGCTGTCCTTATATGTCGTCTTTTGTTAGTATGACCTATGAACCAGTATGCTTGAGAAGTCAGAAGAGAGACATTCTGTCAAACATGCCACCTTCCAAGCGGGAAAACTTAAGAGCCACTTTGGAAGTTTCCATTAGTCTGCAGCCATACCGCCCTGAACATGCTGGATCTGGTCTGAAAGTTTCTGTTAGTCCAGCATAAACGTCACAGCTCCTTGCTGACTAGTCCAAGGACTGAGCTGTTGTCGATGATAGTCAAAAGCCAAGGCAAACAGCTCAAAAGACAGTCAAGGTTTCCTATTAGCTTCTGAGTTGAGGTCTGATACATAAAGTCTGTCGCTAGAACATTCTAACAGGGGCATCAACTCAGGGATATTCAATAGTGTGTAAGCTGCCATGTTTGTCTTATAAAATGAAGTCAGTAGACCTACACTTATGCAAATTTGAATTTTTGCAGAGTGGTTCTTGTGCAGTTGGCCTAAGCATCAAGAAAAAGACCCCAATTTCATGTTCTGCCCAGATTTTATTTTGAGCTTCTAGAAATTTCTAGTACTACCAAACCAAAGTAAAAGGAACCTGCTCAATTCTTTCTAAAACTTGTCGTTTTTCTTTTTTTCCTTTTTAAAAATTATTATTATTTTATGTACATTGGTGTTTTGCCTGCATGTTTGTCTGTGTGAGGCTGTCAGATCCTCTGGAAACGCAGCCAGAGGTCTTAGCCTCTCCAGCCCCTTGTCAGTGTTTTTATTTGGAGTAAAGCAGACATGGTTTAGGATTTGTGTAATCCTGACCAATGAAACAACACTTATGCTCTCAAAAATCCACACCCAAATCTTATGCTGGCATTTAATTAAAATATTTATCCAGGGCAGAGAGGCCGTGGCACACACCTTTAATCCCAGCACTCAGGAGGCAGAGGCAGGCAGATCCTAGAGTTCGAGTCCAGCCTGGTCTACAGAGTGAGTTCCAGGAACCCAGGGCTACACAGAGAAGCACTTTCTCTAAACACTCAAACCACCAAAAACAAAAACAAAAATTATCCAGAAAAACTCAGTTTAATAAGCCTCCACAAACTAGAACCTGCAATATCATTTTCTTCTTCTAAGTCACACACGCTGCTTTGGGCGCTGGGACCTCTGATTCATGGAGAATATGTTAGGGTTGGCTTTCTATATCTTTTGTCACAGAAGATTTCTGCTTTGTTTAATATTTAATAAGACTAAATTAATTTTAGTGTCTTTGTATTCATAGCAACAAAAGTCTGGTAGAACTGATTTCCAAGGCTTCCGTTCAAACAGCGATGGCAAAAAGTATGAAGTTAAGTCTTCACTGCTTCCGATTAGCCTACATCAGGAAAAGATAATGATTCTCCCTAAGATATCAAACTCAATATTCAATTTTATTGTGAGTGGGGACAATAATGACCAATGTCACTGTGGTCAGATGCAGAGATTCAGCAATGCAATCTAGCTTTTCTATCTCTGGAGAGACATCTTTCCACTCGTGCGACTCAAGGAGTACCTGACCCATTCGGATACTTTGCACCCTGCCGGGTGAAACCCCTCTACGGTCTACGTCACTTGAGTTAGTGACCACCGGTTCATGCAAGTCCCCGGGACCTGATGGGCATCCCGAGGTGGGTAGCGACTGATGGTCTTGGCTTCCTGCCCCTTGCAAGGTGCGCCTGGACCCTTGCCTTCAGCCCTCGGTCTGGCCATTCCTGCACGCCATGCCCGGTGCCCTGGACTAACTCTTCTTGGTTTCGGGTCAGCCAAGGTGCGGAACCGTCCCGGGCGCGCCATCCGAGCTCGGCGGGCTGCGCGGCGGTCCCCGGGCGGGGCGGGCGCGGGTCCGAGCGGCCGAGGCGAGGCGCGGGCGGAGCATGTGACCACGGCGCGCGGGGCTGGGCGCGCAGTGCCGCGCGGTGGCAGCGGCGGGGAGAGCAATGGAGGCCGCGGGCGCCTGAGAGCTGGCCGCGCTGCTGCTGGGGCTGCTGCAGCCGAGGCTCGGCGGGCTGGGACGTCCCCGGGACGCGCGTCGCCCGTCATCCCTCCCTCCACCGTGGCGCCCGGTGAAAGCGCAGGTGAGCGCCCCTCGGTCGCGGGAACAGACAATGGGCAGCTGGTGGCTTCTCCCTCCGGCCGGGCCCGCGCGAGACTCCGACCTTGCCCGGGGCGTGGGCTCGGGCGGCCGGCGGGAGGTCTTGGGGCGGCGACCCCACGCGCGCCGCGCGGTCCCCTGTCCTCCGGACCTGTGCGAAGCGTGCGCGCCCGTGGGTCCCCGCGAGGAATCTGCAGACGGGCTGCATCCCGGGAACTTGCCGAGAGCGTGGGACCCGCTCAGCCCCGCGCCCCTTCCCGCGCCTTGTCCGGTTCCCGGGTCCCCCCCCGGCGCAGAGCCGGACCTCGGCAGCCCGGAGCTGGGACGCGGACCGGCTCAGCCGGGTCCCCAGGCTGCATCGCTTTGTTTAACCTCTGCCGAACCGATGCGCACAAACTCTTGTTGCCCCAGTTCTGATGAGCCACCAGTTTGATGGCAGAGGCGAACAAAGGTTTCCCTCCCAGGGCTGGAGTCGGGGACCGCACGCCGGCAGTCAGGGCGTGAAACAGGCTCGCCTTATCTTCTCCCATCGCGATGGTTTTCCCGCAGCTATAACCGCCCTTTCTTGCAGAGCTCTGTGGTGGCAAGATTGGACCTCTAACCCGGTGGATGCGGTGGGTGGGGTATGGCTTTTTAAAAGAACCGGAGTATCAGCCAAGAGCAGACATTTGAATTTTATGTTAAATGTTTTCACACGCGAGACATCGCAATGCTTTTCTGAATTGTGGATTTTAAGGGAGAAGGTATATTTTAAGACACCGATTCAGGGGAGGGGGAGGGCGGAGAAAACCTAGTAACAGTGACCATGTGTTGTGAAATTTTAATATGGTTTTACGAATAATGGCTGGGAAACTGATCTGGCATTGGGTGTAGATGTGTGTGTGTGTGTGTGTGTGTGTGTGTGTGTGTGTGTGTGTGGTGGGGAGGCGGCAGTGGTGGAAGGGGAGTGGTTAGGATACAAAGGATAAGGCAATTTTAGTGAAAGGTTTTAGTAGATATCCCGTGGCAAATGAGCAGTTCATTAAGTTGTCAGTTAATTCAATGTCCCCCCATAAAAATCACCTACAGTAGTTGTTGAATTATATAATAAAATGGCTAACGGTCATTTGGCGTTGTTTGTGACTCGGGCATCTGACTACAATGATCAATGTTGAGAAATTTTGAAAGAGTCAACAAAGAGAGGGCACCTTCACGGCCACCGCCTTTATTACTTGGGAGAAGCCTGGCTCGGTTTTCTTCTCTCCTCTTTTCTTTCTTTCTTTCTTTTTTTCAAGAGCAGATTGCCTATAAGAAGAAAGAAATTCAAGGGCAGTTTCAAAAAGAAACATTTGGAAATGTATCTTGTATAGGTTACCTACGTGGTTGCATTAAGGATTATGTTAACTCACAAATGTGTGGGGTGGGGGAGAATTCTGCAATTAAACCATATATATATTTACCATTGATTAGTTAAATTTGACTCCAGAGTTTCTGTTTAGAGTCACCTGTAACAACTGAGAAACTTTCAAGACTTTGCAGTATAAGCAGAGCACTGAATTTGGAGCCAGGAAGATAATGAGGCTGACGTGATAGACTTAGGTGAATGCTATGAAAAATGAAATTATATAGTTCTTCATAAACCACAAAGCATTGTAATGGTGTAAGTTATTACTGCTAGGTGAAAAAAGCTGAATTTTTATGCTTTTTATACAATTTTGTAACAATTAACTTTTTGTCCATTTTTACGTATGTTTGTACACGTGTGTACTACTCCTGTGTGTGTGTGTGTGTGCCCACTTACATGTGTGCAGCCTGTGGAGGCTCGTGGTTTGATAGTCTCCATTATTCTCCACCTTGTATTTTGAGACAGAGTCTCTCCTTGAATTGAACCTGAAACTCATCAGTTTGGCTGGACTAGCAGGCCAATGCCCGCCCCCTTCCCCCGGCAACATCTCAACACATCTGGCTTTTACATGTGTACTGAGGATCCCAACTCAGGTCCTCATGCTGGCCCTGCAGGCACTTTACCAGCTATAACATCTGCCCAGTCCCAGCTCTCCATTTTTTCAGTATGTATTTCTTTTTTTCTTTTTGAGACAGTCTCATTTAGCTCTGGCTGACTTTGAACTTATTATGTAGCCAAGAATGGCCTTGAACTCCTGATCCTCCTGCTTCCACCTCTGGAATGCTGGGATTGCGGGGGTGTGCCTCCATGCTGAGCCGCAGTCCATAGATGACACAGAGAGGCATTCAATAGTTAGCGGTGAAAAGAATAAACCAGTGCAAATGAATATAATATGCATGCAGGTGCAGCTGGCTTCCTTTAATGAACATTTGCCGAAGATCTACTGTGTACGAAGAACTGAAAAGCGTTTCCACGTGTAGCTCATGAAAGCCTGGCGCCGGCCTTTTACAATCATAGTGGATATGTATATTCATGAAGGATGGCGCCTTTCAGGTGGACTCAGTATGCTTTCCTATAGCTGGACAGGACAGCAGGACATTTCCCTTGTTACATATGCTTATTTCACAGTCTCCTTAGGCAGAGGCAGGGCAGATGTTATCATTCCGATTTGTTGGTAAGGAAATCCAGACACAACGGGATTAAATGACTTGCCAACTCTTGCCACTAAGGCACCTGTGCCAGGGGCAGAAGCTGGATCGCATGCCTGCTACTTTGGCCCCCGAATCACAACCTCCTCTGAGACGTGCAGCACCCCCAGACAACAGCACTCGTTAAAGCCTTGTGAAAAGTCTACGTCCTGGATAAATTTTATATAAGGAAAAAAGTAAACATGTCAAGGTTTTGAATTAGGGGCCTGAATTTGAAACTGGCTGTCCTGGTAAAAAGCCCTTTGTTGTGGCAAGTAGTTGAAAATTTTGGTTTCCTCCTCTGAGAGATTCCTTCTTCCTGGAGGGATTTTGTGGAAATGATATGCACACACTCTTTGCACAATGTTAGATACACAAGCTAAACACTCAAGGACAGCTTATTTTTATTCTCATTAGAAGGTAAAAGGGTGGCTTTCAATTAAGAGGAGTATTATATGTTGTTCCCTGAAATACAAACACTGAGTGTGTGTTGTGTGTATGCATGCTTACGTGTTATATATATATACATATATATATATATATATATATATATGTATATATATATATATATATATATATATATATATATATATATATATATATATATATATTACTTTTTGAGGATTGAGTGTAGGACCCTGCTAGGCAAGCATCCTGTCTGAGTCATGTCCCCAGTCTATGGTCTTTTGAGATAGAGTTCCTGTGTAGTCTTGTCTCAGCCTTTCACCTGCTGGAATTATTGGCACACACCACCATGTCCAGCACCCAATGGTACATTTGTAAATTCTTGAAGTAGTGTTTAGACTTCCCACATGTGTTTTCTATATAATTTTTAAGATGCTACTTGAGATCCAGTAAATGGTTCTGGTACTTATGAAAGCACTCATGGAAAAGATGATCGGGTGAAGTGCACGTGGAAAAAACTGGGGTTGCCTCTACACTTTTCCTTCAAATCTTTCCTTGAGTGGAAAATTACATTACAAATAAAAATACATTCTTAGAGGGTCACCTGGTAAAGTGCTTGCCCAGTTTGTCTGAGGGTGCCCAGTCTCCCCCAATTCCCACACATACGTGTTTCTTAAACATTTCTTTTGTTGTAATTGGCATTTTTTAGTATTTCTCATGGTCAAGGGCCCATGCTAAGCAGTCCGTGTGTGTGTGTGTGTGTGTGTGTGTGTGTGTGTGTGTGTGTGTGTGTGTGTGTGTGTTATCTAATTCAGTCCTCAAGGCAGGCGGCCTTGTGTTCCCATTTGATAACTGAAATCAAGACTCAGTGAGCTTTTTATGAACTTGAACATGGTCCCAAAGTTTGTGAGGAATGATGTGGGGGTTCATAATGAGTCCTGCTGGACCCCAAAGCTTGTCCCTACTCTTGACCTCCCCTACTCTTTTGGGGTCCCTTCCCAGTAACTGCTGCAGATATTTCATACCTTAAATAGAACCATAAATTTGGGTGGCAGCATTTAAAATATACCTAACATAGCACATGTTTTATAGCTTCCTTTGAAAGGACTCATTTGGAGGCCATTTTTAACTTCATTTATAAGTACGAGAGCTTGCACAGGAGACCAGTAATTCATTTTGACTTGGCTAGTCTTGAATGTAAATATTTTTGGAGTAGCTTCTCAGGTTTTTGTGATAGAGTCAATTAATTGGTCATTTTTATTGAGCGCTCAAAGGTTTAATATATCTTCAGAAGAGACTCAAAATAGCTGTGTAACTATAAAAAGACCTCATTACAAATGAATGTCGGCTGTTGTTAAGGCACAAATGAAGACTTAAGAGCCACAGAGGGTACTTTATAGTGTATTGATTGGTCTCAAAATCACAAGGCAGTAAAAGTATTTAATTTTAGACAGTCCATGTAAGAAACTGCCACCAACTATTATATATGTATAGTATATTGAGTATACATATATATTTCAATTTTTAAACCAACATTTCTTATATTTTAGAATTAATTTTAATGTATTTTGTTTCTGGGACTCTCCTATTCTTAACAATATTGTTAGGGAGCTGGGAAGGTGATGGGTACAGTGTTTGCTCTGCGGGCATAGGGATCCAGGTGGTGCCCCATCACCCACATAAAAGGCCGGGCATGGTAACAGGCATCTGTGGTAGGCATTCCACTCAGTGCTAGGGGTGGAAATGGGAGAATCCCAAGGGCTGTTGACCAGCCAGTCTATCCCAGATGACTCCGGATCCAGTGAGGGACGCTATCTCACGAAAGAGAGAGAGAGAGAGAGAGAGAGAGAGAGAGAGAGAGAGAGAGAGAGAGAGAGAGAGAGTGATTGACAAAAGAGGCACTTTATTAAAATGTTACCTTTTTTGAGAAAAATTCTCTTTAGCCCAGATTAGCCTCCAAAACTCTATGTAACTGAGACTGGCCCTGAAACCTTGATCATCCTGCTTCTACCTCTCAGATGCTGGCATTAAAAGCATGTACCACCTCACCCTTCTCTTAACCAGTTTGTTAAATTAAATTGATCAAAACATAATTTTTATTTTTTTAAGACAGGGTTTCTCTGTGTCATTTTGGTGCCTGTCCTGGATCTTGCTCTGTAGACCTGGCCTCGAACTCAACAGAGATCTGCCTGGCTCTGCCTCCCGAATGCTGGGATTAAAGGTGTGTGCCACCACCACCTGGCCAAAACTTATAATTTTTAAAGGCTTATATGCATGTGTGAGCATGCTCAGCTCTGTGTGGGTGCATGTGTATGCAGATGCCCACAGAGGCCAGAAGAAGGGTTCTATCCTCAGGGGTTGGAATTATAGATGGTTGTGAGCCACCCTATGTGGGTGTTGGGAACTGAATTTGGATCATCTGGAAGAGCAGCAAGCATTCGAAATCACTGAGTTGCCTCTCTAGCACTCTGTTTTAATTTTTAAATTGCATATATGTTTATGTGTGTCCATGTGGGTGTGTGCATGTGAATGCAGGTGCCTGCAGAGGCTAAAGGCACTGGTTGCTCTGGAACTGGGTTCCAGGTAGTTGTGAGCCATCCAGGCTGGGTGCTGGCAGCTAAATTAGGGCCCTTTGCAGGAATAGCACGGGATGCTGACTATGGAGCTGTCTCTCCGGCCCCAAAGCTGACAATTTTAAAATCAAAATTTGTATAGATAATGGTACTTTGAAGAAGCAGCTTAGTGACTTATGTGTCTTGGAAATTTGTGTATTTCTGCTTGTCAATCATCATCATCTTCTGAGATTAGTATAACGGAAAGTAGATACAATTGTATTTATTGTTAAACTTTCAGTTTTGTCCTGAGGTTGGCTATGAGAAAAATCACTTTGCAAGCTGGACGTGCCTGTAACCCTAGTGTTCAGGAGACCAAGGCAAGAGGATCAGGAGTTCAAGGGCAGCCTGTGCTACATAGGGAGGCCTGTCTCAAACAAAACAAAACAAGCAAATGCTCCCAAGCTATATAAAAATGATTTTGTCCCTAATGAAACTGTGTGTTATTGTAGTAGTCCAGGCCCATTGGCATGGTTCACTCACCAATGAAGGTTTCATGCCTATTTTATTAATTTATTCCTTTTATTTTCTAATGCTTGACCCCTAAAGAATTGTGAGAATTAAGAAACTTAGTTGCTAGACATGGTGGTACATACCGTTGATTCCAGCAATTGAGAGGCAGGCAGATGTCTGTGTTGGGAGCCAGCCTGGTCTACAAAACAAGTTCATGGATAGCCATGACTACACAGAGAAACCCTGTCTCAAAAAAAACAAACAAACAAACAAACAAAGAAGAAACTTAGCTGTTGGGTGGTCACAGCTCCTGTAATTTGTATGTTTAGGGGGACAATAAATTTGGCTGTCGTTACATTCCACCCTTTTTATTCTTGGTGTGAAAATTCTTAGAGACAGACACTAAATCATTTTGGGCATTTTCTTGTACTGATGACTTTGAAGCATATACGTGTGGGTATTCGCAGTTTAGATGTATGATTTCCACACACACGAGAAGTACACGGTTGCAGACCCCCTAATCCGTAAGTGGAACTTGATTTTTAAAGAACATAAGTATAAAAATAGAAGGTGCCTCGAAGAGATATTTAATAGCTAGCCAATGGTAAAGTGACATTACTGCATATGTTAAAGAAGCCAAATAGACCATTACCGTACGTGTCAGCTTTTCTATTCTAGAAAGTTCCGAAGTACGTGTTCGTTAAAGCACCAGGGATGCGAAGTGTATTTCCAAATGAGTGCTTGAGTCCCCAGTAGCCCTTTCATATGTCTGTCGGAGCTGTCAGATGCGTCTATGCCAACGAAGGGGAAATTTCAGTTCACTCGCTTCTCAGATTGGTGCTGTGTTCAATGGGAAGTGGCTGAGGAAAGAACATAGAAACTGCATCCCTCAAACACTTGAGGACGTTAGAAGTCGGTGGCTCCTTAGACACGGGGTCAGGGGCCAGAGAGCAGGAGTGAGCAGCGGGTAGCAGCTGTGAGGAGGAGGAGTTCATCCAAGAGAGCAGAAAAGAGGACCAGCTTGTTCAAAAGGTTCCGATTGGGTCAGGGGCTCCATTGATACAAGCGGCTCCATGTGCTCACCAGTGAGGGTTTGGCCATCACCAAGAGAGATCCGGGGACAAGCTGGGGGTGAAGCTGGACTGCCTGGTAATTATTTAAGTCTAGGAAAAGCTGGAGTCAGTACATTATCAGTGCAAGTTCCTACATGTCATTGTTAGCCTGCGTCTTCCTCATTTGGGGGAAAAGAAAGAAACACCACAATCCTGAGATCACTGTTAGAAGACAAAACCTTGCCACACCAAACCCCATAGTCACAGTCGTTTAAGGTCTCCAGTGAGGATCCTTAAGGATGCTGTAACAGGGCCAGGAGGGCTGCTTAGACACTGGTGAGCCAGGCTTCCCTGAACCACTGTTTCAGGATCTCCTCCATTTTTTTTTTTTTGAAGAAATAAATTCTCAAGATTTTTATTTAAACTGATACATAAAACATACAAATTATATGTAATAGTGGGGTACCACGTGCAAATACCACCCAAATACACAACACATCCCATGATACATGAATCAAGAGAAGCGTCCTTTTTCGCTCTGAGGAATTCTTACATAATGCATCCTCCAGTGACTTTCTTCTCTTTGGTGTCCCGGGGACAGACACAGTGGGGATTTCCCGGCTTTCTTTACGACGACGCACCTGCCAGTCTGTGTTTGTGATGGGTTGGCTGTCTATTTTAGAGTTAATGAGGTCGGGGTCATAGGTTCAGTTCCTGGGAAGGCCAGCTAGCTCTGCTTTGTTCTGCAGTTGCTTATTGTACTCCTATCCCAGACCAGCCATCTGGCGGAGGCAGATCTCTGATCACAAAGGGACTAATAAACGATACAGTGTATGTGGTGCATGTGTGTTGGGGGGGCGTGCTCTCTGTAGATGCTGAGCAATTAGAGCAATCATTGCAAATCATGTGTAGGTTTTTATTTCACATTATCATTTTAATATGTGAAGGATAACATGGCCATCAGACATTTTTCTTGGTCATTCCTATTGAACTGATTTTACTATTTGTTTTTGTTTTTGTTGTTGCTGCTACTTTTTAAGATGTCTTATTGATTCAGCAGTCACTTATACATTGTTTCCAGGGTTCTTAACATACCTGGAGGTTTGTAGGATGGTGGTGGTGAGAGTGGGGGTCTGGGTTAAAGTAGTGGATCAAATAATTTACTGGTTTACACAGCTACTGAATTAAAAAGAACAGTGTTACAATGGACAGAAAACCCCGGTTTTTTGCTTAGACTTTCAGGAGAACTACTTTATAGCATTTCTAAGTGTACCCTGGTCTGTAAATCTGTTGTCTTCTTTATTAGGATATCTTGCAGTACTGAGAGAAATAGCCGAGGCTAATTAGACTGGTGCTGTGGCATATGGCCTCACAGGTCCCAAGAGATATGCTGACAGCTTCTAAAATATACGCTTGTTTACTGGGATGAGAAAGGCTGTAAAAAAGATGTCATTAATAATTTTAAAATCTTAATTACACATTGAAATAGTAACACCTTAGCTGTGATAGATTAAATAAAATATTAATTAGTCTTGATTTTGGCTATCTCTATGGTTTTTAGTGTGTTCATTAGAAAATTTATAACTATATACATAGCCTTGTGTTGTATTTCAGCTAGGCATCACTGACCAGACCAACCCCTCTGATTAGAGGCTGAGTAATTGAACTGAGCTCTCCATTGCCCCGAACACTTCTGATAGTAGGATGGACACTCAGGAAAGTGGGGACTCTGGACACCCACCAGTGGGCTGTTTAATGCATGCAGTTGTCCTGTGCCATTGCATATGGATATATATGATGCTAGTTCCACTATACCGATTTTTCTACACACACACACTCACCCAAGGATGGGGTGGTTTCAGTGTGCTCATAATGTTATTTAGACCATTTTACCTTCTGAAGTGGGTCAGAGGTCCTGTAGCTTTACTTGATTCTGAGAAAAGCATATTAAAATATTAGACATTAGGGGCTGAGGAGATGGCTCAATTGCTTAAGTACATAGCATGTTCTCCAACATCATGTAAAAATGCCAGGCACAATGATTTATGCCTTTAATCCCAGGGCTGGGGAGGTGGAGCCTAGGACTTCCTGGCCAGCCAATGGAGCCAAACTGGCAAGCTCTAAGTTCAGTGAGAGACCCTGCCTCATACAATAAGGTTGCGACAAGTGATGAAGAAGGCACCTGGTGTTGACTTCTGGCCTTCTTACACACACATAAACACATAAACACAATAACAAAAATAAAAGAGAGGGTGCTCATTCAAGTGGGTGCTTCAACATGTATTTCTTGTAAGTAGTCGTGGGCCAACTGTGGACAGAGTAACTGCCTTGGGTTTAGGTGGCTCTAATGTGGCAATGATTAATATCTTAAAGATGCCTATGTTAGGAGGTGTCAAGTCTAGTATTTCTTTCTGGCATGTGCTCAGTTCCTAGTGACTATCAGTTTGTTATCAACTTCCCAGGGACAACTATCAAACAACGGTTTTGTTAGGGAACTCTGATGCTTCACTTAAACTCACAATCCAGACCTGCTAATATTCACAAATGGATCCTTTTAAAGGGGCACTGGGAAGAAGACAAGTGATTACACAAATGGTGGTATGTGGGCATGTTTCTAGCTTATTATTTTCTATGCTTTTTGTTGGTTCCAAATAGCTCTGGTTGATTCTAGGTACAGAGAAACAAAACAGGGTGGCACTTTCCACATGGTTACCCTGGGATAAGAAAAATGAGTGTCAGTGTCCTGTGTTATGAGTTTTAGTGAAAAGTACCATTTCCATCCTCTAGCCCAAATCCATCTAATTGTAAATGGGCTGGGCACCCTAGTGTAGCATGAATAGAAGATAATTTGGGGATAGATTACATGGATGTGACGTGGTAGTGTTAGGGTCCCAGAATCACCCCCACAAAAGACCACCACTTACACATGCAAAAGCAAGATTGTTTATTTCTCAAGAGAATAATTCTTGCATGCAGGGGTCAGCCACACAATAAAATGGGGATGGCCCCAAGAGAAGCTCGCGGGCTCCTTTTAAGCCCAGCTAGGGGAATTCCAGGGACAGTTAGGTCATCTCCAACAAACACAATTGGCTACGCAAGCAACAGTTACATAAGTTTAAACTTGATTGGCTATGGCATCTTTGGACATGTCAGGGCCCACTCAGAGATTTATCAAAGAAGAGAAGGCTGAGGGTGGTTTGCAGGATCTTCCCTTTTCTGATTGGTGGGCTCTAACCTGCCCAGTCTGAGCAGGCTGTGGGCCTGGGGAGCTGGTGGGGAGGAGGGGGGAGGCTGCAGTTCCTGGCCTCACCATGAATGGCCAAGTGGCAAAATGGAAGTGTGGAGGGGGGTGTGTTGGGCCTCCAGCTTCATGTCCACACTCACCTAGGGTACCCTGCCTCACCGCGGTTTGGCGCCAGCTCTATGATGTTTCCTAGCTTCCTTTAGTGCCACTGCTGGGCACCCTCTCAGTAGACTTCAACTTACAATGTTTGTCATAATTTTTTAAAATGATTTATTTTTATTTTATGTGCACTGATGTTTTGCCTGCATGTATGTCTGTGTAAGCGTGCCGGGTCCCCTGGAACTCGAGTTACACACAGTTGTGAGCTACTGTATGGGTGCTGAGGATTGAACCCTGGTCCTCTGGAAGAGCAGTCACTGCTCTTAACCACTGAGCCATCTCTCCAGCCCCTTGTCATAGTTTCTAACTTGAAAAAGACCTACAACTTTATGTTGTTGATGAACAATGCATCCTGGTAGATGTTTGATGATGTGCTAAGTGATGTCATGTGCAGCTAGGATTAATGACACTCTCTTTCTAGCAGTAGGAGATCTTCCCCTTTGGGTTGTTTTGGTGGGCAACTGGGATGGTGGGATCTGATTTGGCAACAGGAACCATGTTGGACATGGAATGGCAGGGTCACCCCCGTGAATTCCCCTCCTCCCCTGCAGTTCCAGCTGTTTGTTCTGGGTACTGTGGAGTCGATAGTTAATAGGAAAAGAGCTCACACTTGGCCACTGAAGACAGACAGGGTGGAGCTTACGAGGTCACAGTGGTGTGAGACCTTGGAGGAAGGAGTAATGTTTCTGGGGCAGGAGGGTAGAAGGAGGAAAGGACAGGAGGAAGCTCGTGGAGGAAGAGATATTTGGGCAGGTGTAGCGCAAATCATAAAAGGCCTTATTAATAAAAACAAACCTGGAGTGGGTATTGGGGTGAATGCTGGAAGATCAGAGAAGCAGAACAAGCCACAGCCACCTCACCTCACCAATTCCTCAGCTGATCCTGTTTCCTCAGACCGGAAGCCTCTCAGTCCTCATCCAGAATGAATCTCAGGGGAACTGCTGCTCAAAAGCCTAAAAGCTTAACCAGCTCTCGTTCCTGGTTTTCACGCCTTATATACCTTTCTGCTTCCTGCCATCACTTCCTGGGATTAAAGGCTCTTGTTACCACACCTGGCTGTTTCCGGTGTGGCTTTGAACTCACAGAGATCCAGACGGATCTCTGCCTCTGGAATGCTAGGATTAAAGATGTGAGTGCCACCATTTTCTGGCCTCTATATCTAGTGGCTGTTCTGTTCTCTGACCCCAGATAAGTTTATTTATTATCTAACCAAGCTGGGGAATACAGCTTATATAAACCAGGAAGCCATTGCTTATTGGACACCAAGCCTACAAGCCCCCGATCTTATCCTTCCAGCCTCCAGAGCGGTCATAACTGTAGTTATTGTAAGTCGCTCAGTCCGTGAACTTTTGCTACAGCACCATGATCAGACTGAGCAACAGCTACCGTGGGGGATGCCAAGGCACAGAGTGCAATGAGCGCACCCGTTTCTAGGGATGGGTGGGAGAAGAGAGGCCCAGTCCTGGGGCCCAGCGTTGACTTCATTGGCCTCATGACCTTGGACGTGCCACTTTACGCCCACGGGCCTCAAAGATCTCATGTGGCAGTGAAAGGGTGAGGCAAGAGTTATCCAGTTGGCTGATCCACAGACACAGTTTTTAACTGAGGCTCTCTGGGCCCAGCACTGTTGTGCACATCTGGACATGGGACCTGCACTGTGGTGGTGATATTCTGTTAGAAGAGAGGGGTAATAAACGGTAATAGGTGATGCATTTATCCTGTGTCTGTAATAAGCTGTCAGGTCATGAACGGCACCTGTTGTAAAGGAAGTGAGGGTCTTAGAGTGCTCTGCCCTTCCTAGATAGAACAGCCCAGAGAGGACTGAATGGAATAGAAGAAGCCACGGGGATATTTGGAATCTCTTTCAAACCGAAAAGCAAAGTCTAATTAGGCGAAAAGCCACGGGAGTTCAACCTCTTCAACACTGATTAGAATCCATTCCTAAGGAAATGTTCTTACCGTTTTGATTAGATCCACCGATGTGGTCCCTGGTGGGCAGTGTCTGAGTGGTCCTTGTTTTAAATAGCCTCACCTCATACAGATCGCTGTCTTCAGTGCGATGGCAGGGGAAAATGCATTTGGGTTGGTCAGTGTGATCCCTGGATGTCATTCACCTCAAGCCTTGCAAAAGGCGAAGACGCTAAGTAGTTTCTACTTACTTAACATCTCACTTAGGATTTTAGGTAGTTGTTCGATATATCAGAGAGTCTGCCTAAGTTACTTTAATACAAATTAAAATGAAGTGGGAGCCCTGGGACAATCGTGTTTTAATTACAACTGGAATACATCTTTGGAGACTGCTCTAACGGTTATAATCATTACACTGTCATTATGGATTTTTTAAAAAAGAATCATTAATAAGCAGGGTCTAGCCTGAGGTCTTAATTTAGCTACAGCTGATTCTTCTCAAATCAAATGAGAAGACTGAAGTACAAACATTTGTCTTTAGCACTGTTGTCATTGGGATGTCAAAGAGTTGAGCTGAAGTACAAGGTGTGCTTTTGGGTGGCTTGTTCTGATGCTGGGACCATATCCCAGAGGTAGAGTTCACGCTTAGGATGCATGAGGTCCTGGGTTCAAGCCTCGGTGCCCAAATCTTCAAACAAAACACAACAAAAGCTAGGTGTTCTGTTGTTGGTTTTTGGTTTGGTTTGATTTTTTGAGACAGGGTTTTTCTGTGTAGCCCCGGCTGTCCTGGAACTTGCTCTGTAGACCAGGCTGGCCTCGACCTCAGAGATCCATGTGCCTCTGCCTCCTGAAGATGCTGGGATTAAAGGTGTGCATCACTGCTGCTGGACACAATGGCTACTTTTTGGTGGGAGATATTAGGTTGGGTGAACTACATTTTCCCGTGACAGATGGTCTAGTTTTAAGTAGATTTCCCATCCACTGGCACTATTGGGAAGCTGGTACACTGTTGGGAAGCTGGTGCAAAACTATTGGGAAGCTGGTACACTGTTGGGAAGCTGGTACACTGTTGGGAAGCTGGTGCACTGTTGGGAAGCTGGTGCACTGTTGGGAAGCTGGTGCACTGTTGGGAAGACTGTGTGCAGAGGCAGTCCAAGATGTGACCCCTGACCTTGGCTGGCATGGAAGCCGGACTCTGCTGCTTTCTTTCCTTGGATAGAACTTCACAGCCAGTGAAGCCAGCCCCGTGGGAATTATTTTACTCCCCTGATCCTTTGGAGTGCCGCAGGGCACCTGAGTGGCTTACACGTTCAGGGCTTGCAAATGACCTTCTGCTGCTTCTGCTGAAGATAGGAACCTTCTGGGCCTTTGGCTCTGCCTGCTGTTGTTTCTAGTCCCCACTCCACACTACCTCATTCTGCCAGGCCATATATATATATATTTGGTTTTTCGAGACAGGGTTTCTCTGTGTAGCTTTGCGCCTTTCCTGGAACTCACTTGGTAGCCCAGGCTGGCCTCGAACTCACAGAGATCCGCCTGGCTCTGCCTCCCGAGTGCTGGGATTAAAGGCGTGCGCCACCACCGCCCGGCTGTGATTTATATTTTTAAAGTCAAGTTCTCGTCATCGTTTTTGCATGCGTCTGTCTTCCTCAGAATGTCTAGTTAGTTTGTACGAAACTAGAAAATCCAGAGGAAAAGGCAGGAAGAGGGAGGGGCGTGAGAAAGGTAGTTCTGCTTGGACATCTCACTAACAGGTTGTGCTGGGAGATGGTCTGCTTATCCCGTTTGGACGTCCAGTATTCTGGTTTCTTTTCTTCAAATATTCAAAAATAGTTCACTTTGTGGTGAAATGTTTTAACAGAACGCCATTCAAGCAGCTTTAAACAGGTGCCTTATTGGCATTTGGTGCATTCAGAATATTAAAAATCAGAAACACCTGTCACCATGTTGCAGGTCTAGACATTGTGGGGGCAGGTGGCACGTTCGTGAAGAGGACACTTTCAGGAGTCGGCTCTCTCCTTCCACTTAGTTGGAGGCAGGGTTTCTCTTCTTTTTACTGCAATTGTGTGGTACCACTAGGGTAGCTGGACCATCCCTAGATCTTTGCCTATTCTGGCTCGCTCGTCCTCCCTCCCTCCCTCCCTCCCTCTCTCTCTCTTTCTTTCTTCTTTCTCTTTCTTTCTTTCTTTCTTTCTTTCTTTCTTCTTTCCTTCTTTCTCTCTCTCTCTCTCTCTCTCTCTCTCTCTCTCTCTCTCTCTCTCTCTCTCTCTCTCTTTTTTTCTTTCTTGACAGGATCTATCTGTGTAGCTCTGGCTGTCCTAGAACTCACTCTATAGATTAGGCTGGCCTTGAACTCAGAGATCCACCTGTCTCTGCCTCCCAAGTGTTGGGATTAAAGGTATGCACCACCACCACCAGTACCCAGCTATTCTGGGTATTTCATATCAATGGGATTCTATAATATTTGCCTTTTGGGGCTTCATTTATTAATTTCACATCTTTTGGGGGTTCGTCCATGTTGTAGTAAGTATCAGGTTTTCCTTCTTGTCCGTGCATATGATACTATTGAATGTATATAACAGAGAAGAACTCCATTTATCTCTTTAAAAATATGCATTTATCCCATGGTGACTGTTTGGCCACTGTGAATAATGGTGCCGCGGAGCTGGCTACAGCAGCTGCGTCCTGCTCACTCCTCTTGGGGTATACTCAAGAGTGCAGTGCTGGGCCACATGGCCATTCCGTGTTTGACTCTGGGAGCTTTCCAAGCTAACTCTCATGGTAGCTGCGTCGTTCTATATCCCTGCTAGCAATGCCCGAGGATCCTAGTTTCTCCACATCGTCTCCAGAACTTGTTTTGTCCTGTCTTTTGACATCTTTTGCCATCCTAATGCGTGTGAGCTGCAATCTCATTTTGCTTTTGATTTGTACATCCATAAGTCTAATGACCTTGAGTGTCCCTTTATGTGGTTATTGCAGTTAGTGTATCCTGTTTGGAGAAATGTCTGTTAAATCCTTGGCTCATTTTTTTGAATTAGGTTTTCCTTCCTCTTTCCCTTCCTCCCTCCCTCCCGTCCTTCCTTCCTTCCTTCCTACCTTCCTACTTTCTTTCCTTCCTTCCCTCCCCCTCCCTCTCTTCCCTCCCTCCCCCTCCCTCCCTCTCTCCCTCCTTGTTTCATCTTCTTTTCTTCTCCTTCTTTCTGCTTCTGCTGTGTTTCTCTGCTGTTGAGTTATAAAATGTCTTTGTGTATCTAGATGCCAATCATTGGGTAGATGATTTACAAATTCCGTCTCCCACCCTAGCTTTCGGCTCATTCTCTGGACAGCGTTCACATGTTTTCTTTACTAGACTCTTTATTTATGAAGCCGAAGGGAGATTTCTGTAAAGAGCTATCAGCAAACATGCACTCACCTTTTCCGAGAGACGGGAATATTGCTGCTGTTTGATGAGGGTGCCAGAGATGAACCACATGTCTGAGTCCCCTGCTGGATTTAGGCTTCCTGTGAGCTTGCAGATGTTCCTCCTGGGAAGTCAGTGGGGCAAAGCCATGGGTGAGTCCTTTGGAGCTTCCTGCGTTCATGGCATCGGACACTGAGTGACATTGGATGTATTTCCCTCTGTGTTGCTTTCCAGAACTTTCCACAACTTCCTTGTTCTTGCTTTCTTAGTCTGCTGACTTTCCTCACTACACACAGATCCTCTGCTGTCCCGGCCACACGGCTCCTGCTCTAATGTCCATGTGCCCTGGATAGAGTTCTCCTGTTCCCTTAACCCATGTTGGCGAGAGAAAAGCTGTCCGCCAGCGCGGTGGGCAGCCAGCTCTGGTTCACTTGGACTGTTTCTTCTGGAGTCAGGATTAAGCGTCACAGTTCCATCTTGCTAGGGGTTTTCAGTCAAAAGCTTCTGCTTAGAACTGTCACGGCCAAGTCTCCCTAGATGTATGCCATTGGGACTCAAACCACTGATTACAACCTGAAGCTGTTATTCTGCGTTTTCACTGTTTAAATGAAAAAAAAAATTCTTTACTGTCATTTGAAAGCTTTCATCTAGGACCACAGGGAGAAAGCACCCATGTATGTTTTGCTCACTCTCTCCATCTGGAAAAGAATATTTGATGTAATCTGTGAAACTTCTAATTAAGCCAGATCTCCCTGTGGATCTATCTGTAGGAACTTGTTTTCAAGGGTGACAGCAGGAGAAGTGACGTGTGTGTGTGTGTGTGTGTGTGTGTGTGTGTGTGTGTGTGTGTATACTTTTTTTTATTGAGCCTTTGGCTTTACTTTTAATTTTTTACGAGAGTGAGGGACAATTTCAGGGATGGCATTGCCTCCTGACATGACCTTGCAGGGACACGAAGATGGAAGACAGGCTCTCTTCAGGTGATCAGAGGGATGCAAGGAAATAGCTGTTCTTTTGGCACATGGTAACTCTGCTGACTATAGAACTAGCATTGGTCATTGAGTGAGAACCAAAGCCCACATATAGCTGTTAGCCACAGCTCTGCACACACAGCATGGGATTGCGGCCATCTCAGCTCTAAAAACGTGTGACCTGGATATAGCACAGAGAGAGTCTAGCAGTACCATTTTTTTGTTTGCTTTCTTTAATACTTTATTTATTTATTTATTTATTTATTTATTTATTTATTTATTTATTTAACATGTATGGGTGTTTTGCCTGCCTGTATATCTGCACCACGTGTGTGCGTGATACCCATGGAGGCCAGAGAAGGGCATCAGATCCCCTGGATTTCTTGGAACTGGAGTTATAGACAATTGTGAGCTGCCATGTGGGTGCTGGGAACCAAACCTACTTTCTTAGCAATAAACCTTTTTGGCTTCATTAGGAACCCCACTCCCCTTTGGGCTGAGGATAGAAGTGGATCACCTGTGCTCCACCATAGAGCTAAGCAAAGTTTAGTGAGTGTCCTCAAAGGGCTGTCTTTGTTCCTTTCCTGCTGCTGTGATAAGACACAGTGACCGAGTCAACTCATGGAAGAGTTTGCTTGGAACTTATAGTTTCAGAGAGTTAGAGTCCATGACCGTCGTCGTGGTGGAGAACATGGCAGCAGGCAAGCAGGCATGGCGCTGGAGCAGTAGCTGAGAGCTCACATCTCCATCCTTTGAAACTCAAAGCCTGCCCCTGGTGACACACCTCCTCCAACAAGGCCATACCTCCTCATCTTTCCCAAACAGTTCCAACATTTGGGACTGAGTATTCAAATACAGTAGCCTGTGGGGGTCATTCTTATTCAAACCACCAGAGGGTGATAGGCTGGACCATAACTAGAGTACTGGCTGCACATCCTCGAGTTTCACCTACCCTAGTGTTGGGGTAGGCTCGATGAGCATGCCTGGCAGCACTCAGCAGCAGCCTTCCTAGAACACTGGCCCGGAGCCCCAGGTTGGCAGACCCAGGGACACCTCTCAGGCTCCAGCTGTCTTCATGGTCACTGCAGTATTACAGGTTGTGTTCTGGGTCCTCAACCAGCCACTGTAATTTGTTAGGGCAAAGGGGTGTCAGTGGTATACAAACTAAAAATTGTACTGTATCCCATAAATATCTACAATTGTCAACTGAAAGTAAATTCAAGAAAACATTATGGCATTAAAAACAAGCAAAACAAAACAAACAAACAACCAGACACGTAGATCAGAGGGATGGAGCTTTTCAGTTACAGTGACGTGTGATTTTACTGATCTTGACTCCTTACCGGAAGTTCAAAGCCTTTTCGTCCACTTCCACACTGCCTTCATTCTAGGTGACCTGGCCTCTTGCTTTCCGGGAAATCCAACAAGAATTTGTTTCTCTTCCGAACCCACAAACATTCCCTTAATAACCCACTGTCTTAGGTTTTTCTGTGGCTCTTTGTTATTGTCATGGCACTTAATTTTTATTTTGCATGCCTGATCTGCTTCATAATGATTTGTCCTGGGGACTGAGCAGCTTCCAGGTGGCTTTCATGAGAATACACTTAGGTCATCATCATTTCCTCAGAGTCTGCCTCCTTCCAAGGCCCAACACCCTGCCTGTGTTCTTAACCTCATTCCTTCCTTCAACTCAGCAACTCTGGATCTTGCTTTCTGAGTACAGGAGTATAGGCTGGCTTTGTGTGTGTGTGTGTGTGTGTGTGTGTGTGTGTGTGTGTGTGTGTATATGCATATGTGTGTGTACATACATGTGTACATACATGCATGCATACATATTTGAGACTGAACCTAAGGCATGTGCCCTATCACTGAGGTGCATCCTCATCAATTAGACTCTACTTACTTCTCACCAGTTCTTTTCTTTCTTAATACATATATCTTCAGTTGTTCTCTATCAACAGACACACACACGCACACGCACACGCACACGCACACAGGTGGGCACTTACTTTCTCTGTGACATACCATCCCATCGTTTTTCTTCCCCTCACTCACACATTTTTAGGTGCTTCCCAAGACTCTTATCCTTTACATTTTCCACTGGCTCCCCATCTGGCTTTCTATTCTCATCTTGAACTGACACTACCTCACCCAGACTCACCACAATGTCAACAACACCCCTCTCCCCAAGCACACAGTATTCCTTTGCAGTCTCTTGTGTGGACACAGGCTGGTCATAGATGTATGTGATGACTGGAGTCATGCGAGGTTGGTACCCAGGTTCAGGATGACCAGGTGGTTGCTGGGCAACAGATGCGAAAGACAATCCAAATGCAGGAGGATGAGAACTCTGAGTCCTTGGGAAAGACACAGGCTTCCGGGGCCTGCTGACATGGCCCTTTGTGATCACACAGAGGACCGTTTCTTTCCATGTCCCTCATTTTCCTTCTGTAGTTGCTTGCTAGTGAGTTGAGGTAATTGGAGGTGTCATGGTCTTTTCCTCGTGCTTATACAAGTGAGTGAGTCCTGGCTCCTCAGTACTTCCTACAACCTCACTGACATATGGCTTAGGCCATTGTATCGTCAGACTGAGTGAATGCTGTCCTGACTTGATAGCTGGGCTCATGGTCAGGTACGATTAGTTGTTGATTATTATTATTATTATTATTATTATTATTATTGTTATTATTATTATTATAGTTGTGACAAACTATACATGACATACCATTTACTATTTACCCATTTTTAAATACACAGTCCAGTGGTGTTGGATCCATTCGCAATGTTGTATAATCACTTCTCTCCATCGCCAGAACCTTTCCGTCATCCCAGCCCATGCTTGCTTGGAGCTCATTCACTGCCCAGTACTACCGCATCCCGGCCCCAGTAATGTCTCTTCTCTGTTCTACGATTGCAAACCCTGTGTAAGTGGGGCTGTACAACATGTGTCCTTCTGTCCATGACTCACTTCACGAGGCTGAAAGCTGTCGAGCTTTCATCCCTGTGGTAGCAGGTTTCAAAACTTCGCTCTTCTTTGATGGACAAATATGATTCCGTTGGGTTGTTTCTGCTTTGGGACTGTCCTGAGCAGCACTTAAACGGACACCTTTGAAGGGTGCCGTGAAGTGTGCGGAGAAGGAGCTGCAGCCTTCAGCACCACTTAGCACTTGTCTACTTTCCGCTGTGATGGGGGCAGTGGAACTTGTTTTGAGACAGCCTCACCATGTTGCCCTTGTTAGCTTGTAACTCATGATCCCCCTGCTCCAGCCACATGAATACTGAAATTAGGGGTGTGTGTGTGTGTGTGTGTGTGTGTGTGTGTGTGTGTGTGTGTACAGCTGTCTCAGGCAGTTGTTTAGTTTTGACAACTGATTGATTACCCAAGCAAGAGATAAGAAACATGGCAACCGTATCACTGCTTCTACCATTTAAGTCTTTCCTGAGCATTGTTAAGTACACAGCAAAGCTCTAAGAGTCTAGATGAGGAATTTTTCGTTATATTTTAAGGTCTAAAGCCAATCTGAAAGCAATGTTTGCAATCTTTGTTCATCAAATGATGGTAGTGACTATTGCTGCAGGCAGGCATTGTCTTTCATTGTTTGTTTTTGGATTTTTGAAGGAGCAATCAGGAGTTGGGGTGGTCTAAGATACTGTAGAATGTTGGATGGTGGCCCTGAAAAAACTCATGTACACCTGGGACTTTAGAATATGGCTCTATTTGCAAATAGAGTTTTTGTGGGAGTGTTGACATGGTTAGTGTTGTCAGCTTGACAGAATCTGGAATCACCTGGGAAAAGGGCTTCTGGACGTGCCTAAGAGGATTGTCTTGAGTTAATTGAGGTAGGAAGACTCACCCTCTGTGGGTGGCGCCATTCCCTGGTGAGAATCCTGGATTGTATAAAATAGCAAAGGGAACACTAAAGTTAGATTTGTCCCTCTCTGCTTTTTGACTGAGGATGCTCTGTGACCAGCCGCCTCAGGCCCCTGCTGCAACTTCCCTGATGTGATGGAGGTAACCTAGGATTGTAAGACAGAACAGAACCTTTCTCCCTTAAGTTGCTTTTGTCAGGATAACTCAGCAGCTTAAGGAAAGGAAATTAACTCAGAAATCAATACTGAGAAGTGGGGCTGCTTTTGCGATGTACCTGACCATGCGGTCCTTGAGCCTTTGGAACTGTTTTGTGGCTGGAATGTGGAAGGATTTGGAATTTGGAGCTAGAAAAGTCACAGAATGGTGGAAACAGAACTTTACGGGTCATTCTTATGGGAGCCTGGAAGACAAGGCTGAGGGAAACCTGGGCAGTGGAGGTTCGGCTCATGAAGTCTCAGAGGGGATTAAGGACTCCACGAGGAATGGAAATAGGAACCATTCAGGTGATGCTTGGCCAAGAATGTGGCATCATTTCGCCTATGTCCTGAGAACCTGGGTGAAGTTGCATTTACACTTCATGAACAAATTTGTTTGGCAGAGGAAATTTCCAGACGAGAGATCGTCCAAGGCCCTGCTGTGAACCAGCTGCAATTGGTAAAAAAAAGTCAGCTCCACTGAAGGGAAGCCCCGCCCTCACCCCACTGCATCGGGATGACGGGAAATGTGTCCTGAGGGCAAAACTCCATCCATCTATAGGTGCTATCTTGTGAAGATTCAACTTCATTTAGAGGAGAAAAGCCAAAGGTGGTAGGAGAGTGTTCCCTGAGGGTCAGGACACAGAACCCGATGCAGTTCTGGTCCAAGGGAGCTAGACTCCATCCCGAGCTAGTGGCAGAACTTGGCACCATTGTCCACCAGCTACTGGTTTTGGATGTGAAAGATGAAGATGAGGGATGGGGTGGGTCCTAGAGATCAGCTTCGTCGAGACAGTGTGGCAAGATTTGAGTTCCGATGGAGTCTTTGAGAGGTCAAACTGTACGTGAAGCCTAAATATCAGAGAACTGTGGGCAAGAAATGGAGTCAGCCCAAGAGAGAGGGAGTGAATGCCATGGTGCACTGGCTGGTCTTGTGTGCCAGCTTGGCCCGAGCTGGAGTCATCAGAGAGGAAGGAGCCTCAGCTGAGGAAAGGTCTCCATGAGATCCACCTGTAAGGCATTTTCTTGGTTAGTGATCAGTGGGGAAGGGCCCAGCTCATGGTGGGTGGTGCCATCCCAGGGCTCGTGGTCCTGGGTTCTGAGCAATCTATGGGAAGCAAGCCAGGAAGCAGCACCCCTCCATGGCCTCTGCATCAGCTCCTGCCTCCAGGTTCCTGCCCTGACTTCGATAATAAACAGCAATATGGAAGTGAAGCCAAATAAACCCTTTTCTCCCCAACTTGCTTTTTGGTCATGGTGTTCCATCACAGCAATAGAAACCCTGACTAAGACACATGGGTAAAGTCTCTGGAGGTGTGGGGCTGCTCAAGCCCTTTGGAGCCCGGTTAATTACGCTGTAAGCTCTGGAATAGCAAGGTTTTGTTTTCCCTGTCTAGTTTCGGTCTTGTTTTCATCTTACCTCTGCTGTGCCCCCACTTGTCTCTTATGGAATGGAGTGGTTTGTTTTCTGCCATTGTATGGAAGAAATGTGTTGCATGTTTTTTTTGTTTTTTTTTTTTTTTTTTTACTTTAGAGGCGCTCTATACTTTGAAGTATAGGAGTGGTTAAAGACAGAAGGTGGAATACTGTGTTTTAAAAGTGACGTGTTGGGGTGTGAAGTTGATAAGGGGTGGAGTGGTGATGGTCAGTGTTCCTTGTCCACTTGACAGAATCTAGAATCACCCAGAAGAAGAGCTTCGGGGCATGGCTTTGGGGAATTGTCCTGATTGCTTTAGTTGGGGTGCCCTCTGTGGTTGGCACCATCCCCATCATCGTGGGGCTCCTGGGCTGTATAAAATCTAGGAAGGGAGCTGAAGAAGCGTCCGCCCCTGTTTCCTGATTGTGACCATGAGGTGACTGCCTGCATCAGGCTCCTGATGTGGTGACTTCCCTGCCATGACGGGCTGTCCTTTGACCTGTGAGCTAAAATACACCCTCTTCCATTCAGGCGCCTTTGTCAGAGCATTTTGTTGTTACCTAGCAACAGTTAAGAGGCTAGGGTCAGGACTTAGTTAAGGATCTTGGAGATAATCTTGGACTTCGGTTGAGGCTTAAATCCAAAGGCTAGTGTTTTAGGATACAAGAAGAGGAGCCGCAGAGGCACAGAGGACTGTGTGAAGATACACAGGGGTTGGAGTGTATACTACTCCAAGCCCAAAGCAGCCAGGACAAACTGAAGGGGGCCAGGAAGGGCTCTTCCAAGAGCTTTGGAGGTGATGTGGGAGGAGATGTGGCCCTGTTACACATCTCACCTCAGAAATGTGAGGAAGACATTTCTGTTCCGTTGATCCACATGGCTGTGGTCCTTTGACAGCACAGGAGACTGAGCAGGTGCCCAGCAGACACCAATATGTAGATGGTAAAATAATGAGTGAGTTTGGATTTGGGTGAAGTGATCAGGGCTAGAGATAGACTTGAAGTCATTAGTGCAGAGGTGATGTTTAAAACAAGGAAGAGTGGATACACTCATGGAGAGAGCGTCTAGAGACAAAACTCCCATGGAGCTGGTCCTGGGCTCTCCTTTGTGCTGATGCTGAGCAAGTGAGGGGGGTGGGTCTTAGGAAGACCGGCCAGTGAGCTCCTTCTGGCAGCCCTGAACCGTTCTCAGAATATCTAAGGATGTGTGTATACTGAGTGAAGAGCCTTCTTTTAAGATGCTCCGTGTTTATTCCTTCCTATTGAAAAACATCTGAGGTTAATTTTAATAAAAGGTACTTGAATGAAAAATGAAGATTCTGGAACTGGGCAGCATCTGAAACTGGAGTTGGTTCTGAATGCCCCCCTCCAGCAGAGGAGCAGGTTGTATTTATAGCCAGAGAAAATGAAGCACCGTACACAAGGGCAATCGCATTGGCTGCAGTGGGCACTTGCCTTACTTGGTCATGATTTGGCAAATGTCAGCCTCTTATTGACTGGAGGCTCCATTGCAATGACTGGGTATCAGTTGCTTGGTTACAAGGATACAGTCTAGATTTAAGTTACAAGTTTTGTGTGTGTGAAGATATGTATACGCACATACATGTGGATATGGTTTTTTATGTATGGAGACTGCCTTGGGTCAAATTTTATCACTAGAGTACAAAATAGATTTAGGCCAGACTTCTCAGTGCTAACCTCAGAAGACCTCGCCCAGGGATCGTTTCGTATTAGGGGAGGAAAGGACAAGGAGGCCCCCTCATCTTGTTGAGAAAGGGGACAGAATACTGTGGAGGAATGGCGAAGATGTCTCTATTTGCTTCTCCCTGTTCCCAAAGAGTAACCATATCCCATCAAAGGAGGAATTATAATTAGAGATGGGAGGGGAGGGGAGGGGAGAAGCGGGTGTGGGCAAGGGGAAACGGACTGACTCTCGGTCACAGCAGGTTGGAACTAGAAAGGGTTAATTAATGAGATAGTGTAATGAGCATCCTAACTTACTCTACAGCACTGTGGATTTGCAAATTATATGATTATCACTAATAGCTTTCTTCCTACATTGTCTTTCTACAGACAGGGAAGTTGAGAGTCAGATGCTTAGGAGCCAATAGTGATTTCCTTAGGTACACAAAGAGAATGGAAAATCAGTGCAAAGTCCTTACTTTGGGACCCCAGAGCCCCTGTCTTCCTGCTCCAGCTGCATTTCTGCCCTCTCTCCCCCCAGGGCTCACGTCAGACCCATGTTCGGGGCATTAGCCCCGCCCCCAGTGCACACTCTTGTTCCCTGCTGTGCCAAGTCCATGGCCTTGGGCTTCCTCTCCTGATCAGGTCGCTGTTCAGGTTCAAAGCTGTGTGTGACTTTCCTAATCAAGTAGCCTTGCAGTTCCCTTCGGCTTTGCAGCCTCCTGGCGTGATTTCCAGGACATATTAGAGGCTGCGGCTGCTTCCAGGTGGTGGTCCCGGGGAGGAAAATTGAGGTGCTTCCAGACCCCCTTCTTCTCTTGAACACTTGTCCTTGTCTGGTGGAGATGAGTCTGCTGGTTAATTCTGAGAGATGTTGTAGCCCAGGGGTTCTCAAGACAGGTGATTTTTGGGGTCTCAGGAGAGGTGGAGAAGCACTGTTCTTACCTGGCCCATGTTCACAGAGTCTGTGTATCATGTCTGGCTAGGCCTGTCTTATGTTTACCATCATCATGACCTTGTCAGACCTTGAGTGGCCTTCCAAGTTGGACCCTTCTCTTAGTATCACCTGAATTAAAATAGCTCACACAGTTCCCTGTTTGCACTGAGGACCCCCAAGAATCAAAAACCTTGCTTCTTTGTGGGGTAAGAATTGTATTCTCCTAACGTTTTTGTACCAGGGAAAGCTTATGATAACCCAGAAAAAGAAAATTGGACCGTCTCTAGAAAGGCACTGATAACAGTGACAGACAGCTGAGGTCCCTGGTCTGTCTTCAGAAAGATAACCGGCTTGTTTCAAGGGCAGAACATCATTGGTTTCATGGTGACCAGAATGAATGTCTGTGTCCAGTCTCTGCTCTCCCATCTGAAACTGTGTTTACCTTGTCTGGGGAGATTTAGATCATTTTCCCTTCCCCTGGAAATATGGGAATGTGAATAATTCCACTTAGTAATTAGGGGTTCTCTCCCCTACCCTCCCTTGCCTTCTCTTTCTCTCCCTTTCTCTTTTGACAGAGGCCCCTTGGGTAGCCCAGGCTAAACCACCTCTCATCCGCGCCCTAGCCTTTCAAGTGCTGGGATTTTAGTTGTGCACCACTGTGCCTGACTTGTGGTTTCTTTTCTACTTACAGAAGTTTCAGGGTTGGAATATAAGGCCTGACTAAAATCTAAGCAGTGGCTGAGGTCTGTAATATAAGAGCTGTGCTCCTGTTAGTTCTTACGCACTCACAATCTGTGCATGGCTAGGCGTGTGCCGTGAAAGTGTTCATAGGACTTTGAGTAGAGAAACAGGCCAACACCTTCATAGTCTTATCAGAGAGCACACCTCAATTGCAGCCTCTCACAGTCAATGAGAAGAAATTCATTTGAAGTTGTTGGTGTTAGAGATGGGGCCTAGAAGCAAGGTCTTAATTCCTACCATTTCGCTGTTGCTTCCTAGCTTATTATGAAAGAGAATCAACGTTTCTTCCGTCTATATTTTTGACTTTTTTTCCTTTAGTAAAGTTTTATTGTGATGTAATTCACACACCATAAAACTCACCCATTTAAAGCACATAATTTGTTGGGTTTTTTCTTGCATATATACAGCTGTGTATAACACTGTCTAATTTGAGAATGAAGCCATTGGTCTTCATTCTCTGTTACTCCCTCACCCTAACCCTTGACAAACACTTCTGTCTCAATAGATTTTCATATCCTGGATATTGCATAGACATGTGAAATTGATACATTATGTTGGTATGCGACCTTTTGTGACCACTGGTTTCTTTTACTTAATGTTTCACGTATGTTATAGACGGCATGGGGTTTTGTTTATTCTCCTTCCACACTAAAATTCTATTATGTCAGAATACCACATCGTGTTTATTGATCTGTTCATCAGTTAGTGGAGATAAGTTGTTTTCACAGTTTTTTTTTATGTATTTACTTAATTTGTGTGTGTGTGTGTGTGTGTGTGTGTGTGTGTGTGTGTGTGTGTGTGTAGAAGTGCATGCCATTGTGCAAGCATAGAGGGCAGAGGACAGCTTGTAGAGGTTGGTCCTCTTCTTCCACAGGGTGGGACCCAGGAACTGAGCCTAAGTCGCCTGTCTCCATGACGAGCGCCTTTAACTGCTGAGCCATGCCGCCGTTTCTGTTCTCACTCTGAAACAGTTATAAATAATGCTCTGGACATTTGGGGACAAAATAGTATGTGGCTCTGGTTTTCAGTCTCTTGATCTACATACATTTAGGAACAGAACTGCTGGGCCGCTTGGAACCTCTCTGTTTAATATTATGAGAAATTCCTGGGGTTATAGCTCAATGGTAGAGCGTGTGTGAGGCCACAGGTTCAATTCTTAGTACCACCCTAAAACACCCAAAACAAATAAAACAAAAGATAGGAGACATTGCCAACCTCTTTTTCCAAAGTGGCTGCATAATTTCACATGCTTACCTGCAGTGCTTCCGAGTTCCAGTTTGTCCAACTCTTGATATCTCTCTTTTCTCAATGCTGAGGATGAACCCTAGGGCCTTGTGCTTACTATAAAAGCAGTGCACCACTTAGTCACACCTCAGAGTCTATCCGTCATTTTTATTCTAAGCCTTCTGGCGAGTGTGAGGTAATATCTCATGATTTAAAAAAAAAAATAATTTATTTAATTTTATTTTCTGTGCATTGGGGTGAGGGTGTCAGATCCCTTGGAACTGGAGTTACAGACAGTTGTGAGCTGCCATGTGGTTGCTGGGAATTGAACCTGGGTCCTCTGGAAGGGCAGCCAGTGCTCTTAACCACTGAGTGGTCTCTCTTGCTTGTTTGAGATAGAGGATAGCCTCAGCCTTGGTATGTTGCTGAGGCTGGCCTTGAACTTGATCCTCTGGCCCTCTCCTCCTAAATGCTGGCATTACACTGTGCCTAGTTCTCACTGTTACTTTAATTTGAATTATCCCAGTGGCTGATGGTCTTGAGCGTTCTTCTGATGGGTTTACTGGCCATCTGTGTATTTTTGGAAAACTTTCTACTCAGATCCATTGCCTGTTTTTATATTGAGCTGTCTCTTCATTACTGGTGGGTAAGAACTCTTTATATACTATGGATCCAAATCCATCGCCGAAGGTGTGATGTGCAAGCAGGTCTTTTGTGAGTCATCAACTCACCGGATCTTAAACTCTGAAGCACAGAAGTTTTATTGTTACACACCTCAGTCAATCTTTTGCTTTTTTCATGTTTGCATTTCAGTCATATTAAAAAGCCACTACCTTGCTGGGTGTAGTGTGTACACCTTTAATCCCAGCACTGGGGGGGAGGAGAGGGGAGACAGAGGCAGACAGATCTTAGTTTGAGGCCAGCCTGGTCTTCAGAGTGAGTTCCAGAATAGCCAGGGCTACACAGAGAAACCCTGTCTTGAAAAAAAAAGCCACCACCTTATTTGTAGTTATCAACATTAATGTTCCTATTTTCTTCTGTGAGCTTCGTAGTTTTAGCTCTCATGTTTAAGCATGAGATCCACTTGGGGTTGATGCTTTTTCATGTGGTATAAGGTGAGGCTCCAACTTTATTTTTTTTTAAATAATTTATTTTGTATTTTATGTGCATTGGTGTTTTGTCTGTGTGTATGTCTGTGTGAGGGTCCCCTGCTCCCCTAGAACTGGAGTTACAGACAGCTGTGAGCTGCCATGTGGGTGCTGGGAATTGAACCAGAGTTTTTTGGAAGAGCAGTCAATGCTCTTAACTGCTAAGCCATCTCTCCAGCCCCCAACTTTATTCTTTAACTTGTGGGTAGGTGCTTATTCCAGCACCACTTTATTGAAAAAAAAAAAACTGTTTTTAAACCCCACTTTATAACCTTGTTGTTTTTTGTTTCAAGTGCCATTTGTTATTTGACACACTCCTGCTGAAGGTCTTGGAAAAGAATATCCTCAGTGTTGTACAAAGAAACACGTGTACAAAATGAAAGTGACCCCAGCAAGGCAATTTTATTTTGCAAAAAAAGGGACTGTCACAACCCGAAGTGGGCTAGCGAGCACACACTGGCCCAGGAAGTTCACCAAGTGTCTATCCCAACACAGGTAGCGGCTGTGTCACACCCCATTGGTGGGGGCGCCGGCTCACAATCTTATGCACGTGGCTAATTCATGACTGGGGTGAAGAGGACGGATAATCACATCTCAGGAATGTCCAGGTGTCGGGCAAATAGGAACACAAGAGTTTCACAGGATGGAGGAGGGGAGGGTACAGAATATTGGCCCTTGGCAGGCTAGCCACCCTTGATAGAAAAACAAAAAAATCTCTCACAAAAGTCAACCTTACTGGAAATGTCAGCGATTGCTTCTGGGCTGTCCCTTCGTTTCCGCCGAGTCACATGTCTGATGCCAGTACCACATCTTTTTGATGAATGTGGCTTTACTACTTTCTTTCTTTTTTTTTTTTTTTTTTTTTTTTTTTTTTTTTTTTTTTTTTTTTTTTTTTTTTTGGTTTTTCGAGACAGGGTTTCTCTGTGTAGCTTTGCGCCTTTCCTGGAACTCGCTTTGGAGACCAGGCTGGCCTCGAACTCACAGAGATCCGCCTGGCTCTGCCTCCCGAGTGCTGGGATTAAAGGCGTGCGCCACCACCGCCCGGCTACTTTCATTTTTTAAACATTTATTTATGGGGTGTGTGTGTGTGTGTGTGTGTGTGTGTGTGTGTATGTGTGGTGTGTATATGTGTGGTGTGTGTAGTATGTGTGTATGAAGGTGTAAGGATGTGGAGAGTGGGGAGAGTTAGTACACAGATGCCATGGTGTGAATGTGGAGGTCAGAGGACAATTCGTGGCAAGTGGTTCTCTTTTTCTACCATGTAGGTCGTGGGCATTGAACTTGGGTTGTCAGGCTTGGCACCAAGTCCCTTTATCCACTGAGCCGACTGGCCAGGCTGAGCTTTGCTGCTTTCGCTGCTCAGATTACAGAGTGGGGGCATTTCCATCCTATGCAATGGATTAGGTTCTGAATTTGGTGGGAAAGGCACTAGACAAACCTGTGAACTTACCCTTGAAAATCTTTAGCAAGAGCTGTGTTGGCGAGATCAAGTACTGTTTTGTGACGCTATTTCTCTAGGCAAGGGATTAGGACTGTGTGAAGTGGGGAGAGTAAATGTGTGAATGTTTTCATCACTCTCTGCTTCTAAATGTGCTACGGCTCCCTCAAGCTGTGGCTTCCCTGCCAATGGTGGGGTGTAACCTGAAACTGTGAGCTGAATAAAAAAAGCTCTGAAGTTGCTTTTGTTGGAGTATTTTGTTACAGCAGCAGAAGAGAGACTTAGATGGTGAGGCATCTCTGAATTTCCTGTTTTGTTTTATTAGCTTCAGCCACAGTGAAATGAAGTGAAAGCTCATGACTGTTGGATCAGAATGTGAGCATGAGTTAACTATTTTGTAGTTTGTGTTGTCTACGTTTGCTGTTAATTCAGCACCTAGATTAAAATGCTGGTCTTCATAATTCACTGAATTATTTATTGGGTTCGTAGGAGAAGGCACAGGACAGACACCAGTTGATTCTTCTTTGGAATGCATGTGTGTGGAGGGTAGTGCTGTATGCATGCATGTGTGTGCATGTGCAGGCATGAGGACAACCTCAGGTCTCATCCTCAGGAACACGGTCTACATCTTTAGTCTGGAGCTCACTAATTAGGCTAGCACGGCTGGCCGTCTCTGCCTCCCCAGGCCTGGGATTGCAAGAATGTGCCACCACACCTGCTTTGTTCTTTTTTTTTTTTTTTTTTTAAATAAAGGGCCTGAGGATCCAACTCAGATCCCTGTGCTTGCAAGGCAATCGCTTTTCTGACTGATCTGCCTTCCTCGCCACTGGACTCTTTTTTGATAATTACATTGCAAGTTTCCATTTCTCTTGAGCTTCCATCACCTGGGTCTCATCTGGGTTCAAGACCGGGCTTGATGGCGCTGCATTTTCCTGAGCCACCTGGGGGAAAGGTGTCCGGTAGCTTGTGAGAGCTGAGTTAACAGTGGGTGCAGTTATTTTGTCCACTTAGCCAAAGAAGAAAAGTGTGACGTGGGTTGGATGAGCGATAGTGTCCAACTCACACTGTAAAGGCAGAACCACGGATGGAGCAAGAGACGCAGAGCAGGTGAGGTTAGGATTCTCAGGAAATGAAGTCTACTGATTCTTGGCTAGGGCTGGAAGGCTCTTTTCCTGTGGAGTCTAGCATGTTTTGCCAAGGCAAAGGAGGCCATTTAGAGGCACCATGCTGGCCCACACACCAGGCTCTGGAGGTTTTCCTAAAACAACTCTGTAGCAGGGGACTGAATGGGCTTTTCAGTTTGCTGTGATGCTGAAGGTTATGGCCGGCTCTAAAGGCGTCTATGGAAAGATATCACCTTTTGAGTTTGCTTGTGGAAGATTAAAAGTATTTTTTTAATGTGTCATGCTTAAACAATCATTCCACATGCTCTTCCTGGCTGGGGTATTTTTGTCTGTCCTTTTTAACTAAAACTATTTATTTTATCTGAGTCAAGTCCAAGCTCAGATCTGACAGTCCCCTACTGGTTCTTTTTTTATTTTGATAGTCTCGTTATGTATCCCTGGATGGCCTGGTACTCCCTGTATAGCCCAAACTGGTCTTAGACTCATGGCAGTCCTCCTGCCTCAGCTTCCATACTGGAATTACGTGTGCTACCATGTCTGGCTTCTGATTTTTTTTTTCTTTTCTTCTTTCAAAATGTAAAATCCTCAGTGGAAGCTGTAATACCAGGTTAATCTTTTCTGTAACAGCAGAAAGCTGTATGTATTCCCCTATTTGATGAGCTGAACACTTGGATTCATCAGAATTTGAGGTCTGGAAGACAGCCTGGGATGGGGACACACGACACGAGAAGGAAGAGTGAGATTTAGAAACGCCATTACTGCTAACTTACAATTTATCTCATTAGGCCAAAGTCTCATTTATTAAGTCACATTTCAGAAACCACATTAAATGAAATGATGGCATAAAAACAGGATAATTATCCCCAAATTATCTCATTGGCTGGCCTCTGGAAATGGGGTCATGCGTTCCTACCATAAAGTGCTATTTTTCCTAGATGGCGCAAACACTTCTAAATGGGACATCTGTAGATCTGCCTGCATTATTTGTATCCAAAAGCACTTGATCAAATATTCAACTGTACCATATTTTTATTGTCTGAGGGTGTTTTGTGGCATAAGTCCAAAGATTAGATCGCATGTCGGCCCCCAAAGTCCCACGTCATTTAAAGTAATTTTACAGTGCTTTACAGAGGTGGTCACATGCATGTGTGTGTGTGTGCGCACGTGTGTACACGTTATTGCATGGATGGTTATGAATTGTTTTCTTTGGTGTGTAATCTGGTTATTGACTTGAACAGCAGCTCCCACTCCGTGGAACTTGCTTTGAACCCTTGTGCCACACTGCTATGGTAAGCGTTGGTGACATGCCAGCTCCTTAGGCGGTCAGCTTTCCAGAAGATACAGTTACGAAGTTAGTGCCCCTCTCTCATCAACAGATGGCTTCAGTGGCAAGTCCAAGTGAAAAGGTTTAAAATATTTATTGCTTCTAAAGACACCGACTGTTTAGTAACCAGGACACCAGGCCCTTATAAACAACGGTGGCTGGTGTGTTTAGAACACGATATGGAGTAGCAACATCCACCAACCCAAGTTCCTAAAGTGTGTATTTCCCATGCCACACCAGACCTGTCCACTCATTTCCTCTCTTACCAGAATTATCTTTGATCAAATTACACACTTGCATGACTCTCTTTTTATCTGTGTTTTTATACCAATAGCACTTTGAAATTAATACTGCTCTCTTGCGCCCTGGAGCATTTCTAAGATGGAATGGCTCTTATGCCAGTGTTATTCCTAAGCTGCAGGTTGAGTGACCGTCTGAAAAGTATGTCGTTATTGGTGTGTGCACAGTTTTACTCCTAAGAGGGTCCCAAAGGAGATCTTTCTTTTTACAGAAAAAAAAAAAAAGAGAGACTAGTTGAATTAACAGGTTAAGTTGGGCTGTGAGAGTTTGCGTATAAACACATGTACCCACATCCCCAGCCTCTCTAAATAAGTACACTCCATTTAGAATAGAAAAAATACCTTTTTAAGTTTACCTATTGCAAATAGGATTTATAGACATTTGAGACCCACTGTTAATGTTCATAAAAAAATGTTTGTTGGTTCAAAATATTATTGGAAATGTATAAGGTCTTGCAAAATGAGTTGATTTGACAGCAAGGTCTAAGAACTAAGATTTCACATTAGAAATCTGTTACTAGAAATCTGGCAGATCTACAGCGAGAGGAATCATCATTGGGCCCCTTGCTCTGCATCATCTACAAAGGCCAAGGCACTCTACTCTCACAAACCAGCAAAACAATTAGGGTGTCCAAAAACTGTGGAAATAGAATAGGCTGTCTTCTAGAGTGGACCTCACCTTTCACATCCCAGCTATAAAGAGGTCTGAGGGCAGACCTTCGTGGCTTTTGCCTGCCTGCCTTCACTCCTCGGTGACAAATGCATCTGTTATGCTGTGGCAGCTGCTGCTGCATCCTTCACTGACATTAGAGCCCAGCTGCTTCACCTTCCTATGTAAACTAAAGGCCAGCGACTCTCCAGGAACCTCCAGGCCTTTAGTGCCAGGCTGAGCCTGGCAAGGCACCCCGCCTCATGGACTGGGTAGCTATTGAGTTTCCTGCCTCTGCCATGTGCAGCTGGCCATTGTTTGATTACCCAGCCTGTAAAGCGTAAGCCGGTGTGATAAATCTCTTTTGTAATATATATTCATCCTGTTGATTCTGTTTCTCTAGAGAACCCTGACTATTATAATATGGAAAGAACAGTGGAGACCATCATTTAAGATGCCATACCAGCATTTCTCTGGAAAAACTGGGGTAGTTTTCTAAAAATCCATTTTAATTTACCAGTCTAACACTATAAAACTTGCATTCGTTTTTCTGGTTCTGGCCTCTTGTGATTTAAGGTTTTGGTCATGTTGTTTATGATATTTTTACAGTTGGGGTCAGTTATAGCCATGGGCACTGAGAAATGTCCAGATAGATGATAAGGGCTATGCTGTGATTTATACAGACAGATAAATTATCACTACCTTTTCTTGGTGACTGGTACTAACTGCCAGCCACAAGAGGATTTTTTTGAATGAATGAGTGAGCATCCATCACAGAAAGCTCACATAGAAACCAGCTTTGTCCGTCAGGAATTTTTATGTGGTGGAGGTGGAAGGGATTTCCTACTTGAATTTTTCTTGGCAGTTTAAAGGTGGGTTTGATTATTACAGACCTCAAAGTGAATGGATTGCATGTGAAACCTAGTTAAATTTTTTTAAAAAAAGTCATTTTGACCTGGATTAACATTTAAACCACATGAAAATTGTTGGGGGATATTTGATCACACCATGAACCCCGAATTTGCATTCATATTAATTAAATAACATTAACCTTGGGTCAGGAGGCTGAGTTAGCAACTAGTTGACAGAAAGTAGTCATAGAGCATCAGAGGGCATCAGAGGGCATCTGGAAGAGACAGAGAGATGCACCGGAAGGAGTAGGGAGGGGTTTGGAGTGGCGTGGCTTTTTTTGTTTGGTGGAGCAGAAGGACGCTCTCTTTGGGAGATGTCAGCAAGAGAGAAGGTGAGCTAGTTCCTACTCAGCCTCTCAGCTAGCAGGTTTTCACCCCAGCCTTTGAATCTCGTGTCTTATTTATAAATAGAACAACAGAGATTTAGTTAAAGCTACCTTTAGCGTCAGTGACAGGGCGGGTGCCTGAGGGCGCAGAATTCCCACCAGACTGTGGCCTGAGTGGCCAGGCAGCTGCCAGAGAAGCAGGCCTGTAGCTGCAGAGTTGCAACTGCTGGCTGAAATAGCAGTAGATTAAGCTGCAGCCACGGTGCCGAAGTTAAAACAGCAGAAAATATCTTCAGGCTGTTGCCTTCACCACTGATGGTGTGGCTGTGGTGGTTGTGGGCTGCCACGTGGCTCCACAGTTTGGCTTTATGTGGGTGAGCATGGATGGGTTGAGTTATGAGTGATGCTTGGCCATGAACAAATCCTACTTCTGGGCGACGGAGGCTGGAATAGATTTCAGGAGGCAGGTGGAGGCTCCCAATGAGAGTGAGAAGGAGAGGGCTGTCAGAGGGGTGTGCTTACATTGCTGAATACTTCCTGTCCACGTCACGTTACTCAACCAGGATTCCCTAGGTAACCCTAGTAGAACCTGTATCTTAAAGTTGATTCACTTGGCTCTGGCAGAAACCCTGAAGCAGTGCCACCGTGTGGTGGTGAGGGCCATCTCTGGACTCAGAGCCCAGAGTCTAGAGGTGGAGTCTTGGCTGAGCCCATGGTTCAGAGGTAGCCTAACTCTCTGGGCATCAATTCTTAACAATTCTTTACCTTTCTTAAAGTTAGCAAATTACAGTAGGCCAGTTAGTTAGTGATTTAGTCTTCCCGGGCCACACTATTGACGACTTGGGTTTTGTCTGTTGTTACAACCCTTTAAAACATGTAGAGGATGTTGTCAGTTCCTGTAACTAGGAAAGCAAATTATGGGCTGTATGTTGACTCTCCCAATCTATGTTATGAAAAATAAAGAGGCGAGTTGGAGCTAAGCATTTACATGTAGAACTCTAATATTTGTTCTCTGAGGAAAAGTCTGGATAAATGGGTCTGGAGCTGAAGGTTTCCTGGCTGTGTTTAATTTTAAATACCACCCATTACCCATAATATTGTTTCTCTTATGTAACTTTGCTTTGGCGTTGTGGTGCTGGGGACTGAACTCAGGGTTACATTGTGTGTAGACAAGCACTCAACCACTGAGCTGTACACACCCGTTGGTTCCTGAGACCGAGTCTCACTGTGTAGCTCAGGCTGGCCTCAGACTCTTCCTCATCCCATCAATCACAGGCATGTTCCAGTACACTCCACATTTAGTCATTTTCTGTGTCTGATTTCACACCTCCTTTCCATTCGATGGCTCTGGGTGTTGCCGTATTGATAGTAAATCCTCATTGTCAACTTGACTGATGTAAAGTCAAGGAGGCACTCCTCTGGGTGTCCATGAGAATGTCTCTCGTGCGTTCTAACTAATGGGAGATCGGACCCACCCACCCAGAAGTAAGCGGGCTGTTTGAAGGAGTGCTGGCAGTTCCCCTTTCTGGTACCTAATTCCCTTAAGTGTGAGCAAGCCCCTGGCCTTCGTGCCTTTCCAGCCACAGTGACCCATGTCTCCTTATAGTGTGAGGTGAAGTAATTCCTTCTTTAAGTAGCTTTGTGCCTGGTGGTTGTCACAGGGATGAGGACAGAGGGACTACTATACTAGCTGAAGTTATTTGAAAATGGGGCTAATAAAAATAGGACCATATGCTGTGTTTTTTAAGCTACAGACAAATATGGCTTAGTAATTTTTATTTGATTTCAAATATATAGACATACGTTGTGGACCAGATTCTGGAAAACTATTTAAATTTATACTCCATATTGTAGTTTGAGTAACCAATTGGAGATATGACTTTGGGTGTGAGAAGTGAGATCATATGTGGGGTCACCATGCAGTACAGGGTTTAGAATGTTTCTGTGTCTGGGATGTGCCCCGGAAGCGCACATCTTGTGAAGGTCAAACCCCCCACCCGAAGTGCAGGTTCCTGCGTAGCTAAACCGGGTCACTTGGAAGTGAGAGGCTCTTGTGTTGCACAGTCCCTGGCCTCCTCAGCCCCCTGTCAGGCTGTAAACACGATGCTTCTCTTGTTTCTCACTGCCCCTTGCTGCTTCTGTTACTGGAGGGGCCACTTTGCAGATTTTTTTCTGAGCCCTATCACTTTTCTTGATAGAATATCTACAGTTAACCTGCCACCCACAGTGAGGCTTCCTGTGGGGATCTTAGCAGGCAAGCGTGTGCACAGAAATTTGGACAAGGTAGTCTGGGTCAGTAATACAGGTTTTATGGTCTGTAATGCTAGGTCCCCAATTGATGGGCTCTGGGTGCCTTCCTATAAAGGAGGGGCCATCAGTGCATGGATTGGTAGGGTTTTTCATCAGCCATTAGTCAGCATAAAACTTTTCTAATGAGTTTTGCATTTATTTTATGATTTCATCTTAGAATTTCATTTTAAAATGTATAGTTTTTTTTTTTCCTTCTCTCTGAGGGCCCACCACCTAGTTCCCAAATAAATACATGGAGTCTTATTCTTGCTTGTGAATGCCTGGCCTTAGCTTGGCTTGTTTCTAGCCAGATTTTCTTAACTTAAATTTTCCTGTCTATCTTTTGCCTCTAGGCTTTTTATCTTTCTTCATTCTATATACCTTTCTTTCCTTCTTACTCCGTGGCTAGCTGTGTAGCTGAGTGGCTGGCCCCTGGCATCCTCTCCTCTCCTCTTCTCACACCTCCTCTTTTTTTTTTTTTGAGCCTACATTTCTCCTCCTATTTATTCTCAATGCCCGGCAGCCTGCCTATTCCTCTCCTGCCAAGCTATTGGCCGTTCAGCTCTTTATTAGACCAATCAGGTGTTTCGGACAGGCAAAGTAACACAAGAATGCAGCACTTCTTTGCATCATTAAACAACTATTCCACAGCATAAACAAATGTAACATATCTTAAGCTAATATTCCACAACAAAAATGATTTCATTTGTCAACAGAAATATAGGTAGCTCCATTGGTTCAGTGCTTGTCTAGCGTGAATGAAGCCCGAATTCAATCTCCAGCACTACATAAAATCAGCCATGGTGGCACATACCCATAGTTCCAGAACTTGGGAAGTGGAGGCAGGTGGATCAGGAATTCAAGGTCAAGCTCAGTTACCTAGTGAATTTGAGGCCAGTCAGGGCTGTCTGAGACCCTATCTCGTGTGCATGCATGCATTCACATCTAAGTGGCAGGAAACTTCCTAGTGTACAGATAGAGTGAAGATCAGGAAATACATACCCTGCCTTCCTTAAGCACAGTTTAAGGCTTAATATGAAAAGCAGACTTTCTTACATTTATTTATTCTGTGTGCATGCACATGTGCTCACATGCAGGCCATGGTGGGTATGTGGAGGTCAGTTGACCCTCTCCTTCCATACGTGGATACTGGGGCTCTTACTCAGATCATCAGTGTTGGTGGCAAGCAACCTTTACCCATTGCGCCACCTCACGGGCCCAAAAGGCAAACTTTGAATAGGAAGTGGTGCTGACATGTGATAGGTGAATGAAAGGGGGTGCAGAGGTTATGGAACCCGTAAAAGATGCAGTGGGAGTCGTCTCCTAGCACCTCCTTTTCTAGGAATCACTTCTCGCACCCTGTTATCCACTTGGTATTTGCTAGGGCAACTTGATGCAATGCGAAGTCCAAGGATAAACGTGTGCCAGGTGAGGACAATAGCGGCTCTTCCGTGGAGACTTTCGAAGTGGAACACAGATGTGTTGGTCGGCTTTGCATTGCTGAAGTGCAACACCCGACACAGGTCACTTAGGAAGAGGAGGTTGATTTAGATCACTGTTACGGAGTTTCAGGTCCTAAAACGGCATAGCATCAAGGCACCCAGTGGCATCATCCCCTTAAGATGGGGATAGCAATGGTGGGAGTGTGTGGGGGCGGGCAGTAAGATTGCATCTTGAGCCCTGAGCAGAGAGTCCAGGAGGGGCCAGACTTGGCTTTTTACAACAACTCTTAGAAAAGCCCAAGATTTTCCCCAAGAACTACCTCTTCTCCCAATGACCTAAATGCCTCCCATTGCACTCCGTCTCTTAAAGATTCCACTGTCCCCAGGAGCACCATTCTGAGCACAAAGCCTTTAGTCAAAACTGGCCCTTGTAGGGTACCTAAACCAGATCCACAGTACAGCTAGAGGCCAGAGGACCAAGGCGTGTCTGGATGTCTCAGCAGTGATGTGAACGTGTGTGTTCTGTGAATGCCCACGGCTCTCACCACAGACCTGGAGGAGTATGATGCCATAGCAAGGACATGGGAAGAAAGGACCATGAGACAGGTGTGGACACTGAAGATGCAGAGAAAGAGGTTTGGATTTCTGTCAGAGCTTTCTTAGAACCAACCTGGGCAGGAAGAACCTTTTTGCATGAATTTCCCATTTTATTTGTTTAAGGTAGTTTGAGTTGAATTCCCCATACTTCACATCAGAATTTTGTTGTTGTTGTTGTGTTCTCTCTCTCTCTCTCTCTCTCTCTCTCTCTCTCTCTCTCTCTCTCTCTCTCTCCCTCTCTCGTGTGTGTGTAATGCAGATATTTATAGCATGAGGATCTAGTTCAAATGAAAGAACCAGGAAAGTCAGAAAGTCACCTACAACGTCTCTATAGTCATACAACCATTGCTTAAGTGCCAACGATTGCCCATAAATGATTATTTAACCCATAGAAACTGTGATTGACTTTTATTTTTCCTTATACCGGGTTCATTCATTTCTACTGAATTGTAAGGATGTTTTAAGGGTCTTGGAGTCATTAAGGGAAGCACACTTGATACTATCTACTGGGTCTTTGGGGCACTTTGATCCACTGAACTGTCTGTTGACTGTCATAGACAAAGGTGTACATGTGTCATGATGTGCTTATGGAGGTCAGAGGACAACTTTCAGGAGCTAGTTCTCTCCTCCACCAGGTTCTATTAAAGCTCTCTGTCTCTCTTTGTCTGCTCTCCCTCTCCCTGTCTCTGTCTGTCTGTCTTTCTCTGTTTCCCTCCCTCCCACCCTCCCACCCTCCCTCCCACCCTCTCTCCCTCCCTCCCTTTGTGTGTGTGTGTGTGTGTGTGCGTTGGGAGGAGTTGGTACACATGACTGTGTAGGGGTGTGTGTGTGTGCTTGTGTGCACATGGTATGTGGAGCCCCAAAGTTGAAGTCAGGTATGTTCCTCAGTCTCCACTTTATTTATTGGAGCAAGATCTCTCCCTGAACTTGGAGCTCTCCAATTCCAGGTAGTGTAGCTAGCCAGCTTGCCCTGGGTTTCTTCTGTCTCCAGGAGATTGAGATTAGAGTTTACAGGCAACAGATTCACCCACCCGGTTTTTATGTGGGTTCTGAAGATCCAGAATTCAGTTCACTTTACCCCCTGAGCAATTGCTTAAGCCCCTGAGTAGTTTTTGTTGAGTGACTCTGAGAAACTAGGTTCCGTGTGACATTGTTCTGTGGTGAACATATCTCCCCATTGGTTGGGAGGAGACTCCGCACTTCATATCTATAGCAGTTAATCAGGGTAGCTAGATTAACAATTTTTGATTGGGGAAAAAAATTAAGGCAGAAATGTAAAAGAGGGACTAGTTGGGAAGAGGAGGAAACAATGTGGGGGGGCATGAGAAGGCAATATGGAGTTAATATGATAAAAATACATTATGTATATGCATAAAATGTCACAACGAAACCTGCTAGTATGTATAATTAATATATGCTGATAATTTTAAAGAAGTGGCGGTCCCATTTTATATCTAGTCGTAGGCAGCTTTTTTTAAAGAATTGCTCCTCTGACCTATGTTTACCCTATCTCCACCCCGCCCTCAGTTAATATTCTGCAAATCTCACTGACATACATTTCTCTCTATAATTCCTACCATTTTTAAAACATCACATGTATGCATGATTTTTTAAAGTTCTTTTAAGCACTGTAAACATTTTGGTGGTTTTGTTGACTGTTTAGGCTGTTTTTCTAAAAGCCCCTTGGCACATCCAGGGACCTGAGACTTTCTATTTGAAGTTTTGGTGCTTTGTGCACACTGAATAAATGAATGTTTTTACTGAAGCCCAAGTAGGACATTTAATAAAGTGTCTTTGAAGCTGTAGTCAAATTGGCTGGAGCCTAAAGCATAATAAGAAAACCAGGAAGGGCCTCCTAGACAGAGGGATGGAGTCAGTGTGGATGGCTTGTAAAGTATGCATTGAGTTTTCTGTGTGTGTTTGTAAATGGATCTGATCTTTTTCATTTGTGTAGAGCATAGCAAATAAGCTTAATAGTAACTAGATATGTGTATATTCTACTTTGGTAAAAATGTAGCCGGGCAGTGGTGGCGCACGCCTTTAATCCCAGCACTCGGGAGGCAGAGCCAGGCGGATCTCTGTGAGTTCAAGGCCAGCCTGGGCTACCAAGTGAGTTCCAGGAGAGGCGCAAAGCTACACAGAGAAACCCTGTCTCAAAAAAACAAAACAAAACAAAACAAAAAAAATGTATGAACTATTAAGTGGTTCTACAAAGTGTGATTAACTTAAAATGCAAGTTAATTACTGAAGTTTGTTCTGAGCTATTCTACAAGGAACATTTTAATTATGACAGACTTAACTGTATCATTTTAATAATGGATATAAATGCCATTTTTCCCACTCACTAAGAACAAGGACTTAAGATATCAGCAGGGTAATTCCCACAGTCAACACTTTTCCCCCAGGAGACCCCCCCCTCATTTGAACCTGACCACCATAGTCGCTTTTCTTACCAAGGTAAAGGGCAGGTGCTCCTTACTGATTTCCCAGCCTGCTGATTCCATTGCAAACAGCATTTGTGTAGATCACAGACCGTTCTTTTATTTCCTCAAGCCACCACTTGAGGAAGAGGTGGCTGCTTAGTGTTATTGAGGATGTGGGTAATCATGGACCTCTGGGTAATCATGGGCTTCTGAATCATCAGTTTATTATGAGACTGTGGACTTCATTTTTGAAGAACATAACTGATACCTTTAGAGCTACATGGAGGGCTTTGGGTTGCAGACTGCTGTCTACGATGACTGCCTTATCCAGTGTCTGTTTAATCGTCTGTTTCTTCTGCCCTTTACTTGTCAAGGGCAGTTAGATTTTATATCCACCTGCTCATTGGGGATCCTCTTTGATGGTGTACTCACCTGTCTTTCCTGTGAGGTATGAATTTGTCAAAACCACAGTCTCCCCAAGTTAAAAATAGTTGTCTGTGTCTCAGAGTGACAGTGTCCTTCAGCTGCTCACACGGGGACATTTTTGGCTTTTAGACCATCAACTGTTCCAAATGGCCAACTTCCATGATTCCTGGTGTCCTTTGATGGTTTTGCCCTAAGACCTGGCTCAGGGCCTGTGACTTACAGGCTTAAGAAAGGAGGCCCTGTGTGAGCTAGCAGAGACCAAGGCCTCCCTGGGCCAGCCAGCAGAATGCAGTTTGTCACTCAGTGAGCTAAATTAATTGACTAGCATGTGTGGAGCAGACTGGCCAACTGGACATTGGACAGTGCCCAGTGTGTTGCTGAACATGAACTCCAGAACCACGCTCTCTCTCAATTACCAGAGACTACTGACCTAGCATTTTGGGGAAATCATATGTGTGTCATTTTTTTAATACCAAATTTTGGTCCTTGAAATCAATTGTGTGGTATATTCTGATGAGGTTAGTTCTAGACAGTGAATGAGAGTTTGTTTAAAGGAAAGCCATGTTTAATTTCAACATCAGAAAGAATTACTCCTACTTTAATAGCTTGTATGTCTACATTTAGTAACCCACCATATCTAGTTGACCACGTATGCTCATTCCTCCTAGATTAAGTAGGAAGCCATTTAACATTTTCGGTGACAAGAAGTACAAGTTACAGAATTTTGTAGAACATATGCTTTACGTTAGTAAATCAGTAAATTTTCTACCTTCTAACAACCCTGTCAATAGGAAGGACTTGCTACTTAAGGGCTGAACTGTACTCTCATTCAAATCCGGATCCCTGGTACCTCACAGTGTGGTTTATTTGGAGAAAAGATCTTTACAGAGATAAACTGAAGTTCTTAGGGTGGGCCCTATCTACCATGACAGTTATCTGTGTAACGAGAGGGAATTGGACATAAATGCCCACAGAGGGTCCCAGGCAGCTGGCAGCCTTCCACAAGCCGAGCAGAAAGCCAACCCATGAGTACCTAGATTTCAGACTTTTGGCCTCCAGAGCCCGGGGAGTTTTTTTGTTGTTTAAACCACTTAGCCTAGGGTGCTTGGCCAATGAATTCACTATTAAGTGTGAACATGAGAATAACAACATGAGCCATGGTGGTGTACGCCTTCAACATCAGCACTCAGGAGGCAGAGGCAGATGGAGCTCTATGAGTTCGAAGTCAGCCTGGTCTACATAGTGAGTCCCAGGACTGATGGGGCTATGTGCAGAGAACATGAGATTTGGAGAAAATTAAGCAAACAATAGTTTCAAAATGTCAACATGGATTAAGTGTGGCCTGAGCGGGGGAAACTTAATGCTTATTCCTCTAATGTCTGTACCAGGCCCTATATAGCAGGAAACTATGAGGCCCTAGATGTGGAAGGGTCCTTGGATGTCACCTGTTATAAACTCTATTTGTAGGGGAGCATCCAGCTCCTGCTGTGCATGGACATTTATCCAGATGTTACCCAGGTTAGTGATGGGCTCATCTGGTCCCGAACCCAGGCCTTCTGCTTTCTGGTGAAAGCTAGCCCCAGCCTTCTCTTTCCCCGGGATGGTGTCTACATACATTTAGCTCCTTCTGATTTGACAAGATTGGCTTGCTCAGCTACCTGTTTTTCTTCTCCTCTCCTTCTTATTGTTGTTGTGAGCATTTTCCACATCCAAAGGGATAAAGACTAGGAGCATAACCATTCGGGCATCTGCCACTTAAGATATTAAAAGCACAGTCAAGTCAGGCTGCTTCTCTGGACACATTTCTGTCACTTTCTCTAGAGGGGGCTGCTATTTGAATCTGGCGTCTAGCCATTGTATCCTGTGTGCATCTTTATAGTTACTAAAGTGATAAAAGGTGAGCTGTGGCTGTGAGGTCATAATGAGCTGGTTCCGGTGTGCTAGTGCCCCTCAGGGCGCCAAAGACTAGCTGTGTACCACACAGGGAAAACTAGATATTGAATGTTTCCGTGAAGAAGTGGTCAATGTTATGAGGAGAAACATGTTTGACGTAGGGAGTGGGAAGGTGGTTCAGTATGAATGCTCAGTAAGGTGTTCGTTGGATCCTAGGACTTACGTAAAAGCCTGATGACATAAGTCTGTAACCCCATTCCTTAGTGGCAGCCAGCAGCGTCCCGGAGCACATTGGCCAGCCATCCCAACCAAATGAGTGAACTCTTGGTTCTGTGAAAGACCCTGTCTAAGAAATAAAATGGGGAGCAATTGAGGAAGGCACTGGCTGTTGACCTCTGGTCTTTGCAGGCACAAGCACAAACATGTACACATATGCACACACACATACACACACACACACACACACACACCACACAAATACATACACACACGCAAGTGCATGATGTGTACATGTGTTAAGACATCATGTGATACCCCGTTAATATGTGCAGGTTTTATGTTTCAATTAAAAATAAACTTAATTTTTAAAAAAATCTGTATTAAACATTTCCTATCTTTTTTCCCATATTGAGTGCTATATAAAAACATGTCGCAAGCATCTCAAGTTCTTGTAGAAATACTTTGCATTTCACTTGCATGTTACAGCATGTGTGTGCAGGTCAGAAGTAAAGGTCTTTCCACTGTGTGGGTTCCGGTGGTTGAACTCAGGCTGGGCGGCAAGTGTCTCCCATGGAGCCACCTCACCAACCCCCCCTCAGTCTGTTATTATTCCATTGAGCCTTGTTTACAAAATTTATCTTCAGTGCTAAAAATACTGTTCCAGGACGAGCAAGATAAAGCAGTGTCTTATTTAATTTATCACTTTCCATCTGCTTTAGGATTTCTCTAGGTTATGATAAGACAATGCCTAACAGTGCCACTGTGCTGTGTTGTCTGGGGGATAATGACAGGGATCATCTGTCCATGCTTGGTACAGATGCAGTGAACAGGGAGGGCAGATGAAGCCACATCTCTCTGTTCTGAGGCTGATACTTAGGCTGCCTCTAGCTTGATTCTGTCATTCAGGATGCTGGTATGAATATTCTTATCCATGTTTCTTTGTGCGATGTGTGAGCCTTTATTTAGGATATGTCCGTGGGCGGAATAGCTAAGTCACAGGGGGTGCACGCACGCTTTGCGTTCAGTCTTTCTAGAAACTGAGAGTGGTCTTTCCCAGTGTTGTAACAGTTTATGTTCCTGCTTGATGCCAGGAGCTCCTGGGTTCCACCTCCTTTAGAAGGGCTTTTGGGCCAGTCTAATGCACTTGAATAGTAGTGTCTCTGTCATGTTTATTCATCATTTGGGTTTGGTAGTGTCTCTCTCTCTCTCTTTTTTTTTTCCTACTACTCAGAGGCAAGTAGTGTGTCATGTTTATTCATCGATTGGGTTTGGTAGTGTCTCTTTTTTTCTACTACTCAGAAGCAGATAGAATGGGTGGACCCAGTATTCACCCCCATCATTTTGCTAATGAGAAAATAGACTAGAGAAATGAGGCAGCTACCTCAGATCCCCAAACTGGGTGCTGTGACCCTCAATCTTCTGTTCTTTAGTCCCAACCACACAAAGAACCCACTTGAATGAATGACCTTTGGGTGCTGTTCTGAACAGGGTCTGGGGTGATAGTGCCTCTGAGTTCATCTATGCAGCTTTGGCAGAGGTGAGGTTTCTCGAATCTGATGGTTCTGCAGTCCCGGGTGTCACCTTGTGTAAACCCTCAGGGTGCTGGGAAGTGGAAACTGTGAGCATCATTTACTGGATCTGTTTCTCCTCCTCTTCAGACCCTTCCTGAACCTCTCCCTGCCTCTGGCCTCCAGCCACCCTGGCTTTCGTTTATCTTTATGGTTGCTGAGCCCCTGCCGGACCAGGGCTCCTCTCCTGTCCACCTGCAGCTCTCCCCTCCTTATCATTGGGCTCCAGTCTGGTCGACAAGAAGCCTCCCCCAGCCCTGGCTCTCCTGTGACCTTCTCCCTCCAGAGTCCTCATCACAGTGGGCAGTTTACATGTCTGTATGACTGGGGTGCCTCAGGAAGTTGGGGGACCAAGTCTGGTGTGCTCACTTCCATCCCTGGCTCTTAGCAGTGCGCCTCACACATGGCGAGAACTCATCAAACATTGGTGAAGCAAGTGAATGAAGAAGTGGTCTGTCTTTACAAAGCGCTTCCCGTCTAACTTCCTGCAGGCAAAGCTGTCTACCTACTTGGACTTCCCGGTTGCTTCCCCAGCCTAGCCCTACAGTATGGGCTTCTAGAAAAGAACCAATCTTGTGGCCGATTAAAGTTGTCTATTCATGTCTCAAAGGGCACGCACAGCAAGGAGATAAGTAGGGGAGAAGGGAGAAGAGGAAAAAAAGGAGGATCATTTGCCAGAAGCGGGTGGACTATTGCTCTCTGTGCCTACAAAGGCCTCCCTCAGACCAGGCAGTGGGAGTGTTCCCTTCGGAGAGCTTCCGGGGCAGCCAGCTGGCCCTGCCAGCTCCACGGAAAACACGGCTTGGACCGTGGTGGGACAAGCCGTGACTCTTCCTCGTTGTAGTCATTATAACTTAGGGAGCGCCTGCCAGCTTTGTGTAGCTGTGACAGTGTACCTGAGATGACGTAGAGGGAGGAGGGATTGATTTGTGTCGCGGTTCATCGCTAGGGTGGGGCGGGGGTGGTGCTTCTTCCATAGTCACTTCCCTCAGTGGTCCTAGTCGGGTGGTGAGGCTTTACATCAAGGCAGAAGGGGCGGGGCAGGAAAGCTGTTCAGGTCACTGCAGCCAAAAAGCAAGAGAGTGGAGGGGAGAAGAGGGGGAAGAAGAGGAGAGAGGGGCGTGTGTACCCCCCCCCCCCCGGGCACATTCCTAACCATGACCTGTCTTCTCAAGGCTCTAGTCCCCCCCCCCCCCCCCCCCCCAGGAATGGCAGTCCAGCATGTGGTCCGTGGGGAAGATCTGAACCGTAACAGAAGGGGGAGCCTGCATAGATCTCATTTGTGTCTTCTAAGATTCTGGTCTAAAGAACTCAAAACGAAGGTATATATAAGAATAAGAAGCATTTGCCCCGGGCCCCGCCATGACTGCTTTGACTTACGAAAGACCTATGTGTTTTCTCTCTGTGAGTAGTCACTCTGTTACAACCGTCCTGGAAGGGTTGCAGAGTCCCTGATAGAGTCCAAACAGTGTTGCCACCATACTTTCATTTTCCCTTCTGGAGACTGAACCCGGAGCCTCACAGGCGCTAGGTGAGCTACTGCTGAAGCAGATCTACATCCAGACATTTTAAATTTAGTTTTCAACTTCGTGTTCTGTGACGTTCACAGTCCCAGAGTTCCTAGTGTAAGAAAAAGAGGAGCCATCTCTCTCTCTCTCTCTCTCTCTCTCTCTCTCTCTCTCTCCTCTCTCTCTCTCTCTCTCTCTCTCTCTCTCTCTCTCTCTCTCTCTCCCTCCCTCCCCACCCTCTCTTTAAGAGATCCAACCAAGTCTTAAGTGTTATTCTTAATTCATTACCAAAAGAAACAATTCACTTAACAATGGGTAGGTAACAAATGTTTTTAAGATGGATGATAATAAAGTGTCACTTTTTTTTTTTAACCTAGGCAGGGAGTCTGGACTTCACTTTGTCTCAGTCATTTAAGCTCTCTGCTTCCATTGCTAGCATGGAGTGACTCTGGTGTTGCAAGAATGCCAGCCAGGCACATTAAAGCCAATTAAACAAAACTCTGTGCCCTCAAGGAACTGTGATGATTCTGTTGCCCTGAAATGGAAGGTCTTTTCCTGTAGTATATTACTGATTTTTCAAATGACTTGATAGTTAAGAGCATACAGTTATTTCTATATTTAAGTAAAAATAAACAAGACTGGATGAGGTTGAATTCTTCAGTCTGCAGTGCACAAATTCAAATCTGCTTTCATTTGTAATTAAACGTGTCAAGGACCTGACATAGAGTCGCATGGGTTCCGTGAGGTTTGACAAGTGACTTTATAGTTTGGAACTTCCTCCCGATGTAGGAAGTGCCATGCTTAGTGCTGGCTGTCATTGTGCATACAACCACTTTCGTCACCTAAAGATGTTCAGTCTAGCAAACCACACTGTGGTCTTTCTAGGTAGCAGTGCCATCTTTTCCCACTTAATACCTCTGTTTTCCTCCCTGACTCATTGGGGCAACAGATTACCTGCAATACGATTGCAAATGCAGAACATCCCCTTGGGGCGCTCGGCATTTATTATATTAACTCCAGCATCCTCTTCTTTCCGCTCTTGCTCTGCACATCTACCCCTTTACAGTCCCGTCTCAGCATGCATGGTGGTGCACACCTTTAATCCCAGCACTCAGGAGACCATCGCCAGGCTGATCTCTGTGTTTGAGGCCAGCCAGGGCTACATACAGGAGAGACCCTGTCCTGAAAAAATTAAAAAATAAATTTAAGATTCACTTGCTTCTTTCTGGATTTTGGGTTAGAGAGTTGGCATTTGCAAAGTTGCAAATTATTTTATCCTGTTAACGCATCAAATAATCCTCTTTGTGGCCTATGTCTTCCTTCAGGATTCTTTTCCCAACCTGAGTTTTTTATTCTGTTGAAACCTGTTTTCTGAAAAGTAGCAGAGTGTGTATTGAAATTACTGTGCTATAGCTCAGTCTTCCACTGAAGGACTTCCGGACCCAGTGAACTGGTACAAATAGTGTCATTCTGGACATTGTCTTTCTGTCAGTCCCCATGGGGACTCTCGTGAGGCACACTGCACTCTTTCAGTGCTTTAAAAATTACTGTCTTGCTTGTCCTCAGGCCACACATCTTTAAGCTCAAGCCCCTCTGTTTTTCTAGACATCTAATGAGTTTGGAAAGGTCCTAAGGAGTTTCTGAATCATATACAACTGAGGAACACAGGAAGCAGAGACCCGAAGTCCAAGTCCCAAGGGTGGATTGTACCCTAATTATAAACCCGAACTCTAGAGAGTGTTAGTGTTTGAAAGCGCTCCTGTTACGCTTTGGATATGAAATGTCTCCTGTGTACTCATGTGTTGCATAGTGGCACTCTTCTGAGAGGTTCTGGAACGTGACTGGAGGCAGTAGGTCACTGTGGATGAGTCCTTGACAGTGTCTTGTCCCTGACCCCTTCCTGTATCTCTCTCTCTCTCTCTCTCTCTCTCTCTCTCTCTCTCTCTCTCTCTCTCTCTCTCTCTCTCTCTCTCTCTCTCTCTCTCTCTGCTTCCTTTCCATCATGGAGTGAGAACCTCCTTCACCACATGCTTCCAATGCCGCCGTAATGTTCTGCCCCAAGGACCTGGAGTTAAGCAGCCATCGACTGAGGCATCTGAGGCATCTGCAGTCATGAACTGCAAACAAACAGTTCTTCTTTTGCATCAGTGAGGTATTTGCTCATGGTTATGGAAAGTAACTAACAGGCAACTTACTGAAGAAGATTTTTTCTTTCTTGGCCCTTCTTGTCACTGTCCATCAGAATGTTTTATCTGGAAAGTTCCAGCAGTGAAAGGCTGATGTATTCTGATCGGCAGTCTCTTTCAGTGTTAGCTGTGTGGAAATTTTCCCATCAGGCTCACGAAAGCTGTTTTGTAGTCAGAGTGGGTTGCGTAGTTCCCTAAAGCAAATAGTGGGCTGGCTTATCTGAACTGGGTGGGGAAAGTCATTATTCTTCTCCTCTTTTTTCTTGCCTCCTCTGTAATAACTTGGTCTCTAATAATCAGATCTCACTTAGGTTGTATAAGAACATGAGGCTCTTTAATGAAGACCATTGAGCTGTGATAATTACTATGGTTTTTGAAAAAAGGCAAACATATTCATTAGAAAGTTCAAGGTATTCTTAAGGCCAAGCTCCCTGCATTCACACTCAGGCTGTAAGAGTGCTTACACTGGCCCCTGAGACCATCAAATGACACCCACCTGCCATGCACACAGACATACCCTCCCAGACTCCCTTTCCTGGGAAGTTACTATATTCTTTATCAAAACAGGATGTCAAAAGAGAAGAGAAAAATGTGGAAATCAGGAAATAATGAATTTCACATAGTAGTCAAAGGAACCTCTCAGGTACTACAGAAAAAAAAATCTCCAAATAATAGCCTTAAAGTGGGCCTGACAAGCAGACTAGCTCAAACAGGGATAGGCTGGATGTCTCAGGGATAAGCTGGACATCTCAGGGATAGGCTGGACATGTCAGGGATAGGATGGACATCTCAGGGATAGGCTGGGCATCGCAGGGGACCATGCATGTCTCCAAGAGGATGAAATAGGATTTGTTGTTGATGTTGAGACACAGGGTCTCACTAGCCCAAGTTGGTGTAGAATTCGTGCTTCTCCTGCCTCTGCCTCTGCCTTCCCTAGCAAAATTGACAGAATTCTTGATTTAACTTATCAAAAGCACACTTTGTGGGTGATTTTGAAAATAATTGGAATTAGATACATAAGTCTATATTAAAACAATTAGTCACTTGGAGTAGGATGGGGGTGGGCATATAAGAGTTCCTTGAGGCCGGGCGGTGGTGGCGCACGCCTTTAATCCCAGCACTCGGGAGGCAGAGCAAGGCGGATCTCTGTGAGTTCGAGGCCAGCCTGGTCTCCAAAGCGAGTTCCAGGAAAGGCGCAAAGCTACACAGAGAAACCCTGTCTCGAAAAACCAAAAAAAAAAATTAAAAAAAAAAAAAGAGTTCCTTGAGAAATGACAAGTAATCTGTTAGTGTGACACATGGTTCAGCTGTGAGTTGCAATTACACAGGATTAGTATAAAAACGAAATATAGGACAGAAGGGTAAAATAACTAGTGGTAAGGTGGGGAGTGTGGGTGGAGTTGGTGGTGGGTGTGCAGGCTAACCTCTAGGGTGAGAAGTCAAAAGATGAAAAGATAACAACTGGAAATCAAGAGTAGCAATGTAATATGTTATTTGAGGACATGGAGTTCATTGCCAAGAGAAATACTCAAGGATTTGAACGAGGGAAGTGGGTAGAATGGGATGGGCAGGGCACAGCTGTTGTATGATAAGCTTGTAGAACTCTGATTCTTCGCTCTGTCTTTAAAACTTTGGTTGTAAAGAAACATGCATGAAAAAAAGTAAAAATGAGCTCCTCAAATGTCAAGTATTTAAAAAGTTTAAAATATTTAATTAAACCTATTTCATTTAACCTAAGAAGTGAATTATTTATGATCACCATATAATAACTCCAAGATAGAAAAAGGTGATAAAATATTCCTAACAGATACGTAGCTAGAGGAAGTACAGCTTTATACATATTACAGTCTGGCAACTGTTCTTCCTGACAAGTCTACACACAAAAAATTTAGTTTTATTTAAGACTAAAAAAAAATTTGTGAACTAAAATAGAAATTGTACCTAAACCATATTATTTGAAATCTTTTCCTCTGGCTTGGCAGTGTTTTTGTTTGTTTGTTTTTAGGTTGGTTTCAATTTAAAAAAATTAGGCACCATTGATTTTGTGTCAGTTTGAGTAAAGGTTGTCTCTAAGTCCTTCCCCAAGAAGAGAATCCTAGGACCGTATTGAGACCAGCATCACACACTGTGGACTTGAATAGCTTGATTTAATTAACTTAGCCATTATGAGTTAAAGCTCCTGTTTATAGGGAATGTTGTTTTAAAATGTTGTCTATCTTTAAAATGTTGGACAAGGACTCTTCCAGTTCATTGTCTAAAAGACCACTGAGTGAAGTTTGCTGGGTTTTGTTGCCTGTGACACTTCGACAAGTGTGTGAATCTTTTCCACATCCCCCCAGTGGCCTGTATCCCAAGGGTAGTGTCTACCTTGTAGTACCAGGCAGCTGATGTTTTCGCTTCTTCCACAGGCTGTGAAAACTTGGAGAAAGGAGTGGGGTTCTCGTCCTTGTGTTGTCTATTACTATCTCCATGTGTGGGAGTGAAATTAAATACATGATTTGAATTTTGACCCAAGGAATTCTTTTCTATGGAAATGACCACAGAGGGTGTTTTCTACAAGAGATCTCAAACAAAGCCATTCTCATAGATGGAAGTACTTGAGGCCCTCTAAAATAAATTTAGATAACTTATTTTAAAGAATTCTATTAAGTCCAAAAATATTTATTATGTGTAAGGTCAGTTTGCCAATAGCTTCCTTTTGATACTTCTAGGCATTGTTTCCATGTTTCAGGTGAAAACAAGAAAAGAAAGGGCAGAAAGGAGGGACCAGAAGAATCTCATGCTTCAAAGAATTCTTTCCTAGAAGATACTTCTGTGACTTCTATTTACACTTTATTGGCCAGAAAGTGTCATGGCTGTGCATAGCTGCAAGAGAGTCTGGAAAAGTATTTAGCTTCCCAGCACCTACAACCAGATACAGACTAAACACAGTGTGGATTACTTTTGTATACTCAAACTACACAGTAAGTTTCAAAAACTACATTTTATTTTTATTTAGGTACAATTTAGTTATACCATGTAACAATGTAAGCTATCTTTTATTTATGCATTATAGTAAAAAAAATTTAGAAATCATTTTTCTGAAAACCATCATTTCTACAAGCATTTATTTCTACTAGCAATTTGGGGACATATGAGGAACTAATAATAAAGGAGACAAAATGTATCAATTTTTATAATATGAGAGGGACACTATAAATGTCATGGAAGACACCAGGAAAGTGCTGTAGAAGGCCAGTGAAGTGTGACTTATGGTGTGTTCCTGGGGGTGGGCTTGGGATGAGCAGAAGTCGGGAAAGATCCTGGAGAGAGTCAGATTTGAACTGAGATTTAAAGGATCCGAGGTTTTTCCTCCTGGGTCCCCAGAAAACCGCTCACACTTGTGTGACAGCTGGACCACCTGTGCTATCACCCTGTAATGTAGCATCACCCTGAATTCCCTCACGACCACACTGTTGTGAAACTATGCAACTTTTTTTTAAATTTTTAATTTTTATTTTGCAATACAATTCAGTTCTACATATCAGCCACGGATTCCCTTGTTCTCCCCCCTCCGGCCCCCCTCACCTTCCTCCCAGCCCACCCCCCATTCCCACCTCCTCCAGGGCAAAGCCTCCCCTGCAGACTGAGATCAACCTCGTAGACTCAGTCCAGGTAGGTCCAGTCCCCTCCTCCCAGGCCAAGCGATCCTGCATAGGCCCCAGGTTTCAAACAGCCAACTCATGCAATGAGCACAGGACCCGGTTCCACTGCCTGGATGCCTCCCAAACAGATCAAGCCAATCAACTGTCTCACCCATTCAGATGGCCTGATCCAGTTGGTGACCCCTCAGCCATTGGTTCATAGTTCATGTGTTTCCATTCATTTGGCTATTTGTCCCTGTGCTTTATCCAACCTTGGTCTCAACAATTCTCGCTCATATAAACCCTCCTCATTCTCGCTAATTGGACTCCCAGAGATCCACCCGGGGCCTAGCCATGGATCTCTGCATCCAGATCCCTCAGTAGTTGGATGGGGTCTCTAGCACGACAATTAGGGTGTTTGGCCCTCCCATCACCAGAGTAGGTCAGTTCGGGCTGTCTCTCGACCACTGCCAGCAGTCTGTTGTGTGGCGTTATCTTTGTGGATTTCTGTGGGCCTCTCTAGCACTTTGCTTCTTCCTATTCTCATGTGGTCTTCATTTACCATGGTCTCCTATTCCTTGTTCTCCCTCTCTGTTGTTGATCCAGCTGGGATCTCCCGCTCCCCCAAGCTCTCTTTCCCTCAACCCTCGCCCTTCATTACCCCCACTCATGTCCAGGCTGTTCATGTAGATCTCTTCCATTTCTCCGTAATTGGGCGATCCCCGTGTCTTTCTTGGGGTCCTGTTTTCCAGGTAGCCTCCCTGGTGATGTGAGTAGCAGTCCAGTCATCCTTGTTCCACATCTAGTATCCTCCTATGAGTGAGTACATACCATGTTTGTCTTTCTGAGTCTGGGTTACCTCACTCAGGATGATTTTTTCTAGATCCATCCATTTGTCTGCAAACCTCATGATGTCATTGTTTTTCTCTGCTGAGTAGTATTCCATTGTGTATATGTACCACATTTTGTTTATCCATTCTTCAGTTGAAGGGCATCTAGGTTATTTCCATGTTCTGGCTATTACAAACAATGCTGATATGAACATAGCTGAACAAGTGCTCTTGTGGTGTGGTTGAGCATTCCTTGGGTATATGCCCAAGAGTGGTATAGCTGGATCTTGGGGGAAATGGATTCCCAATTTTCTAAGAAAGCGCCATATTGATTTCCAAAGTGGTTGTACAAGCTTGCATTCCTACCAGCAGTGGAGGAGAGTTCCCCTAGCTCCACATCCTCTCCAGCATGAGGTGTCTTCAGTGAAACTATGCAACTTTTAAGAATGCTTTCTTTCAGTGTTTAATAATTTTGACTCTTTCAAAAATGACTGCATTTTCTAAACCTCAGGATATCAAGATGGGTTTGGGACAAATCAACTTGACCTCCAGGTCTCTGTTTGTCCCTTCCTGAAGATAATTTCCATCTTTGTCATGTGTGTGTGCGTGTGTGTGTGTGTGTGTGTGTGTGTGTGTGTGTGTGTGTGTGTGCGCGCTCATAAACACAAAGATATTGTAGAAAAAGTAAGTTGAATGGAAGAAATCCATTTAGAAATCACATTGCTCCTAGATCAGTAGGGTTTCAGTGTCAGAAGATGTGTCCAACCTCACCTGATTTATACAGAGAGATGAAACCCACGGTGGTTATGGTTGGACAGCAGCCTTCACCAGGACCCTAGCCTGGCTGCCAACTTCTTGCTGCTGTTTACTAACTAGTCAGTGCTTTGCAGACAGGAGGAAGTGAGAATTTGGGAGAACACTATTTCAGGACCTTCTATCCTTACTAGAAACAAGACACTTCCACACCTCCGAGTTTATCTGCTGCTGACACAGCCAGGACCGCCAGCACCATCGATGCGCTGATCCTCATTCTGCATTCTGTGCTTTGGTCCCCCATCATTAGAATTCCAAGGTGACTGCTGAGGATACAGTGACCCAATTTCAGAATCAAAAAGATCAGCGAGTCTGTGTCCTGGCCAGTCAGTGTTAGGTGTTTGCTGCTTTGTGCCTTCCTCTGCCAGCACTCTTGAATAATTGCTTCCCCTAACAAGCCCAGTTGTGATCCGAGTACCGAGGAAGGCAGTGTGCTGCACTTGGCCCTGTCATCAGAGACCGTTGGTCTGATTCCCTGTGTGTATAGAGGGTTTTCTCCAGTTCCGTGAGGGCCGCTGCTCCTGCTCTTTGACCCAGAAAGGTCATGCTGATGGACTGATGGTCTGGCTTCACATAATGCACACAGGAAAAGGAAGAGAGAGAGAGAGAGAGAGAGAGAGAGAGAGAGAGAGAGAGAGAGAGAGAGAGAGAGAGAGAGAGGAGCCAGTTTTATCTAGGACTGAGACATGGCTGCTGCTACCTCTGTTTCTGTGAGGTAGACTTTACCTTTGTTTTACAAGGTCAGAGTGAGCCGTGGCACTGTAATTTAACCCCAGGTCCTTCTAATTTCACTCTATGCAGAACCAGGGCATGCATATAGGGCAAAGTAAATAGAGCTGTGCTTGATAGAGTTTTTCAAAGGGCTGCTTGCTTGCAGGCTTTGCTCGGACAGTTGAGATTCTTGCCAGGTTTGTGCACCATCCTCTCTGCAAGGAAATTTATTCAGTTTAAAAATACCTTAAATTGCGGGGTGCATGGTAACTAATACATGTGATCCCAGCACTTGAGAAGCCAAGACAGGAGGATTACTTCAAGTGTGAGGCTAACCTGGGCTAGATAGTAAGTTCTAAGGCAGCTCTGGCTACAGTGTAAGACCCTATCTCTAAACAAAGTGTGTGTGTGTGTGTGTGTGTGTGTGTGTGTGTGTGTGTGTGTGCGCGTGTCTACTCTGTCTTCTTTTTTCCCTATGTGAATTAAAAAAATTAGAATTTTTTTGTACTGAACCTTAAGGATACTGTGCTAAGTGAAATAAACTAGTCACAAAAAGACACATGCGATATGACTCTACTACTCTGAGTAGTCAGACTCAGAGACAGTCACAGGAATGGCAGTTGCCAGGGGTTGTGAGGTAGGGCATATGGAAAGTTCCTGTTTGATGGATACAGAGTTTCAGTTTTCCAAGATGGAAAGTTATAGAAATGATGGTGGCAATGGTTATACTATACTGACAATCATTTAAAGCCACTGAAGTGGAAGGAGAGAATCAATTCCACCAAGTTGTCTTTTGATCTCCACACATGCCCTGTGGCATGCATGTCCACACATACATCATGTACATATGCATGCACACATACACACAAATAAATAAGTAAATAAATAATATGGTGATGGCAGTACCTTTTATGTTGTGTATAGTAACCCAAAATAGGCAGTTTTTTCATAAATGCTTTACAATTCCTAACACTAATAAAAGTCTGTCCTCTATCATTTGTTTCTGTTCAACGGATACATTAGTGACCGCGGGAACAAGTGCAATGCCATCATGATATGTCAATCATAGCCATGTCATGAACTGAATAAATAGACATCTTAGAGATCTTCTAGGCCCTCTAATTTTGTGCTGTCTAGGTAACCCATCCTATCCCACACGCTCCTGAATTCTTTCATTCATGCATGCATTCATTCAGTCACCCATGTTCCCATTCGCTCATGCAGGAATTCTTTCCGATGACTCATGCTAAGTACTAGTTGCATCCTGAAAATAGTCTTAGCTTCAAGGTGTCTGGAAACCTACAAGAAGGAACAGACTCTTGCGGTGCCAACCGCAATATACTTCAGTAGGTGGGGTAACAGAGCCACAAACCACAGGAGCTTTGAGGACACACTGTTAATGCTGCCGGAACACTTTCGCCCTCTACTACTCTACTGGATGACTAGGAAACGATTTTGTTTTGTTTTTGTCCCTGGATACCTGGAATGTGTAAAGTAATAAAAGGATCAGAGCCAGAAGTTATTGTTTAGTGTCAATGGGAAAAGAATACTAAAGGATAATTTCATTGGGTGTGATAATTTCTGTCAAGCTGTTTCACGCAGTGGCGATTGCATGTGATAAGCAGAGAGAATACTCAAGCTATACAATAAGCAAATTGCTTTTTACTCATTCAGCGAAGACTCTTTCCATAGGCCATCCACCAAAAGATGAGATATACTTTAAAAGCACACAGAACAGAGATCACAGTGCCCCAAACACTTTGACATCTTTGTCCTCTGGCAAGGAGGAAGCTTCCTAGAGTCCCAAGGACATTTCTTGCTTTTAGTCGAGAAAGAAATTGTTTACTCGTCTTTGGGGTCTTTGTACCCTAAACTTCTTAGCCACTTCTTGCTCTTTCATACCCCGACCCTCTGAAGAGGTAACCCTACTACCGTTATGGGAATAGGGCGATAACCAATCTGGTTTCTTCCAGCTGAATTTGGGGTGTCCAGTGCGGTTGTTTAGTGGTACTCCCTCCAGAGGGCCTATCTGAAAGGCCCCCAACTGTCAGGTATACGGAGGAAAGGAAGTCCTTGACTGGCATTGTTAAACCTGAAGATTTCGAGGAGAAAGACCAAATCCGTGATTGTCCAATTGAAGCAAGCTTTATTAACTACCGGCCAGGTCCATACCCAGGATTCCCAGAGAAAATCGCACTAAATTAGGTCAGTCAGGTGCCTAAAAGGCCAAACCCACAAGGCTGATGTACTTCCTGCCTGCACACCTCCCTCCTATGTGTGATCAAGCACATCCTGTGCAGTTGAGGCAACCAACCTTGTTTACTGAAGTGAGAACACATGACTCTATCTTACATGAACAGCAGCCCCCAGCATACCAGGAAGTTATCTATCCTTGGGCAAGTGGGGCTCACAGATTAGCTTTAGCTCTTAGAGTTCGTGGATAGAGATTTTTAAATGTCCAAATCAAAGTTCATTAGAATCTCTTGATGGGCTTACAAAAGCCTTTATCTATTTGGCTCCTTATTGAAGAAAATAATGTTTAAAAATAAGAGGGATTTATAAGAAATATTAAATATGAACCTTTTCTATCAAATACTATAAAATTCATGTTTAGGGATTAGGTTCAGGCATGGAGGATGTGAGTATAAGGGGGACTGTGGGGGGCATTTTCGGGTTGGGCAGAAGCCTGGTGCAGGGGAATCTCCCAGGAGTCTATGTGGAGGACCCCATCTTAGACTCCTAGCAATAGTGGATAAGTAGCCTGAACTGGCCGTCTCCTGTGACCAGATTGGTGCCTGGCCCAATTGTCATCAGAGAGGCATCATCCAGTATTGCGGCCTGAAAGACCAGCTTCCAGGCTGCTGCAGGGTTGTAAAGAGAATGCCGCAGAGCAGTGGGGCTTTAGGAATTTTTCTATCTGAGGCCTTTTAGAAACTGAATAAACTCGCATGCTTTCTGATGGTCTCTTTCTCTATTGTCTCATGTTGAATCTCTCTCATTGCTCCCCCTCACGTCTTTTTTCAGTTTATATGTCCCAACCAATTATTTCAGGCAATATAAGAGTTTCAGTTATCCATGAATACCTGCAGCCCTCATTTGGGGCTACAGAGTCAAGCTATCTTCTGTAGCCTTGACCAGTCAGAGTTTATTTTCACAAGTTGAGGTCAGGAATTAATCATTTGCCAGCTAGTAATAATTGGGTTGTCTATTAATGGGGGACATGGAAGTATGGGGCTGAGTAAGATTTACTTCTCCAACCACCCAAGAGAGAGCATGACCTTTGCTCCGCAGTTTTTAAGGGGTCATGTATCCTCCGAGAAGACCACACCCGTAAGGCCAAAATGCTCCATCCAATTGGTCGTTGGACTCAATGGTGGAGTTCCCGCAATAATCTTATATTTACAACCTAGCCAGGCAGCTCTGCTGTGTGCCCTTGTGATGGCAAGGTACCTGGTCTAATCTAAAGCTCTCTTGAAACTTTGTTTCACCTAATGGTGTACAAGAAACCTGTAGCTGCAATTCTCAGCATGAAGATTAAAGGAATTTGAGCCAGTCTGGACTCAAGTGTTTTCGTAAATCATAAATCTAAGCTGTGATTAGATCAGCTTCTTAGTGGAACCCAATAGGCTCTGACTGTGTCAAAAATTATACAGCATCTTCCTGACAATCCACAGGTAAATATGCCCAGTAGATGAGATGTATTCATGAGATAGACACATACAATAGTGATAATGGGGAATTCCCCATTATACATAATGGGGAATTATGTATACATAATAGCAGCAAACATGCAGGGAGACAACAGAAGCAAAATACATTCTGGAGTCTGTATTCTTGTAAGCCTTGCTTGAACAAGACATAGCCATCAGAGTGATATTCTTCCTCTGGACTGATATCTGATCTTCGATTGCCATCTGCTGCACCTCTGATAAAGCCATTACTACCATCCAGCAACTGATGGAGGCAGATGCAGAGACCCACAGCCAAACATTAGGCAGAGTTTGGGAATCCTGCAGAGAAGGAGGAGAAAGGAGTGTAGGAGCCAGAAGGGTCAAGGACACCACGGGAAGGCTCACACAATCAACCAACCTGGGCTCAAAGGGGCTTGCAGAGACTGAACCACCAGGGAGCCTGCATAGGATCGACCTAGACACTCTGCATATACGTTACAGTTGTATGGCTTGATCCTCTAGTGGGACTCCTAACAGTGGGAACAGGGGCTGTCTCTGACTCTTTTGCTGGCTTTGGGGACCCTACTTCTCATACTGAGGCACCTTGTCCAGCCTTAATACATGGGAGGTGCTTAGTCTTACTGCGACTTGACATGCCATGTTTTATTGATACTCATAGGAGACCTGCCCTTTGCTGGATGGAGATGGATAAGGAGGAGATTGGTGGGGAGGGTAGGAGGGAGAAAATAGGGGAGAGGGACTGGGAGGGGAGGATGGGGCAGTAGGCTGTGGCCAGGACGTAAAAAAAAAAAAAAAAAAAAAAAAAAATTCCAAGTACAGTTTCTGTTGTTCAAATCTTAGATGGTCTTTTAATAAAAAACCCAGATCCAGATATCAGGTTCTGTTCTTTTATAAGTTGAAAACTGTCTTAGTGTTTAGAAAATCCAATATTATCAATTAAAAAAATAATAAAATAAAAATAAGAATTTGTAAGAAATGTTAAATATGAATCTTCTCTATCAAATACTATAAAATTTGTGTTTAGGACAAGGAATTTGAATCCTTTTATCTCCCCCACCTTGTGAGACTTATGCAACTATTTTACCCCCACCCCCACCCCACCCTAACCCACCCCACCCCACCCCACCCCACCCCACCCCTGCCCAGTAAAACCTATGTTCACACAAAGGCCCTCGGCTGTGTTCTGGGAATTTGATGGCCTGGAAGAGCGACCTTTTCCCTTCCCTCCTTCATTTCCTGTGTACCAGTTCTTTTCAGACTAGCCAATTGAAAAAGACTGGCGACAGGCCCCAGCCAATGAGGAAAAGACACAGCCACCACCTTAGCATAAAAACCTACTGACCTCCCTGTCTCTCTGCGTTCAGGACCTGCACACCCTCGTCATTAAGAAAGAGTAAAGTTTTGCCTGGTCCAGACCCAAACCTAAACAAAACAGACACATATAGAACAAGGATTTAAGTTCTTGCTGCATGGCCACACTCATACTGTTTTGAAAGGCTCATCAGTGTCACCAACAAGGCGGTTTGTAGGGTGTTTGCTGACCAGATGCTGGGCTCAGACGTTTGCATCCATCATCTCATCCACGTCTTAAAAAGAGAAGCCACATGTGGTCTAACAGGTGGCCGTACTGTCCTCATCTTATAGAGAGGGAAACTGAGGCCTAGCAAAATTATACAACTTTGTCCATGACCAACCAGCTCATGAGTGGCAGAGTTGGGATTGTCTCTGGGCCTGCACTCCTAATCACTACTCTGGACAGAAGCAAGAGGTGGACATGTAGTTTCGGAAAGTTTATACATGTGGGGGGAAGGCATGCTATTAACCTTACAGACAGGGTTCCACTCCCAGTCATTTCTCTTCTACTTACACAAGATCTCCCTAGCAAATCTCATGTAGCCTGGGATTTTAACCCTCATCATTTTTCCCCAATGACTTCCTCAGTGATTCCAGCATGGCCGCCCCTTATGACTACAGACTTGTGATTCTACAGGACACCTGCGTGGAATGTCTACAGGGTCCGAGTCCAGCTGTTGCCCTCTTGAATGCCCAGCAGCTGTAATTTCCAGTAAGAGAGTTTCACAGATTGAGCCCATTAATGTTATGTGGGGAGGGAGCTCAGGAGGCCCTGACTGACTCCCTCTGAGGACATACAGGCAGGTAACAGTTGCTGGGGAGGGGCTCACAAATCCCTGTGAAGCTCTGGGAGCAGTGGACAGGTGGTGTTGGGAGAGAGAAAGAGACTTTGGTGGTGTAATTGCCCGCGCTCCTCCCAGCAGCCCCTCACCTATGCTCCTGGAAAAGACCCCAGTTAAACTGACTGGCTCACTCTTGGGTGGCATCATTATTTTGTTTCTGTCATTGGGTGAACAGATGGCCAGTTCACATGGCCCCAGGAAAGGCCACACTGATGAGTTTGGATCGTACTCTGAGCTGCTCATCCCCCCCCCCCCCCCCCCCGCCCCCAGAGCGCTTTGAATACATCCTTATGCCCTCACTAGTACATTTTGTGATTGGTTATAGTTCTCATTCAAGTGACCAGCAGAGACTCTGGTCTTAAATGTCTTGCAAACTGATGATGGGGACCAGCAAGATGCTAAGCCTACAGCAAACAATGCTGACATTTGCTCACCACTGGGGCCTAAAAGAAAGATTCACATAATTTTAAGATTGCAAACTAACTGGAGGAATGGTAGGAAACTATGACTTACCTTTTCTAAGAAGTTAGAATTATCTGCTTTCTATTAACTAACCTTAGCCTTCTTCACATAAATTCATACAAGTCGATAAATCTCTGAATATAGTATTAATTTACATAAAACCTTGATAAGAATCAAGTTTTTTTTTCAGCTCTAACAAGTTCCAACCTATGATTCCTTTCCTTAATAGCCTTAAATCTAATGTCAACACTAGATAGTGTGGCGGAGTAGCCAGTGAGATGCTTAAAAATACGCACGTAGGGACTATGACTCGGTCGCCTTGAGGTCAGCAGCTGGCAGTTGGGGTCTTGTTTCATTTCTATTTTGTGAAGTATAATCGCCTGTTGAACTTGACTTGTCCTGCCCCTTTAGAAATATGTTTGATGTTTACATGTGACACCAGAGTAACAGAGTTGTCCACACTTGTCTCTCACAATCAAAACATATGACCAGTCAATGCTAGTTGTTTGGATTCTATAATTAAGTTTGGGTTTTTTAAAAAATAATTCTATGTGATTAATTTCAAAACAAGATATCATGTTATAGTGTAACATTTAAACTAGAATAGGTCATTCTGATTGAATTTATTTTGTAATGCTGGGGCCTTGGACATGTGACTCTTCTGCTGAGTCCCAGCCCTACCCCCTGGGACAAATCACTTTTTAAATCCCTTCTTCTGTAATCATAGTTGTTGTTGTCCACTCATAATCATCTAATGCCAGGAATAATGATTGTCAACAGTCTGTGCTATAAGACCAAAATTTCAAACATCTCAATTATAAAGATACTATTATCGGGTAAACTATTTCCTATATAAAATAAGGTTTGCTCTTACCAAATAAAAATATCATTCCTGGCATTCAGTAATATTTTACCTGTTCTAAGGTCACCTAAACAACAGAAGTGAAATAACTGAAAGTCTTTTTACTCATAGGGCTGTGCTGGGGAAACACTGTTATCTGGAACCTGCCGTTACGGGCATACACTATAGCCTGACAGGGCTATGTGAGCCAGAGTAAATGAGGCAGTGTAGCGCAGAGTACATCAGTGGGCACTCTCCAAACTAACCGCCATGCACAATAAATTTTTATTGAAGACACAAAACAAAAATGTGCTAACACATAGAGGGTTAGACCTTGACAGGACCATAGTGATACTTTAGAACTTACACAGCAAGACTTCAAGGGAAAGGAACACTCGGCTATTATCCCGAATTGCCACTGCATTATGAGAATTAAAAGTAAGTTTGTGTTTTAAAGTTCTCCACAGACATCATATCCTCTTATTGCTCACACTAAGGCAGAACATTGCCACAGCCCCGCTTGTGATTCTCACGGATTAGCACCCAGAGTTACTGTTTTATTTCTCCTTCGTGTTTCCATTCACAAGAAGCAATGAGCATGCGCTGTTTCTGCTGTCGGTAGCTAGGTCCTGAGGTGCTCTGTGGATTCAGTAGCTCTCCGCTTCCACTTGCCTTCCCTTCTGACCTTCATACCCAGACCTCAGTACCATCAGCCATTTCCTCAAATTCTCACTTGGAGAGGAGGCAGAGGTTCCCTTCATTGTTATACGTTGGCTTTGTCGTGTTCCAAAATCTCAATCACAGGATCAGCAATCAATGAATCAAGTTGATGGGCATGTCCTAGCCATGCTTATGGTGCTGTGACCTTATATATATTCACAAATGAGTACTGGGGACTATTGCTTCAGGACAAAATGTATTTCTGCATAAAGTGACTCACTAAAGGGCAGATGGGGTGATTTCTTGCTATTCTGCATCTTGGTAATTTTTTTTGTCAATTAATATGCAGAAGCATAATGTTTCTTCAATCTGTTATGAGCATGGATATGTCACAACCAAATGCCACATCCGTCCAATTTTAGTTAATCTGGAATGGTGTTAAGTTGATGGCTATCAAAATGAGACAGTTGTTTATATGAAGTTTTCAGGGGCAGTAGAGGGCACACCATAAAGTTTGTCTTAATGTAATCAGCTGCGGGATATTGATAATACTAGCTGACATGTGTTGAGTGCTGACTGCGTGAGGCTTCCAAGTACTCTCTGTGGATCTCCTGAGGGGATACACCACTCTGCTTGGACTGCTGTAGCCGTGTGTCTTAAATAACATATAGTTCATTTACTTACCTATTTCGTGAATAATGTTCTTCATTTTAGCTTTTTAATTGACATATGATTTTGTACTTAGAGGGTGCAGCATTATCATTTGACACATATACAATGTGTAATGTCAGGGTAATTAGCATTTCTGCCACCTTACACAGTCATTTGGGCTTGGGGACTCTTTAGAGTCTTTCCACTAGTTACTTTGAAGTCAACAGTCACTGTTGTAAGTGACACTTGCCCTACTGTGTATGGACATTGGAACTAATCCCCCAGTTAACTATATTTTGCACCCAGTATCCAACCTTTCTTTCCTGCCCTGCTGCTCTCCCGACTCTAGATTCTGGCAATAACTGTTCTCTCTCCTTTTGTAGACATATTTATCTCTCACTGTTTTAAAGACTGGGAAGTCTGAGGCCAAGGGGCTGGCCTTTTTAGTTCCTGGTGATGGCCTTCTTCTTTCCTGTCCAGTACTGCCTTCTCTGTCCACACAGGGAGAGGTGTCAATGAAAAGGGGAAGAGAGGAGAGCTTCCTTTCATAAAGCCACTAGCCCTTCATGAAGACGCCCCACTCCACCTAACCCTAGCTGTCTCCCATTTTGAAATGCAGTAGCATTGGAGGTGGGTGCTTCAACATTCAGTTGTGACGAGGTGACATAGTTTAGTCAGCCGCAGGTAGGTATGTGTCCGTCCCTCAGGAAGTCACTGGGCAGAGTTAGGATCGCAGTCCAAACCATCTGGCTCTGTGGACCACACTAGGAACCACCACATTCTCTGTGGCCCTTAAAGGAGCCCTGAATCTGGCTGAGTTCTATACACCTTGGAAACTGGCTAGCATTCCGGAAGTAAACAGTAACTGAAATGAACTGTGTAAGCCCAGAAACTCCATAAGCAGCCATGTATCCCAATGGGATACTTTCTTCACGCCTCTAGCTAAAATGGCTTTCTTACTTTAGAACCATGTCTTTATCATGGACATTTCTAAACATACACAACACTAGAGAAGATAGATGGGCCCTTGCAAGCCCATCACCCACCGGGGACAAATATCCATATAGGACAAATCCTGCATGGTGTGCAGCCCCCCACTGTCACCCTACTGAGATATTTTAAGACAAAATCTAGCTATTGTATTACTTTACTTATAAATTCTTCAATATTTATCTTGTTTCAAAAGTACTCCCTAAAATCCATCACAAAAACACCCTTGGAAAATTAACAACAGTCTTCTACTATCTGATGTCTGGTCGGCATCCCCAGCTTCCCATTGTACAAATATCTTTCCACAGTTTGAATCAGGATCCAGATAGGGATCTTAACATTGTATTTGCTTGATGTAGATCTCCATTTTCTTTTCATCAGTAGTGAATCTCTTTTTCTCCACCACTTGTTGAAGACATATGGCCCAAGTTTTCTGTGTTGTCTTTCTCTATCTCCAGATGAGAAAGTTTAGCCAGATTTTTCTTTGGGCCACCAGCTCTCAAAAAATGTCACGAAGACTTATTGTTAATTATAAAAGATTGGCCTATAGCTTAGGCTTGTCCAACTAGCTCTTATGACTTGAATTAACCCATTTTTATTCATCTATGCATTACCATGTGACTCGTGGCTTTTACCTCTCCTCCTGCATGTCTTGTTCCCTCTGCATCTGTCTGGCATCTCCACCTTTCTTTCTCCCAGAGTTCTCTGTCCAGAAGTCCCTCCTATACCTCCTGCCTAGCTATTAGCTGTTTAGCTTTTTATTAAACCAATCACAGTGACATATCTTTACATAATGTAATCAAATATCTTGCAACAGGAAGAGTTGTTTCATTTTTGTTTATTCATTTTCCATAAAGCCCAGGAGAAGATCGTAAAACAATTGCAGACTGTGGTGTTTCCAAGCAGAACAAGTGGCCACAGGGACAACATCTGCCTGTCCAGTCCCACTGTGCCATAATAAAATTACTGCCCATTACCCATGATACTCTTTAGTTAGAAGATCTGATGCTGTGTTCATTCTAAAATCTGGGCTTGGGAACTGGAAAATTTGTAGTAAGGAATGTGTCCTCATAGAGAGATGGCTCAGCATTTAAGAGCACTGACTGCTATTCAAGAGGACCCAGATTTAATTCCTAGCACTCACATGGCAGTTCACAACAGCTGTAACTCCAGTCTCAGGGGATCCAACGCCCTCTTTTGGCCTCTGTGGGCACTGCACACACATGTGCACAGACATACAAGTGGCAAGTCACCCATACACCCATACACATAAAATGAAGAAAAAAAAATTTCACCAAGTGGTTTTTGCATTCATTTATGACCTTTGCCTAAAAATCTGGAGTTTGCCGAATCTGCTTTTTTATTATTATTTCCTCTACATTCATGTATTAGTTGGCATTCTTTTGTAAGGATAGTTTTCATTATTTTCTTCCTCTCTCTTTTATTTGCTCTCTGGTAGTACTCTTTTTTTCTCATCCTTTTTGGGTTTTTCATTTTAGATTTCAATTAGAACTCTATCTATCTATCTATCTATCTATCTATCTATCTATCTATCTATCTAACCTCTCTCCCTCTGTCTGTCTGCCTCTGCCTGCTTGCCTGCCTACCTGTCTGTCTATCAATATCTATCATCTCTCTATTATCTATCTATCTATCTGTCTATCTATCATCTATCTGTCTATCTGTCTGTCTATCTATCTATCTTCTATCTATCTATATCATCTATCATATCTATCTATCTATCATCTGTATCTGTCATCTATCTATCTATCTATTAATCATCCATCTATCTATCATCTATCTATCTATCATCTGCCTGTCTGTCTATCATCTCTGGTCCTTTTTCCCAATGGTGAGGATTAATTCCAGGAACTCGCCCTCAAACACTGTCATTATTCTTTCAGATGCTCATATCATCCTAGGTTTGGCTTGTAGGAATCTCCTGAAGCCTCCTCAGTTTTTGACCCAATCCTAATTAGGCCATTTTGAATCTCAGTCTTTTTTCTCTCCTGGCTGGCCCAGAACTCTGTGTAGATCAGACTTGCCTCTGACTTGTTGAAATCCTCCTGCCTCTGCACCCTAAAAGCTAGGGTTACAGATGTGAGCCACCATGCCTGGTAAATCTCAGCGATTCTGAAAATCTGATGAAAATGAATTTCAGCCTGGGAAATGCTCACTCACAGACATTTATATATGCTAGCTTCAGCTTGGGGATGATTGTGGTCTCTTTCTTAGGACCCCCCAGTATTGGAAACAAGACTAGGATGGGTTTGCTTTTTGTGGTTCTTAGTTTCTTATTCTCTTGATTTGCCCCCACTTTTCTCATAGTAAGTTCTAGAATATACTAAGAAAAAGAATTTTAGTGGAGTGAAGAGAGGTGTTGTGCACTCATTCGTTCATATGTGTGCACACACATGCACGTGTATGCACACATGCACACACCTATGACAAGAGTCCTTAGATACAGAGCACTCAGTATGTGTAGTTTAAAAAGAACAATGTTTTTCATGTTGAAACTTTTTCTGAAGTTCCCATTTTTTCTCACATCCTTTGCCCTGGTATTTATGTGAAAGGTGACTTAATATTTTTAGAAGCAGAGGTAGACGCGAGGACAGGGCTTTGTGGAGTAAGCAGGTCACAAAAATTCCCGCCTGCTGCATGGGCTCTGCTTTCTTCATAACATCCTCAGGTAGATACCTGGTTGTGGAGATGACTGTCTTTATAGAATGCTGTCACAGGGCATCCTGTTCCTTCTATCAAGGTGTCTCAGGCGTCACTGAGCCGTATGCAGCTCTTTGGGATTAGTGTATTGGTTCTCCTTAGAGAGCTGCTCCTCAGCGCACACACGCTGTGACCTTCAGTCTGGAAGGCCTCATTAAATCTCTACTGTGCTCCCGGCAGCCAAAGCCAGCTCCAAGGACGCACTTGCTGTCTGCAGGCTGTTGGCACAAAGGGACACTCCCGTTACATTGTCGTTGATGCCACAATGGGTGGAGGAGGGAAATATTACTGCCTCTCCATCATGTTTTCTTTTAGTGGGAGAGATTGAAGCCCAGGCAAGTGAGTGAATTTAAGTGAATTAGATAGGAGTTTGTCATCAAGTGCCATCTTATCAGTCTTTCCTGGTGTGTGTGTGTGTGTGTGTGTGTGTGTGTGTGTGTGTGTGTGCAGAGGTGTGCATGTGTGAGCCTGTATGCATGGGTGTAAGTAGTGTGAGTGTGGGGGGGAATGTGAGTGTGCCTGTGGGGGGGTGCCTATGTGAGAGAGAATGAGTGTGTGTGTGAATGTGTATGTGTGTGTGTCTATGTATGCAGAGATATGTGTGTGTGAGCCTGTGTGCATGGTATAAGTAGGTGTGAGTGTGGGGGATGAGTGTGCCTGTGTATGTGCCTGTGTGAGAGAGAGAATGAGTGTGTGTGTGTGTGTGTGTGTGTGTGTGTGTGTGTGTGTGAGAGAGAGAGAGAGAGAGAGAGAGAGAGAGAGAGAGAGAGAGAGAGAGAGAGAGAGAGAGACTGTGTGCATGGTATAAGCAGTGTAAATGTGGGGAATGTGAGTGTGCCTGTGTGTGTGTGGGCACCTGTGTGAAAGAGAGAATGAGTGTGTGTGTATGTATATGTGTCTGTGTATGCCTGTGTGCATGGTGTAAGTAGGTGGGAATTTGGTGGAATGTAAGTGTGCCTGTGTGAGAGAGAGAAAAAGTGTGTGTGTATGAGTGTCTGTTTATGTATGTGTTTGGTGTGAAGTGATCTCAATGTAAGAAATGCTGATAAAAAAAGAATATACATACACACTAATAAATGGTTGTTCCAATATAAATGGGCAGGGAATGATTTTATCTCAAACTGTCTGAGAGTCTAAAGTAATAGCTGATTTAAATTTATTGCTGATCTTAGGCTGTAAAGTTGGCTGTGGGGCATGACTTGGAGACCTGTGGGAGATCATTACAGAGCTGTATCATCAGCCTGAGATAGTGCCTCCCGGTCTCAGGCTTGTCCCTGCCCACCACCCCCCCCCCCATCGCCATTTGTTCTCGAGGGTTTTCGGCCTGGTGTTTGGTCTCACGGTTGGTCTGCAGGACACATCTTCCATTCTGTCCCAGCAAATGCTTCTTGACAAGGGGCCATCACATCATCTGCTGACACCTTCAGTTCTGATGAAGCTGGAGGGGAAATTTTAAAGAATAATATATATGTATGTATGTGTGTATGTATGTATCTATTCTATGATAACTGGAAAAGCACTACAGATACTTCAAAATGAAACTATAACTTTGGCCTCATTGACTAATAGTAGGAGATGAAAAAGAAAAATATGGCTGAGGTAAAATTTATCAAGCTAGTATTTAGTCTTCATTGTCTAAGAAGATACATCAAACAATTAGGGGGATTTGTTACAAAAAACAATTCTTAATAGAACGGCTCATTGGTCTTGCTTAGTTGTAAAGCTTTTTTTCTTATTTTCATCAAACAAGTCATTATTTACTCTGGGAAAATAAAGATGAAAACATTTGGACTTTATAGGAACTGCCCCACCTCATGATATAACCCAGGGCCTCCTGTGTGCTAGACAAGTGCTCTACCACTGAGCTGCACTCCAGCCCCGGAACTGACCCCTTCCCCCAGGGTCTCACTATATAATCCTGACTGCATAGACCAGGCTGGACTTGAACCCACAGAAATCAACGTGGCTTCACCTCCAAAGGAGTGTTGCTGGAATGAACGTGCTGAGCCAGCATGACCAGATAGATACCTGACTTGTTTCTTAGAAGGATTTAGAGGCTCCATCTGGGTAGATTAGCTCTTACTTCACAGAGTCAAGCTTTAAGATTAACTATAATCTGCCCCTCCTGCCATGTGCTCTACCCTGGGGCTTTGCAACCATGGGGATGATTGTGCCTTGGTCCAAACTCTGCTGGTGTTTACTGAGGTTTTTTGTTTGTTTGTTTGTTTGTTTGTTTGTTTGTTTTTCCGTTTAATGTGGGTAAGGCACAGTGCTCGGCACTGGGGTTATAAAAATGAGGAACGCTGACTCCATGCTCTACAAAGGTTTCCGGTAGAGTGCTGGAGGCCGGTGCAGACCATGAAGTGGTGGATTTGAACTTGCCTTGCTGTAGAAACACAAAAGACCTGTGGATGATACCCTTCAGCTTCTGCTGTCTCAGCCATGCCTCCTGTGACCATGAGTTTCATTAAATGAGACCAGGGATTCTATGATACCATCCTGTCAAACTGTAACCATAAACAACAAATCAAAAAAATTCCCGTGTCCGATTAACAGTAGCATGTTGGGACATTGACTTAGTCATTGATCTATTATGATAAAGAGATACCATGACCATGATAACTCTTATAATGAAATGTATTTAATTGGAAATTGCATATAGTTTCAGAGGTTTAGTCCATTGCTGTCATGATGGGCAGCATGGCGGCGTGTAGGCAGACATGGTGCTGGAGAGGAGCTGAGACCTCTACATCTAGATCTTCAGGTAGCTGGGAGAGAGAGACACTGGGCCTGGCTTGAGCTTTTGAAACTCCGAAGCCCACCCCCAGTGACACACTGCCTCCAACAAGTCTACACCTACCCCCAAAAGGCCACACCCCCTTGTTTCTGTCAAGTAGTGCCTCTCCCTAAGGACCAAGCATTCAACACATGAGCCTATGGGGTCTTTCCTATTCAAACCACCACAGACATATTCGAGAAATTGTACAGGATTTAGAAGAATATAAGTACCTTAATATATTTAAATATCCAATCAATCACCAATTGTTACCAGACAATTGTTGTTCTAATCTTTCTTTGAAAACATGTTAGAATTACCTTAATTCTTTTTGCTAAGGTTAAAGCTCAATACAGGTATTCATGGTTGCTGGAGGAGGAGAATCCATTTTCCTTTTCCTTCTTTTTCTTTTCAGAGACAAGACCCCAATCCTAATGGTCACTTTAAACAAGTGCAAGTAAGGGCAACACTAACTAGATTCAGTAGGGTGTGTGTGTCTCTGTGTGTGTGTGTGTGTGTGTGTGTGTGTCTGTGTGTTTCTTTGTGTCTATGTGTGTGTCTGGTGTGTCTGTGTGAGTGTGTGTGAGTGTGTCTGTGTATGTCTCTGTGTGTGAATGTGTCTGTGTATGTCTCTGTGTGTGTCTCTATGTGTGTGTGTGTGTGTGTGTGTGTGTGTGTGTGTGTGTGTGTGTGTGTGTATCCATGTGTCTGTGTGTGAGTGTGTCTGTGTGTCTCTCTGTGTGTGAGTGTATGTGTGTGAGTGTGTGTGTGTGAGTGTGTGTGTGTGTGTGTATCAAAAATAAAGTGAGAAGTGGTCATCAATTTGAGAGGGGGTTGTTAGAGGGATGAGGAGGAGTTGATGGGGAGGGGCATGGAAAGTATTCAAACACAGTGTGCTCATGTGTGAAACGCTCAAATTAAGAAAAGATCAAAGATCAATACAGCTCCTTTCTCTTAATTTGTAGCTTCTATGTGGCCTGTCGTTTACCCATCGTCCTCAACTGTGCTGTCTGTCAGAATTTGGACTTCTGGGGAGCTGAGAGGTGTTTAAGTTGTCTGCTGTCCAGATTATCTCGTCTGCTTCTCTCACCTCGTTAGCTTGAGCACACTTCTCAGTATCCACGTGGCTCTGTTTCACATCTCTGCTCTGCTGGGATGCTCTCGGCTTCCCCATGGCTTTGAGGATGGAGCCGAGACTCCTGACTGTGGCCCTGCTCGTGCCTGTGGCCTCGTCCCTCACCGCTTTGCTTCTGTACTCACTGTTGGCTGTTCAGTGTCTCGCTGTTTCAGATCCCCTCACCCCTTTCCCTCTGGCCTCCTTCCTCTGTTCCTTCGCAAGCCGACTTCCATGTAGCCTGTAGGATTGTGCACAGGTTGTTGTCTTTGTGTTTTTAAATTTTATTAGTTCTTTGAGAGATTCGTACAACATGTCTTGACTGTACCATCCCCCAACTCTTCCAAGATCCCTTGCTTCCATACTCACCTAACTGTGTGCCCTGTAACCCTTCAAGACTAATTTGAAAAATACTTTTGGATGTATGGTCTTCCACTGAAGTGTGGTTAGCTTACCAGAGGCTACACTCTTGGAGAAAATCGACTCTTACTTTCCCAGCAGCTGACTATTGCCAATCTCTCCACCTCCAGGGGTGGGATTGTCTGCCCAGCTACCCTCTCCTTGCTGAGGTTTGATCTGGATTGGCTTGCACAGCTGCCCTGATGTGTCTAGATGTTTCCCTGTAGTCATCCATTCCCTCTGGTGTTTACACTGTTTCCTCCCACTCTTCTCCAATGATCCCCGAGCCTTTGGAGGGAGGGTGCAGTATATAGACCCTAGGCCTTGTCAGAGTGCTCTCCATACTGTGACTATTAGGTATTGTATAGGTATAGGTAACCCTTCCACCAAAGGCTGCAGTGAGACTCTGGAGTTTTAGAGTAAGCACTTGGAGTTAGAACTCACCAGCGTTTAGCCCTGTCTGTGTCTGCCACTGTACCTCAGCTGTGGGGATAAATGAGACCACACAGAATCCCTGTCACATGTTAGATCTGTATAGTCCACTATGGTGCCATTAGTTACACGTGCTTACACTTAGCATGGGAAGTGTGACCAGCCTGAGCTGAGAAACACTGTAAATGTAAAATCCATACTGACCAATCTCAGTGATGTGGTGATTTAAAATATGCAGATGTCAGTAATTTCATATTGATTGCATTTTGAAATAATTCAGAAGATATACATTTGTAGCCTTCTTATTTTACCATGACTATGAGTCTATTAGGATTACCTGTGTGGTGTGCACTGCTTCTGTGGGATAGTGAGTGCTGTCACACAGGGTCAGGAATCTGAGTTGTGTTTAGTGTGGTGCAATTAGGTCTCCCCTTCTGGACTCGTGTCTCCCATAAGCTTGCCCTGTCTTTCGCTTCCGGGGAACATCTGGCAAACATCACCATTAGCCTCGGAAAGCAGAGAGCGCTAACATGTGATCTCATCTGCAACCCTGAGCAACAGGAGTGAGCTGTGGGAGGCCTGGTCATCCTTGGAGCTCCCCGACTCTGAGTCAACATTTCAAAACTCCACTATTGGCCACGCCCTATATCCAAGATTTCCTTGTATTTGCAGTGTGAAAACCCCATTTTTCCCCATCAGAAATGGTTTATTTAGAAACATGAACAGTTAGTGATGATGTAAATTATATTTTCCCATTTGTACAGAGTACACTAGCTATCAATTTAGAGATCATGAAAATGCCAAAGGACAATGTGTCCCGTAGGTAGAGTTTTGACATTATCATCAAAGAAATTACGTATTTGCTGTTGTTAATGTTTTTATTTTCTTCTGTGATAAAATAAGGTAGCGCTTTGATTTTAGATTTGTCTTCCCATCAGTCAACCACCAGTCAACAAATACGTAATAAACATGGATATAAAATGTAAGAAAAACTATAATTCAGTCCAATAATGGCTGAGCATTTATTCTGTCAAAAGTCTTGCAGTTAGCAACACGTGGCCTCCTTCAACTTGCGCCCAGTGTTAAAATAATGTAGGAAGTAGGGGCTGGAGAGAGAGGGCTCCATGGCTAAGAGCACTCACTGCTCTTCCAGAGGACCCAAGTTTGGTTCCCAGCACCCATGTGCGGTGGCTCACAACTGCTTGTAACTCTAGCGCCAGGGGATTTGGCACTATCTTCTGGCCTCTGCGAGCACCTACATGCATGTGCATACACACATACACACACACACACACACACACACACACACACACACACACACACACACACACATTAATAAATCTAAAAAATAAATAAAAAGCTAAAAAGGATTTTTAAAATGTAAAAAAGCAATTTAGAAAGGTGATCCGAGCTTTAAAATATATGGAAATTAAGCCGGATTTGTTGAGACAAAGATAAATACAGCCGTTTCTTCTCACCTTCTCATAAGCACTTTATACGTTGTGTTAAAAGAAGGGCATTTATTTATTAGTGAAATAAATATGAAAGAAGGGATACAAAAATAGTACTTGGCACCAGCTGGTGGTGACACTCGCCTTTAATTCCAGTACTCAGAAGGCAGAGGCAGATGGATCTTGCGAGTTCGAGGCCAGCCTGGTCTACATGGCGAGACCCTGTCTAAGCAAACAAGCCAAAACAACAGCAGAGTAGTGCTTGGGGTCAAAGGCACTGGGGACGGGCTCAGTGCTTAAGAGTACACCCCGCTCTTTCAGAGGACCCAGGTTCAGTTCCCAGCACCCACACTGGACAGCTTATAACTAACTGATTATAACTCAGGCTCCAGAGGATCTGGCCCTGTCTTCTGGGCTCTGCAGAATCCACATGCGTATGATGCATGTATAGACAATCAGATACACACACAATTTTTTAAAAGTACTTTGGAAAAGAGACGTCCGGGGGGGTGGTGGGAGGAGCCCTGGCTCTGTCCTCTGCAGCACATGGTTTATCTTCTCAGCTTGGGCAGGCTCCACTCCAAGGCTGCTGTTTTGCTTGGTGTCATCCCATGGTACTGGCATCTCCAAAATGCTGGGGTCTTCTCCTGCACCTAGGCTGCACTTTCACCCATAGACGCTCCTAGGCTCTCTTCATGGTGCCAAGCCTCAACTTCTCTGCATGACTCCTTCAGTCCTGAGCTTTCAACTGCCACTGAGGCTGCCCCTTCACCAGTGGCCTCTCCTGACCTCTCACAGTGCCGAGCCTCGGCTGCTCTCCAGACCTCCTTCATGCCTTCAAAACCAGTACCACCTGGGTGACTCTTACACTGCCAAGTTCAGCTGCCAGCATGAGGTACAACCTTGGCTGCCTCTGGAACACAGCTTCTGTGTGCTGACTCTGAGGAAACACTTCCCAGAAGACTTCACCTCAGTGATGCTGATCTCTTCCTAATCACAGCTGAATCTTCAGCCTCAGCTGAGCAGCATCCATTGTCCCAGCAAAGCAAGGGATTTGCTTTAGTGGTTCTGGGTTCTTGTTAATTACAACTGTTTCTTCAGCTCCAGTAGATCAGACACCACAGATTCTTCACAACAATTGGCCTGGTAGTGTCTTTGCTTCCCTCCGAAACTTCCCAAGCCAGGCCTCCATCATCTGCACTTTTCTCAATATTCTTATCTTCCAAGCTGTTACAGAACAGTCCAATGAGCTCTCAACACTCAATGGCTTTTCTAGCCGGGAACTCCGAAGTCCCTCCACAATTCTCCATAAAACATGGTCAGGTCTGTCACAGCAAGACTCCACTTTGGTACCAATTTCTGTCTTAGTTAGGATTACTATTGCTCTGTTGAAACACCATGGCCAAAAGAAAGTCGGAAGGAAAGAGTTTATTTGGCTTATGCTTCCAAATCACTGTTCATCAACAAAGGAAGTCAGGACAGGAACTCAAGCAGGGCAAGAACCTGGAGGCAGGAACTGATGCAGAGGCCAAGAAGGGGTGCTGCTCACTGGCTTCCTTAGCATGGCTTTCTCATAGAACCCAAGACCACCAGCCCAGAGATGGCACCACCCACAATGGGCTGGGCTCTCACCTGTCCATCACAAATTGAGAAAATGCCATACAGGCTTGCCTATAGCCCCATTTTATGGAGGCATTTTCTTAATTGAGGTAATTGAGGTTCCCTCTCAGGTGACTTTCGCTTGTGTCAAGTTGACATAAAACTTACAGTGTAAGAAGCCAGCTGATGAAATGTTTTCGCTACAAGCCTGTGGTAACTCAAGCAGGGCAAATAACTGTGCCTTATTTGACTAAGAAAGGTAGAATGATGCTGAGAGCGCCAAAGCAGTCCCAGGTAAGGCCTGCCTCAGGCGGTGGGGCAAACAGCAAGGACATGTGTGTATTTTATAGCTCCTGTCACAGTTGTCCTCAGGATTGAATAGTTTAAAACTATTGTTGGCCTGACAATAATAACGCTCGGTGGGTAACAGCGCTTTGCTGCCACACCTGAGTTTGATCCCTTGATCCCAAATAGTAGGGAGAATAGATCCCCGAAAGTTGTCCTCTGACTTCCACAAGCTCATGCACCCCTCCACACACAAAATAAAATAAAAGTGTAAAAGAAAAAAAAGTATGGTCCTTTTTAAAGTGTAGATGTCAAACCCTTGGTTTCTGGTATACATAATTACAGTTTACTCTACCCTACACATCTTGTGATCATATATCTTGTGATGTTGGTGTGCTCACTTACTAGTTCTTAAAGCTTTTTTTAAAAAATATGTTCCATAAGTTCTTCTACTAAAGTAATCATGCTGTCCACAAATAAAAGTAATTTTACTTCTTCCTTCTCAAGCGCTAGGCTATTTCTTTTTCTTCTTTTATTGCAATGGCAGGGTTTCGGGTAGCGTTGAGTGGAATTAGTGAGAGTGGATAGTCTCCCTTATGCTCCTGCTTGGGGCGCTCAGTCTTCCGCTGTTAGGTATAATGTTAGCAGGTTATTTTTGTAGATAGTATCAGATCTCTCATTTCCCTTCTGCCTGAAGAAACTTTCCTCCATTGTTCATGGTCCTCGACTGCTGGTGGTGGGTTTTTATTGACACTAAAAGGAGTTCCCTCTGGATAGAAAACTCAGTGGAGGTCAAGGTTGGGACTCTGAACTCTTTACTGACCCCAGCCCTGAGTCCCAGTAGCCCTGGTCTTCCTCACTCTGTCTCCTCAACTCAGAGGTCACTGGCTGCCCTGGCTTCTTCTTGCACCCGAGCCTGCGAAGTCCTTCTAGGTGGTAAAAATGGAGCCATCCTGGGGGCTCACTCTGATTTCCTTATCCCGGGCATGACTTCCCCCTATGTTGTCCAGCATCTGAGAAATATTGCTTCATATATTTTGTCTAGTTGTTTTGTCCTTTAAGAAGACTGGACAGGGCTGGAGAGATGGCTCAGAGGTTAAGAGCACTGGCTGTTCTTCCAGAGGTCCTGAGTTCAATTCCCAGCAACCACATGGTGGTTCACAACCATCTGTAATGAAATCTGGTGCCCTCTTCTAGCCTGCAGGGATGCAGGCAGAACACTATATGCATAATAAACAAACAAATAAATAAATATTTTAAAAAGACTGGACAAATTTGACCCCTGTTATTTCATCATGGCAGGTAACCTTTTAAAAACTTGAAAAAAAGTGGGGGTGGAGGTAAGAAAAGCCACATCTGGGTGTACAGGATGTCATTGTTGAGATATTCTGATCCTCTGGACTGTAGGGTAGGGACTAAAAGAGACACCTTATCACCACACAATGGGACTAACATAGCATACCACACCTCGCCTCGACTTCTCTTCTGGGACTGAGCATATTGCACAGTGAAGCTATCGGTGACCTCCTCCACTCTGCGCCGTCAGCCTTGTGACTCTCTCTGAGATTATGATCCACTCACTCACTGGACAGGAGATGGACAGATGGTGAGGTATGAGAAGTCCCTCTTTTCGCTGGCTGGAAATCCAGGCTTCTCCTGTGTGTCATCCTGCACCATGGGGCAGCATCCGTGGTCCTTCCGCGTGAGGGCACAGACTGCCACAGTCTGTGAGCAGAGTGAAGTAGAAGATTTGTGAGAAGGCTTGACCCCACCCAAAACAGCAAGAAATGGCTCTCCTCTGACCTAGAAACAGGCACGTTTTCTTTCTGTTCCACAAAGAAACACCTCTGAAGACTACTGTTTTCTGTCATTTCTTGAAAAATGTCTTTTCTTTTCTTGGAAAATTAAAATAAAAAGCAACTCTGCTTATTAAGAGTCTGTGACAGTATGGGTGACTTCGGAAGGCTCCAGTATGAGGCCAGTCAGTATAATGGTTCTTCTGACAAAAGGCCCACTGAGGGTGTTGAAAAAACGTGTGAATGAAGTTCTTCCTGGGGCTGTCTAGGGTACACAGGAAGCTAGAAGGTCACGTTGAAGGTTTTGTCATCAAAAGGCCTTCTTTATCCTCAGTTACAAATACATGAACTGACAAAACTTGTCTCCTTATGGTATGTGACTCATGGTATTGCTCTAGTATTCGGTAATTAATGTTCCATCACTGCCTGGCTGCTGAGCCTTCTCAGAAGCAAAAACAAAAATCCCAGCCAACCCCTCTTCTTCTTCTTTCCTGAGTCTGGAAGTAGCTCTCTCCCTCCCTTTTCCTCTCTCTTTCTCACGCTTATTCTGTCTGTCTGTCTGTCTCCTTCCATTTTTGTTGCACCCCCAGAGACAAGGTTAGAGGGGAGAAAACTGATATTCTTTGAATCTCACAACCAGGGCTTAGAGTCGGAAGGAAGGAAGGGAGGAAGGAAGGAAGGAAGGAAGGAAGGAAGGAAGGAAGGAAGGAAGGAAGGAAGGAAGGAAGGAGATAGGATGGAGGGAGAGGGCTGGCTTTGGAAGGAATGTTAAGGCAATGCTGGCTTAATTTCCCTTTTGTGTCGTGGCCCCAGAATCTCCAGCCCACCTCAGGAGGAATGCTTGCAACATGAACAAGCTGAGGGAAGGGACCGGCTTTGGTGTGATGAGATGATTGACAGCTGCCAGCATGGTAGAAATAGGTTTATATCCCTGGAATAGGGATGAATATGAAAACTTCTAACATAAGAGAAAAATGCCTATTGCATAAATATGACTACCTTTATATAAAAACCAAAGGCCCTAGCTCCTCTCTACATACTTAAACCTTGATTTCCCCCCATACGTCCCCATACTTGCTTATTAGTTTGTTGTTTGGGTTTTGAAAGTCAGACTTACATAATACACAATGCAAACCTTGTCTGTTTTCGACACTTTTTTCCTAAGTTGCTGTGAACTTGTTTGGTTTTGCTTCGCTCTGCATTTATCACGCAAAGCCACATCTGGATGGAGATGCCATGCACATCTGTACAGGTCTCACCCCCATCAAGCTGCACATGTTTTTCTTTCCCTTTCTTTTGGAAACTCATATTTGACCTCTCAAATCTCATGCCTCTGTCTTCTTCCTGTGTCCACAGAGTCCCCAAGGCTCACGGCCACTGGGATCTGGGCTTGCCGGACACCTCTCAGTCTCCTCCTGCACCTCAGACTTGTCTAGCCTTCACTGTGATCATGGCAGAGCTGGAAGTTACTCGCTGGCCTTGGGGAGAGTACCTGGGCCGGTAGCATCCTCTGTATTCTCTGTTTACCTTCCACTTCTCTGTTTGTTTTGCTGCTTCGGTAACCTTGTTCTCTGACGCGTGCATGCGCATATCAGCAAGAGAGATCTTTCTTAATAAGTGTGATTGATGAAACCGCCAAGTGCTGTTGAGTGTCTCTCTCTTATTCCTACTGAAATGACAATTGTTCTTGTGTTACATAAGTACTTGTGCCCACAGACAGACTGTTCTCTGAAAACATGCACCTGCAGCCTCTGGGGGCAAGGGAGGAGTGAAAAGGCTGTCCCCAGAAGCTAAGGCAGCACTTCGTGGGACTAGATCGTTCTGCCTGTCTGTCAGTCCCCCATCGTCACTTAGGGTCCCATCTTGTCTGGCCTTGGGGTATATAGTCTTTTATTTGCCTTTTACAGAATAATAATAATAGAGTTCATTGTGCTTCACCCCGTTACAGGCACTGTCCACAAACCTTCAAATAGACCATGTCACTTAACTCTGTCACTTAGACCATGTCACTTAACCCTCATAACGCCCCATAATGAGGGAAGGCATTCCCTCATTATGTTAGCTCGAATTCCAGAGAAGGAAATAAAGGTTTCATTAAAGACAATGCCTTTACTGAAACTGAGACTCACTATCTAGAAAAACTGGCTAGTCAGCAAGCTCGTGGATGCTCCCATCTCTGCACCCCCACTGCTGGGATTACAGAAGCATGTCACCACGCTAGTTCATTACACTGGTGCAGGGCCCTGAACGCCGGTCCTTATGCTTAGGCAGCAAGCATTTTAACCTCCCCAGTCTTCTTGGCTTTTATCTATCTATCTATCTATCTATCTATCTATCTATCTATCTATCCATCCATCCATCCATCCATCCATCCATCAATCTAATCTAATCTATCTATCTATCTATCTATCTATCTATCTATCTATCTATCTACCTATCTATCTACCTATCTATCCATCTATCTATAGACAGGGTCTCAGTATGTGGACCAGGTAGCCTTGAGCTAACCGCGATCTGCTTGCCTCTGCCTCCTGACATAACCATAAGCATGTTAGCTCGAATTCCAGAGAAGGAAATAAAGGTTTAGGGAATCGTGTATAAAAACCGCATTAGGAACAGGGTTACAACCTCAGAGGTCTGACTTGGAACCTTCAGTCTGAACCACTCTGCAATAAGCTATAAGAGTGCAAAGAACTCAAATGCCAATCCCTTCCTCTAAGGCTATTTCTGTAGTGTTCAAAACAACAACAACAACAAAACTAAGAAACAGAAGCCACAAGCCAGGCATCATGGCACACACTCAACAGTCAGGAGGCAGAGGCAAGCAGATAGCGGTTAGCTCAAGGCTACCTGGTCCACATACTGAGACCCTGTCTATAGATAGATAGATAGATAGATAGATAGATAGATAGATAGATAGATAGATAGATAGATAGATAGATAGATAGATAGATAGATAGATTAATTGATGGATGGATGGATAGATAGATAGATAGATAGATAGATAGATAGATAGATAGATAGATAAAAGCCAAGAAGACTGGGGAGGTTAAAATGCTTGCTGCCTAAGCATAAGGACCCACGTTCAGGGCCCTGCACCTGTGTAATGAACTAGCGTGGTGACATGCTTCTGTAATCCCAGCAGTGGGGGTGCAGAGATGGGAGCATCCACGAGCTTGCTGACTAGCCAGTTTTTCTAGATAGTGAGTCTCAGTTTCAGTAAAGGCATTGTCTAAAAAAAAAAAATGGAACATTTCTCTTTGAAAAAAAAAAGTGTATTGTCTTAGAATTCAGCTTCACTCATCCTTCCAGGACACAGGCAAAACATAGCCATATTCTTTGGCAGTACAAGGGTTATTTCTTAACCTCCATGCTGCTTACCATATACCATGAATGTTTTTCACCTCAACAGATAGGCATCTACATGATATTACTTAATGAGCAGATAGGTAATTAACTATATTATTGTATTATTAATTATATTTTTTAATGAGCAGATGTGTAACCATGCTATAATTTAACCACTTCTTCAATGGTCCCCTTCAAGTATTTATTTCCGTATTTATTTATGAAATATCACCATAGTGCTTATGTTAGTATTTTCCATTGCTGTGACCGCAATACCTGATAGGAACAGCTTAAGAGGGAAAAGGTTTATCTTGGCCTCGGGTTTCGGTCGGTCTGTTGTGCCGGGGAAGGCACAGAGAAGCAGCTGAGCTCATGACAATTGGAATGGGTAGAAGAAGGTTCTCATGTTACTTTAGACCAGGAAGCAGAGGTGAACAGAAACCTGGGGCGTGTCTGATCGATAACCGCCCCCCAAGTGGCTTGCTACACCAGGTAGGCTTAAGCTCCCAAGGTTTCCAGAACCCCCTGTCCCCCAAACTGTACCAGTCAGATGATGAATACTCAAGTTTGGCAGGATCTAGATTCCCGAAGAGACAAGCCTTTGGACATTCCTATGAGGGATGATCTAGTTTAGGGCAGCTCCTGAGCATGACTGGACAATTATCTGGCTGACTTTGAGATGCAAAGACCCACCCAAGTGTGAGCAGCACTCATCCATGAGCTGGAGTCCCTGACTGAATAAGAAGTAGAAAGTGGGCTGAACACAAGAGTTCATCTCCCTCTGCATCCTGGCTCTGGATGCAGGGTGACCATCTGCCTCGGATCCCTGCCACCGTTATTTCCCGGCCACGGTGGACTTTACCCTGGAACTGTGAAATAAACCTTTCCTTAAATTGCTTTGTTGAGGTGTTTTATTACATCAATAGGAGAAATAACTAATTCAGCTACCAATGGGGGCCAAGCATTCAGAACATGAATTTACTGCATGCATTTCACATTCAAATAAAAACAGGGCCCTTCTCAAAGGGTATTTTGTAATATCAGCCTTTTTCCTTATTATCCTTGGAAAATCCTAGAGCAGAAAGTCTCCACCTGTGGGTCTTGACTCTTTTGGGGGTCACATATCAGATATTTACACTACGATTCATAACAGTAGGTTCATAACCGCTGTCCTAGAGTACCAAGCCTTGTCCCAGTTTATCTTTTTGTTTTTCCCCTTTTTCTTCCATACTGGAAAACAGGCTAGTGAAATTAATTTGTTGAAATATAATTACCTTGACTGGCCATTCCTCTTGTGTTCTTGGCTGTGTTTCTTCCAGCATTATACCTTTCTTTTGGGTGTTCTGAGTAGCTGCGGTGGATCTTCTTTTTCAGCTTGACTGGATTTAGAGTCACCTGGGAGATGGCCTTCTGGGCTTGTCTGGGGTGTTTCCAGAGAGTTAACTGAGGAGCAGAGAGCTACCCTGAATGTGGAGGACACCATGGACTGGGGTGTTAAGCAGAATAAAGGGAGTGGTCGCTGAGTATCATTCATCGCCCTCTGCTTCCCGACTGCAGAGGCATGTGACCAGCTGCCTGGCGCTCCTCTGTTGGTACTCCTCCACGGTATCATAGACTCCTCAAACATGAGCCAAGACAATCCTTTCTTCCTTAAGTTCCTTTTCAGGGGGTGTCTTGTCTTAGCGATAAGAAAAATAATGCATGTACTGAATTTTTTAAATATTGATTTTAGTTTCTATTGGGGGTGGCGTTCACAGTCTTGCTAGGTAGCCCAGGCTAGCCTAGAATTCAGGATCTTCCTGCCTGAGTCTGGGTGCTGAGGTAACAGGTTTTTATTGCCAGGCCTGGCTTCTAAAATACGTATTCTTGTAAACTGGGTGGGATATATTTAAGAATTGCATAAGAGCAGTTATCTCGGTCTTTCTCAACGAAAGTTGGTTGTCACAACCACATTATTAAATAATCCATTTCTCTGTGTGCATGGGAAAGCCCAGTGAGCCTGCACTCAAGTCCAGTCGTGAGTTTTACTTGTGCATTTCCTAGAACACCCGTGATCATTCTTGGACAGTCTGTTCTGGTGCTACGGTATTTAAATTTAGTGTTACGTTCCATTTTACTATCTGATACAGGAAGGTCATTTTAATTGATTTTTGTCCCTTTTACCTTAAAAAAAAAAAAAGTATTCTCAATGACTTATTTTGCTAGAAGAGATTTAGTCATGCAATTTCTAATTCCAGACAGCAATTTCATTGGCTTGATTGGACTTGAGTTAAATTAAATCTAGAGATTAATGTGGAAATTTTGCTTCATGTAAGTTCTATATTTTTATGCTTATTCTTGGAAACTTGACACTGTTCTCATGAATCAGCCTTTCTGCTCATTTCTATAAAACTTAGTAAGATTTGTGATTATTTCTAGTAGGATTGGAGTAGATAGTCATAATTGGGAATAATTGTCTCCCTCCCTCACTGCTATGCACAGCTTAGTTCTAGAAACATGACTGGGGTGACAAGGGAATGAAGAATAGGACAGACACACAGACATACAGACACACGTACATAAAAGCTGGTATCGGTAGACTGCGTGCTCTAATAGAGGATACCAGTGGCACAGCAAATGGGGACCTTTTATTATGTAGAGCGAGTTATGTACAGTGTTAGAAGGAGAGGTTTGCTAGTCCCCATGGGAGGTCTCTGGACAGGTCAGTCCCAGGTTGCAGTCAGCCTGGAGGAGGAGGCTGCAGTTGGAGGTTTTGCACACACCGGTCAGTGTTTGTAAATACACAGAGGAAGCTTCTCCACGTTTCTGAGCTTCACCCGCAGGAAGACTTTACCAGTCCCCATGGGTCAGAGCCATTGACCCTTGCCAATAGTGCACACTCACTCAGGGCTTCCTTGGCTCTCCACACTCCCTCCCTTCTCCTTGTCTCCCCTCCCTGCCTCCCTTCGTATTTTCTTTCCTTCCTCCCTTCCTTCTTTTTATCCTCTGGAGATTGAGCCTGGGGTCTTGGCCATGTTAGGCAAGCACTCTATCCCTGAGATGCACCCCAGTGCTCTGTGATTTTCTTCTTTTTCCTTACTGTATTCAAGCTACAGTGTACAAAATGTTCAGCAGTTTTCAAAGGCCTCCCATCCCGTTGATTTATCACAAAGCACAGTGATGCTTTATACAAAGTTAATACCTTTCCATTCTAAGTTGATCAGTGATCACCATGATGAATTTTGAAGTCTATCAGATGTCTTTTATCATCTACCAAAGTGATTCTATGTGTGTTGTCTGTTTAGGCTTCTATTGTTATATTATCCTTGCAGTCCTGAGGTAAATTCACCTTGACCATGATGTATTTTTATTTTATTAGAGTGATGTATTTTACTTACTCATAGTTTGCTTCAGATTTAACATCTGTATTCACAGATGGCGTTGGTCTACAGTCTCAGTGAGTGTTGTCGTGTTCGCCTCTAGTTTAAATGCTCTACTTCACTTAGTCTTTATTAAGCATGTCTTAAATGTTTGATACATGCCTGGAGTACTGTTAGGTACTAGGACTTTGATGGTGGATAAGAGGAGAAATCCCTTACCCTCATGAACTTGTAGAGGGACTTAGGAAAGCAGGAAACAGAAGCACTGTGTTGACATCCTACTACAATGGATACGTGTGGCATGTAGGGTAAGAGAAGTCGCTCTCAGACACCTCAGAAAAGGTATTCCAAAGGAAGTGGCCTTTAAACTGGTGTTGAACTAGAACTGTCCATGCCAAAGACTCCACTGGGCAGGGAAGGACAGGAAGACAGCAGGTGAAGGAGAATCTGGTGCCTCTGGGCAAAGGAATATTACTCAGTAGTCAGTTTACTTATTTTAATTGTTCGAATTGCTCCATATTCATCTTTTTGCACTCATTCTTGGCCATAAGCATCAAACACTTCCCCATGCCATCTTCTTCCAAGTGGACAGCAGAACACTCTTCGGAGGAAGGCTGATAAGGAAGTGGTTACGGTCTGTTTTACTTTTTGAAATGCCGAGACCGCTTTCATCTTCTTGTATCGTTTTAAATTCCCACCCACCGTGCACCAGCGCTGTGCTTTCTCCACATCTCCACCGACTCTTGTTACAGTCATCTGTTGTGTGCTTAAATATGACTCTCTAAAATCTCATATAGTAATGTGAGCCAGTCTATGACTCTGCAAGTGTATTTGGAGATGAAGCCTTAATAGAAGTTCGGATTAAACAATATCATAAGGATGGGTCTGTAATCCAATGACTGGTGTCCTTAAATGAAGAGACAGAGGGGCGGACAGGGAATAGGCCCTGAGAGGATACACCAAGATGGTGATCATCTGCAAGCCAACAGGGAAAGCTTAGGACAACTGGAGCCTGCTGATGACTTAGCCTTGCACTTCTAGTCTCCCAGGTTGTGACTCTGATTTAAGCCACCCAGTCTGTGACATTTTCGTATGGCCAGCCTCAGTAAACCAATATGCTGTCCTAGTTGATGTGAAGTGGTATTCCATGCTTTTGGTTTGAATTTTTCTAATAGGTAATCATGTTGAACATCTTTTAATATTTACCAGACATTGCTTTTTTCTCTTTTTTTCTGTGACTTCCTGTTATTTTTATTTTCTTTTCCATCTTGCTGACTGATCCGGTTCTTACATACAGTTTCAATTGTAGGAATGTTTCATCTTTAGACTTTTTTTTTTCCTTCTGTGGTGCTGGTGATCAAACCCAGTGCTTCCCACGTGCCAGGCAAATGGTGTAGTGTCTATGCTGCAGCGCTGGCTTCGGATCTTACTAACTGCATTGAAACACGTGTTTTCTGTCCGTGACCCGAAAGAAACGCAGAGACCCTTTACCATCTTTCTTCTTTCCTCGCAATGCTCTGCGGCAGCCCTCTTCTCGGCCCTGCTGACTGACCTCAGCTCTGTTTCTGGTGCATCACACACCTGATTTGCGTTCAGGAGGAGAAGCCTCATGCTGAATGGTGCTGTAACTCAGTACATAGCTCTAGGTTTTCAAGGAAAAGAGAAAGTCCCCAGACTCCTCAAAACTTACAGTTTGAGATTAGTAAACATACCAGAAAGGGAAGAAAAATCAATTGTTTCCTGACCCCCTGTGAATCGTAGTGGTTCGATGCAATCCAGGTAAAGCCTGTGCATGAGTTACCATCTCAAGCTCAGCTCCAGACTGCCGGAGCGTACCCGAGTTCTCGATGTCTCTCCGCTTTGGCTTCTAGTTCAAACAGCTTTTTAAAGACCTCATTCTTCTAATTGAAAGTAGAGTCTCTGCACTGGTTGAAAGACTAAAAACTATCTCAGTACATCACACTTCTGATGGTTCTGTTAGAAGTGGCCGAGTGTTAAGTTAGTCAGCCGGGCTGTAAGTGCTGTGGGAAATGACAGTGAAGCTCTCATCAGCCCCAAATTCTAATAACACATGTTGAAAAGCCATGCTTGAGAGGAGAATCTGGCCGTTCCATTGGAAGCTCTGGAGCCAGCCTAAATGGAAATGTGTCCCCATTTGTGAGTGCTGTCGTGTTGAATAAGCCCTCAAGCTTCAGTCTTCATGTAGGGAAACATGGGAGAAATGATACTAGTTCCTGCTCTGTAGGCTCCAGATGTTTCAGAAGGATAAGGCAGGTGTATGTACTCCACACAGTAGCTGGCACACAGTCAACATCCAAGACATGTACACAGTTGTTTCAGTAATTTTCAAACTTGCGCAGATGACATATGTATCTCAGTGAATGACACTGAGCTGAGCCCTCATGAAGTGACTGTAGTTATAGTAGTAGCAGGGCAGGAAGTGCCATGGATGTCCCCAAACTGTCTTAAAACCTAAACATCTCGGCCATGACTCCCTCTGTCAGCTTGGGTGACAAATCCTGCTCCTTTGTTAAAACTTTGCAGTCTGAACCATCTAGCTCAGCCTTGACTATTTGGGGACTTCATTAAATGGCAGCATTCATTCAACAGTGTCTCTGAGATCCATCCATGTCAATGAATGTGGCTTCAGTTCACTCGTGATCCTGACGCCTCTATGGATTGCAGGCCAGTTATTTTGTCAAGTGGCATTAGTTTACAGATGTTTCCCTTCCTTGTGGTTCAATTCATGAGAGGCGATTCGGTTCATCGCAGTGTTCATGTTTGTGTTCTCACTGTGTGCATCAGGTGGTGGGGGACTGTGGTTCATCCTGTCACTGACATTGTTGACTTGGGACTCTCGTTGAAGGTACTGACTGCTGAGTTTTACACTGAGTGATTACTCTTCTTATTTTTGTAATAAATATCTTTGGCTACTGAGAACCACTTTGAGCTGACTCCTCCTCCTCCTCCTCCTCCCCCTCCTCCTCTTCTCCTCCTCCTCTTTTCTTAATAGTGAAAAATTCGTATTTAGAATTAGGCAGCTGGACTCAGTTTAGACGATCCCAGCTTTGTTGGTAACATCCAGAGCATCATAATCAAGAGCCAGCTGAACATGTCAGGCATTCTCTCCAACAGACGTTACAGACATTCGCTCCGGCCATTTTGGTGCCATAGAACTTTTTCACGGCCTGTTTGATCTGGTGCTTACTGGCCTTGACATCCACAGTGAACACAAGTGTGTTGTCTTCTTCATGGTGACTCAGTGGTCAAGGGGAATTGGATGATGGCACAGTGGTCATCCTTGTTTCTCCTGGGAGTGCTCTCCAGAGGGTACTTGGGCTGCCTCTGGAGATGCAGAGCCTTGGGCTGCCAGGAGGCATGTGATGCGTGGATCTTCCTTTTGTGTCTGTAGACTCTTTCAGCACTGGCTTCTTGGTTTTTCACACCCCTCACTTTGGGAGGGTCAGCAGCTCTTGGTGAAAGCACTATCTATCTATCTATCATCTATCTATGTATGTATATGTGTGTGTGTATCACTCTTTCACAGTACGACCTTGCTCTCTGACTTTGACATCCTGCAGTTCCTTCTTCTCATGAGAATGTCCTGCTCCCCTATAGGTGACCACTCCCAAATTTTCTGCTCGCCCTGGACTCCTATAGCTCACAGCCCCGCACATCCAATTGCATGCCTGATGTTTTGAGCTGGTTGTCTTCCCCCGTCTTTGATTTTGTTGTTCAGAACAGGACTCTGACTTCATCCCTTGAACAGAACCCCCCTCTGGTTCTCTCCACCTCCCTAACCCGTATCACCACCTTCGTCCTTCAGGCCAGACACCTCCCTGTTAGCCTTCCTTTGGGGTTCCCCATCCCACACCCAGCTTCTGCTCATTTCATTTTTCCCCCAGGATGTGCCTCCCATCATCCCCCTGTGCTCACTTCCTGTTCCTGCTCTCCCCTCTTCTCCCTCACAGACATTTCCAGTGGTGGCTTCATAGTTCTCTCTCTACACTCTCGCTCCATTCCTTCTGTTCCCAGGTATCTTTAACCACTGCACACCAGAGCACATCGCTTCCTTCCTTAAAATCCTCCCACGTCTTCTTTCTCCTCACAGAATGAAGTCTAGGCCTCTAACCGTCTGCAATCTGGCTCTTGCTTACTCTTCAACTCCATCTCATGTTTCTCCTTCGTTCACTGAACGGCTGAGAGCAAGAGAAACATCCCATTGTTCCATTCAGTTCCTTAACTCTTCTCGTCTCTTCTCCCCCAGGGCCTCTCATGAACGCATCTCCTTGTGTGTTCCACGCCCAGTCTCCTTCCTGATCCTTCAGGCCTCACCTTAACTGCACTTTTCAGATGCGCCTTCCCTGATTGCCCAAGTGATGCTCATCCATTTCACCCAAGTGATGCTCATCCATTTCACCCAAGTGATGCTCATCCATTTCACCCGTGCCTTGCTGTCCCATCTCAACACACCCCCTTTCATTTTTCCTAGTCTTTCACGTGGCGTGAAGGCTTTGCTGTGTGCTCGCTGCTGCTCATTCCCCCTCTTGACTCCAGCCTCCCCCCACTAGCAGTTTGGACCAGGTTCTGACACCAAAAGACTGTTAGAGGTTAATGGCAGTGGCCAATGCTTAATACCACCAGGAATTTAACGCCACAGTGCTTTAGCACGAGAGAGGAAACACATCCCCTTTGAAGAGTTCAGAAAGAGTTAAACATGACAGGGGATGATCTTCATAAGCTAAATTCCTAAAAGCTGCCACCCTGTGTGCCCCTACCCCTGCCAAAGGGCAGGAAAAAGAGAATCAACAAGCCTGGTAATAAACTACAAAGAAATCTGCATTAAGGTATTTCCTTTAAAATGGGAAACTGCTTGTTTTACAGGACTATTGGGCTTGGGTGAGATATATTATGGCTGCTTAGGAGGGGGCTGGGTAGGTGGAAATAAGCTCAGCAGAGTGGCTCATTGCTGTCTGGGACATTTAATCAAGGGACACAGTCAGCAGATGAAGGGAAAAATTACTCCGTCACTTACATCCACTCACTTCTCCAAGAAGTCTTTGTCACTATTAGGCCAGCTCTAATCTGTTGTGAGAAATCTATTGTTTAGATTCACCATTTTTAATCTAGTGATTTTTTTTTTTTGAAGAAAGTTTTCCCAGACATTTTTTGGTTGAAGTCACAAGTTGATCCAATAAACCAAACCAAACCAATAATGCATGTTTTAATCAGCTGTTCGGTGGTCAGCAGCCCCCAAGTCTCCGTGGCTTGTAAGAACGGTTTATTTCTTGCCCACATTCTGTATCTGGGGCGAACTGGCCTCAGACCTGCTCCCAAGCCCTGTATCTTTGTGATCTATAATCTAGGCCGGAGGAACAGCCCCTATTGAGACATGTGACACTGACGGCCGAGGGAAGACAGAGAGCCTGTGGAAACATGTGCTGGCTCACACGCTGCTGGCCAAGCCAGGTCACATGACCAAGCCCACTGCACTGGGCTGAAATGAAATGATCCCCAAGACTCCATAGACCACAGGGAAGCAGTGGGAATATCTTGAGGTACCCCAGGAAGGAAAACTTTAGGGACAGTGATGCCTCATTAGTAAGCATTTACTACTTGTCAGCTGTCTTGAATGCTTTATACTTATTGCTCATTGAAACTCCACAATTATCCTGTCAGGTAGGTAATATTATCACCCCCGTTTTCCATACGGAGGCCCAAGTTCACACGGTGGTAAGTGGCACATTCAGGTTTCACAGTGAGACTCAGTTGTCTCCTGGCTGTCACTCAAGGAAATGCCGGCGTGAGCCCAAGGTGCCGTTGAACTATTTTCGTGTGTGCCTATGGCAAGCAGTGGTGTGTAATGATTAGTGTTAACCTGAACTAATAGTTACTCTACTGAGTGAGTCCTTGTATTGGAGTCTGGGAGTAGTGTTGGCAATCATCCTTTGGATTTTTATCAATTTCTATTAATAGCCTACTCTTGAGCTATGTGTACTTGCTAGAAGCCATCTAACTCCCTAGGGGATGAGGCAAACTCTAAGGAAAGACATGCGCATGCATACCATCTTATAACCCTGCAGCAGCTGCTCACATCCAAACGTGGTTGCTGATGCTGAGTGGGAAGAATCTCTTCGCACAGACCAAGTAGGAGTGCCAAACATCCTGTTTCTCTGTATTGTATCTCTCTTCCTATGATGTCAAAATGCTCTCTGACATATCTGGATCCTAGGACATGGCCAGTGCAGCCTTGAACCCACAGCAGCTGTGGTTTCCTGTACAAGATGAGTACTAGATGGGGCCACTCAACCTTCTGTAATGGATGGGAGAGGTCCCACCCTTCTGAAGAGCTGTTGTTAGTTAATGGGTTGCTGGAGAAAGGGGGTAGGGGGTGATTTCAGTGATGTAGCAACTGATAAGTTGCCCAAACTCTAGTAAATAGCTCCCCATTAATGCATATCCAAGCAAGCCTAATTACACACACACACACACACACACACACACACACACACACACACACACTGGTGTGGGGCGGGGACTAGTTGGGGGAAAGGGTTATCAGAAGAAAGATGGGAAGGGAAAACAAATGGGGGTTAAGTCTTTTCAAAACACACTCTATACATGTATGAAATTATAAAAAGAGGAAGGGGGGATGGAGGGAGGGAAAGAGGGAGGGAAGGAATCTGGATCCTTTGGGTTGGCTTTTTGAAAAGGAGCTGAGGAGTTTGCTGAAATGGTGCTTTTATCTGACTAGTTTGTCTAGTCTGGAGGCCCTCACAGGACTCCTGGAGATAGTGTGTTTATAACTGCCCTCAAAGGAAAGAATAGATTACCCAGCAGGCCATTGCCTTCTAGAATAAAGGTAGACCCAGTGGGCACTCTGTATGTTAATCTCAAAATAGGGAGGTGGTACAGTTGAGGAGTTAACAATATCCTTTCAACTCAATTGGCAGCTGTTTTATGAATATTTTATGGAACATGCTAAATCTCCGACCCACCAATTGTCCACTTGATATTCATTTTAGGAGGAAATAATGCTTTATCTTTATGGCTGGCTGTCACCTGTGTGCTGATATGTCCTCAGGGAGAGAGGGGAATGTGTGTCACTTGGTGACAGACAGTGATCACTTCCATCAGAGTGATGTCATCTGTCTGCCCCTGCCTTCAGTGAGCTCAGAAGGACCTGGCCAGGTAGAGACTCTTTCAGACCCAGTCTTCCTTCCTTTGTCAGCATTACTGTGTGCACTCCAGGAGAATGTGAGCATCCCTTTGTCCCTTCAGCCTTTAAGGGATCTTCCTTCCCTGTATAGCAACAAACAAACAAACAGAACTCTTCTTCATAAGCAGCTCAAAGCCACCGTTCCCTGTGAACACTAGTCAGCGCTCTGAGGCCGAAGTGCGTCCGTAGTGTAAGCTGTGGGCAGCACTTTGGCATTACAGTGTTGGATGATGTTGGATGAAGGAACACTCCTTTAGTCCTGGTCGTAAAGCCAGCATGAGAAAAGGTGACTGTTGGCATGGGTTGGGGTCTCTAGTGCTCAGTACTGTACTGTTCTCCTGCATGTTCACTTGTTGCCTGGGAAGGGCTCTGTGTGGTTTGAATAAGAATGGCCCCCATAGGCTCATCAATTTGAATGCTTGGTCGCCCGGGAATGGCACTATTAGGAGGTGTGGCCTTGTTGGAGGAAGTGTGTCACTGGGAGTGGGCTTTGGGGTTTCCAGTGCTCAAGCCAGGCCCAGTATCTCTCTCTTCCTGATGCCTTCGTGTCTAGATGAAGAACTCTCAGCCACCTCTCCAGCGCCATGTCTGCCTGCATGCCGCCATGTTTCCCACCATGCTGATAGTGGACTAAACCTCTGAAACCGTAAGCAACCCCCCAATTAAATGCTTTGTAAGAGTTGATCATGGTGTCTCTTCACAGCAATAGAACACTGACAATGACAGGGTCTTTGTGGAGAAACTACACAAAATCTTTCTGCGTGTTGAGTGAGCTGTCCAACTTCTGTGGTTATTACCTCTAACACCGGTATCATCTTCAGACCACATACAACTCGCTAGTCATGACATTTGATAGGACCTAGAGTCTTATCCTTGACTTTAAAGAACATTAATGTATTACTAATGGTTTTCTTTGAATTTTTTCTTTAACAAAAAGTAATATGTACTTAGTAAAACCATATGTAATAGAAAATCCTACCCAAATCATTCCCACAGCCTATATTTTGACACTCTTTCTTTTGAGAAAAGTCATAGGCTGTTTTCCCTAATTTTTAAAGCATATTAGTATGAACAGACCCTACCTCCCTTGGGTATATTTCCTCACTCCCTTTCCAGGGGATTGAATCAGAAGTGTGCAGATGTGAGGTAAACACTCTCCCGCTAAGCTACAAACCCTATTTTCCTCGTTCCTTTTCATCTCGTACATGCTCATCTGTGCAAGACAAAGATGTAGAGAAAATAAAATACGGGAGGTAGGGCTTTATCCATGGGTTCTTAATATAATATGAAAATTACAGAAATACCATTCATCCTAAGTAACATCTGTAGCTTTAAAAAAAGCCACTAATGTCATCGAAGAAAAGAATTACCTGAAATGTGTTCATTGTCCCTGGTAACTTTAAGACTGGTTCTGAGTCCCCAGTGTGTGTGGGTAGCTCAGTGTGAGAGGTTTGTTTTTATTTTTTATTTTTTGTTTTGTTTTTTTTTTTTGTTTTTCGAGACAGGGTTTCTCTGTGTAGCTTTGCGCCTTTCCTGGGACTCACTTGGTAGCCCAGGCTGGCCTCGAACTCACAGAGATCCGCCTGGCTCTGCCTCCCGAGTGCTGGGATTAAAGGCGTGCGCCACCACCGCCCGGCGAGAGGTTTGTTTTTATACGAAGATCATTTAATGAAAGTGATTCTGTCAGGAAGAACTGAAATAGCACCTTGCTTTTGCATAAATTTGCATATTTAGGCAATGATAAGATTAGGAGGGACCATGGTGAGGGATGTCTTTCGTGGCATTTGGGCAGGAGGAACACAGATTTGGGGACCAAGAATGGTCTTGTGACATGTGCCCAGGAGAGGAATCACCTCTCAGGGCAATGAAGTTTTTTCCTTTTTACACTATAGACACCTGTTTGGGATTTTTGGCTTCTGAGTGTGTATGCTCTTAGCTAGGGTTAACCACAGCTGATGAGGCAGCTAACACTGTAAGTGGTACTTTGTTGAAAAGCAGAATTTTGGATCAAGGAGAGATAGACTTGTTTTTAAACTTAGAGCTTTTAAATCACACCATTTGAATAGCGCCCTCCTAATCCTTGTTCTTTTATGATTTCCTTTGAAACAAGTATGTAGTGAAGAAGGAAGGCTAACACAGATAGAGGACTTTCTGAGAAGTCAGTTAACACAGCTTTACTTTCCAATAAAGATGTGTTTGTGAAAGCCTGCCCATGCCGAGGTGCCATGCTTTTACAGTGGTGGGGTGGGAGGTAGGAAACAAAAGTGACGAGTTCAAGATCCTCCTGACCAAAGGATTCAAAATCTAGTGGCTGGAGAGATGGCCCAGTGGGTTAAAGTGCTTGCCTGGAAACCTGAAGACAAGCGATCGATCCCTGGGTGGTGGAAGTCAAGAACCAAGTACTCCATGTTGTCTTCTGACCTTCACAGTCAAAGGACAGATGTCCTGGCAGATGCGGCAGATGTTTGGTCCACCTCCCCAAAACAGATAAATACAATAAAGACATCTTTAGATCTAGTAGCAGTTGACAATTTAGAAGTAACCCTCAGAAGTGCTGTTGAATCTGTTGGTGTTGGCTGGGGTCTCTCTGACTTAGAAATATGAACTGCCACTTTTCCTGTAAAGGGCCAAATGCTGTATGCTTTAGTCTTTGGGGCCGATGGCCTCAGGTACCAGCACTCAGCTTGGCTGCTCTGCAGCTGGAGTGGTAAGCCAATGCTTTAATGGGTATTTGAGACTGCCTTTCAATAAAACTTTATTTGTATGATCATAGGCTGTTTTCCCTAATTTTTAAAGCATATTAGTATGAACAGACCCTACCTCCCTTGGGTATATTTCCTCACTCCCTTTCCAGGGGATTGAATCAGAGCCATGCAGGTGTGAGGTAAACACTCTCCCACTAAGCTACAAACCCTATTTTCCTCATTCCTTTTCATCTCATACATGCTCATCTGTGCAAGACAAAGATGTAGAGAAAATAAAATACGGGAGGGCAAGATTTGAACAACGGGCTGTTACTCACCAGCTCTACTCTGTTAAGCTGCCATATTGATGCCTCATGAACATATTTTTCTGCTTCAGGTAGGTGAAGTAAGACAAATCTTTCCTTTCAAGACGCTCCAGGATGACAAAGGGACCATGTGACTGTGAATAAGATATTTAGCCTCAGACAGTGATGCCATTTTAAGGCTATAAATGTTGACAAATAATGTTGTCACCCTTGTAGCATGGAGGATTAATGAGAAAGTTCATGTGAAACATTTTGACTTACTCAGCTGAATATCATTTTTAATATTAAATTGATGCTTTCTCTTTAGCAGCTCCAAAGGAGATAAGTAAATAAATCAATCTGATAACCTCCTAAATAGATATAGGGTTTTAAAAGTGTGGAAGCCAGATCCAAAAATTAACCAATGCACCCATTTTTCCCATGGGAGTCTTCTTCTATGTAGAAGTTTGTGTTTGGGGCTGCCCCGCCCCACTAGGTCATCATTAATAAAGATAAATAACCCCACAGATTTGCCTATAGACCCGTCTGATGGGGGTATTTTCTCAACTGAGCATCCCTCTTCTCAGGCGACTCTAGGTTGTGTCAAGTTGACAAAAAAAAAAAAAAAAACCTAACCAGCATACCATCATGTCCATACCCCCATCCTTGACACCAGCATGTCCATACCCCCATCCTTGACACCAACATATCCATATCCCTATCCTTGACACCAGCATATCCATACCCCCATCCTTGACACCAGCATATCCATACCCCCATCCCCAACACCAGCATATCCATACCCCATCCCCAACACCAGCATATCCATACCCCCATCCTTAACACCAGCATATCCATATTCCCCATCCCCCACACCAGCATACCCATACCCCCATCCCCAACACCAGCATATCCATACCCTCATCCCCAACACCAGCATATCCACACCCCCATCCCTCACACCAACATATCCATATCCCCCATCCCCCACACCAGCATACCCATCTCCCCATCCCCCACACCAGCATATCCATACTCTCATCCCCAACACCAGCATATCCATACCCTCATCCCCAACACCAATATATCCATATCCCCCATCCCCCACACCAGCATACCCATACCCCCATCCCCCACAGCAGCATACCCATAACCCCATCCCCCACACCTGCATATCCATATCCCCATCCCCCACACCAACATATCCGTACCCCCACTCCCCACACCAGCATATCCACACCCCCATCCCCCAACTTCCGTAGTAATCGCTGTTCTACTCCCGACGTATGTTCAGTCATTTTAGATTCTGCTCATGGTGAGAAGGGGCATGTGGAGTGTAGCCTTCTCTGCCTGGCTTAACTGACTTGACACAGTGTCCTAAAGTTCAGCCCTATTGTAATACATAATGGAATGTCTTTCTCTTTTTGAGGCTGAATGGTATCCACTGCACAGCTCTCAAAACCTGCTGATGAACACTTAGGGTCCCTTGTAACTTGGCTAGTGGGAATAAACCGCACTATATATTCAAGGGCAGATTCCTCTTTGTCTACTGATTTTAAACTTTGAATGTCTATCCAAAAGTGAGATTACTGGATCTAAAGATGACTTTTATGTCAAGAAGGAAGGAAGAGTTGAGGATGCTACAACAGCATGTTGTGATTGTGTACAGGAGGGATTCCTGGAAAGGTGCCGAGGAACCCAGATCCATCTGATCCCAGGATACCTTTTAGATCAAGGGGTCAGAGAATACAGAAAGGGTCAGGGACCTTTTCTGCTGCTGCAGCGGTGCTGAGGATGGCGTGGTTTCTCCAGAGTCTGCTGTTAGCATTTCAGCAGCCGACTGCAAACCTAAACTTGAGAACAAATTGGATCATTTGGGCTGCAGGCTTCTTTGGTTGATGAATAGATTATTTATTCTCCAGTGACGTATCAGGGAGATGCAGTTACTGCCAAAGATGCCCTGTGTACAGCTTGGTGAAAGTGGAGATTAGCCAGTCAGCTTATTCTTTTTTATTATTATTAAACTTACTTATTTTACATCCCAACCACAGCTTCCCCTCTTCCTCCTCTCCTCCCGTTCCCTCCCTCCACCTCCCTTCTGCCCCCTCCCCAACCCACTCCTCCTCTGTTTCTGTCCAGAAAGGGGCAGGCCTCCCATGGGCGTCAACAAAGCATGGCGTACCAAGTTGCAGTAGGACTAAGCTCCTTCCCGCTCTGCACATACGGAACAGTTGTGTAGCTTGCTCTCCTTCGTAGCTAAACCAAGAAAGATTCTCTACAATATTCTGAAATAGAAATCCCAGCCAAGCAGAGTACAGCTGGGGTGAATCACAGAGCAGTTCTGAAACCACGTGGAGAGAGAGAGAGGGAAGACTGCGGATAGGATTCCATTACAGGTTTAGGGATGGCAGCAGTCTTTGCTCTATGTCTAAAGCATCAGTAATTGTCATCATCTGATTGGAAGCCTTGGGTCAGGGAATATTATTCTCAAAGGAAAGGACATCGGAGGTATACTCCAATGTTACCTCCTCTGCCTGGTGAACAGGTTCCAGATTCTTGACCCAGCCTCCGCCTTCTGGTCTGAACCCTAGCTGTGACCTCAAGAATATAGTAAATGAATAGCTGCTTATTCTCCAGTCAGGTGTCAAGGGAGATGCAGTTACTCCTCAGAAGTGCTTGTGAACAGTGACCTTTGAGAAACTGTAAATAAAGCAGATGAGTTAACTCATCTACAATTCAAACATCCCACAAAGGTATTATCTGGTGAGCTACTTTACCAAGAACAATGGAGTGAGTTCAGTGGACCACGGTCAGGTTCTGCCTGTACTTTCACTGGGCCACGGAACAAAACCCTTCCTTTGTCCTTCCCCCCTCCCCCTCCGCCCTCTGTAATGGAGTAGCATCTTGATGCCACCATCACAAACCCAGAGGACCCTTCCTTTCCTGTCCTTCTGTTCCCCGTGCATCACATGCTTTCTGGTTTGGGTGGAGTGATACTTGTAGTCTGGACCAGTTTGGGTGCTTTGTGGGCCTTTCACTGGCGCCTGCCTTACTTTGTAGGAGTGGGATCATGAATGACAGTGGCAGTGGGGTGTGAAGTGGAAGGTCTCAGGAGAACCCAGGACTCCCTCTACTGTATAGGGAATAATAGGAGCTGGGACTGAGCCTTATTTCAGTAGAAGATTGTTTTTCTAGCTTGCACGAAGGCATGGCATGGGTTCTACCCTTCCTGCACTGGAAGAGGTTGGAAAAGATGGAGGGAGGAAAATGGAGAAAGAGGGAGAGAAGAGCAAGGGGAGGTGAGGTGGGTAAGGGGGAGGAGGAGAGAAGCTTAGGGTAGAGAGTCATCCTGGATATTCTGTGGCATAGCAAGGACATTGGTGTAGCCAGCATAGGTCATTTGTGTAGGGGTTGCTAAGTGTTGGGTATGGGGGAAAGCTTAGAGAGGCAAAGTGGGGCCAGTCTGTGGAAACTGGGAAGCCATGCCCAGAAACTTACTGTGTGAATAACCAGAAGTAATTGCATGTTTTGTAGAAACAGAGTAACTTAATGCACACAGGATGTGCTGAGTTAATTTGCTGAATCACAGGATACTTAGATGGCAGCCTGGATTAGAGCAGTGACAGACATAGCAAGTCAAAGAGACAGTCAAAGAAACAAACAAGATTAAAAAAAAAAACAACGAAACAAAGCCACCAGACATGGAGCATCACAGAGAATAAAAATATCGAATGGCTGACATTAGTGTTTGAACAACTGCATTGTCATTATAGCTGGTAAGGAATGGACGTTCATGTTGTAGACTTCTCACTGGAGGAGAGTGTGTAGAGGATTTGGTTCAGCTAGGAAAACACAGAACTGAGGAAAGGAAAGAAAGTTTATAGTGACCTCAGTTAGCAGCATCCTGTATTCCAGAGCTATGCATGGGAGGGAGGTGAGTGTCAAATGCTAAGTAAGCAGGAGTTTTACTTGGGACTCAGAAGTTTTGGGTGACTTGTGAAACTGGAATGTGAGCAGACTGGTGAGAGGAGCAGTGATCTGGGGAGTCAAGAGAACAGTGATGAGATGGTGAGGGTAACAGGCGTAGATGATGGAGCTAGCAGGCATAGATGATGGAGCTAGCAGGCATAGATGATGGAGCTACCAGGCATAGATGATGGAGCTAGCAAGCATTCATGATGGAGCTAGCAAGCATACATGATGGAGCTAGCAAGCATACATGATGGAGCTAACAGGAATAAATGATGGTGCTAGCAGGCATAGATGATAGAGCTAGCAAACATAGGTGATGGAGCTAGCAGGCATACATGATGGAGCTAGCAAGCATACATGATGGAGCTAACAGGAATAAATGATGGTGCTAGCAGGCATAGATGATAGAGCTAGCAAACATAGGTGATGGAGCTAGCAGGCATACATGATGGAGCTAGCAAGCATACATGATGGAGCTAACAGGAATAAATGATGGTGCTAGCAGGCATAGATGATAGAGCTAGCAAACATAGGTGATGGAGCTAGCAGGCATAGATGATGGAGCTAGCAAGCATAGATGATAGAGCTAACAGGCATAGATGAAGGAGCTAGCAGGCATAGATGATGGAGCTAGCAGGCATACATGATGGAGCTAGCAAGTATAGATGATAGAGCTAGCAGGCATAGATGAAGAAGCTAGCAAGCATACATGATGGAGCTAGCAGGCATACATGATGGAGCTAGCAGGCATAGATCATGGAGCTAGCAGAAATAGATGAATTGCCTCTGAAATTTAACAGTGAAAAGAGAAATCTAAATAAATGTTAATAATAGCAGGAGTATTACAGTTTATCCCAACCAGTTAATTAAGACATCTTTCTGCAAAAGAAAGGTAGGACCAATGCAGGTGCCCCTTGGAGCCCACACCCCAAGGTGTCTGGGAGGTGTCCTCACGACAATGCTTTTACTATACTTTTTCAGTTTATGGTCCCCACCACACAGCTCGTGGGAGATTATTTACATTTGCCTCTTTCCAGAAGCTCTCCTGAGGAAGGCAGGAGATGGAAAACCAGAATTTCTGTATTTGAAATAGAGCCTTGGGGTAGAGGGGAAGGAAGTCATTAATATCCTGTTTATTTCCAGCTTCACAGTGTTGTTTCATGTCTAGGCAAGACTAAAATCAGGATTTCCTGACTTGAAATCCAGATCGTTCCTGCTGTGCCCTGCTGTCTGTAGGGGAGGAAAGTGTCACTTTTTGGGTCATGCTGTCCACTGAGAGCCACCAAAACTGGTGTCACTGCTTCTTCTGCCAGTTGCTAATGAGAATGGGGCGAGGGCTGGAGAGATGGTTCCGCCATTAAAGGCTGACCGTCGAGAAGGGGCCGAGAGACTGCTGAAAGTGCCCGTGCTTACCTGCGGGCCTGCGGATGGAAACCTCATTCGACCTGGCCGGAAACAACAGCAGCAGTCTCCACTCCTGGGTAGAAAGCTCCAAGCAGCCCCCCCTGCATCTGTTACACCCTGTTCTCAGCTGCCAGGTCACAGGCATCTCGGCTTGTGGGAGCCAGTGTACCCTGTAGACGTGGCTTCACACTGGGCTTCCTGACTGTCCCCGTTCCCCTGGGGTGGTCCTGCCACAGCGGGATGTGCAGCTTGCTTTCCACCATATTCCGGGGAGTTCCCCTTCAGCCGTCCACGCTCTCGGTTCAGATTTTCTCTCTTGTGTTGCTTGCCCTGTGCCTCCACAGTGTCAGTTAATGTGTTGTTTCTCTCTTATGGACTTTGTGCTCATATTTGGGAAAAAACAAATAAACAAACAAAAACCCTACCCAGATAGATCTATTAGTTTCATTTTACCAAGTATTTGGTTAGTGTACAAAGACATGGACTTCCTTATGGCATTGTCTCTGTCTTTGCTCATACACATCCACTTTCTTCATTAGATGTAGGGGTGTTTGGTTAGGCTTGGTTGTTGGTCCTAGGGACTGAACCCAGGACCTCATTATATGCGAGGCAAGTGTCTTACCACTGAACTATATTGTGTGTGTGTGTGTGTGTGTGTGTGTGTGTGTGTGTGTGTGTGTGTGTGTTATACATACATGAAATTTTATTTTTATTAGTATTAATTTTGGAACAGGATATGTCCAGGTAGCCTTGAACTTTCTCTGGAGTCCAACCAAGCCTCCATCCACATGGCTCTCGGGAGATCTTCCACATAGGCTTCTCCCAGATGTTCTGTTGGGGACAGCTGTGGGTGGAGAAACTGGATTTCTGTGTTCCTTCTGACATCTGGATCACCCTAAGGCAGCATCCTTTGAAGCTGGCATTACAGGCCTGTGCTAACACCACTGTGCCCAGCCAAGCACCACCATGCCTGGCTTCCATGTTTGAATTACAAACTGTTCTAAACGTTCTTCCAAGCTCCGCCTGTGGGTATAAGAAGGGGCATGAATAGACATGGGCTTGCGGAAGGAAGTTTCCACCAGGGGACAGGTCATTCGTAACTGGCACCTTGACAGTTAGTGGGCACCCATGGGACCAGCTCTGTCCAGCTAATATCTTGATACTAGATAGGAAATTTATCTGAGATTTCATATGTACTATTTTGTCTAGATGGCAAGAAATTTAAGAAAAAAATGTAGACTTAAAACTTTTAAAACATACATTAGTAGTATAGTCAAATCTCATCTGTGAGTTTGCCTACATGTTAAAGTTTGTTTGTAATAATTTATTTTAAAAAACTTGTTTACAGTCAGGTATGCACCTTTGAATCCCAGCACTTGGGAAGCAGAGGTAAGTGGATCTCTGAGTTCAAAGCCAGCCTGGTCTACATATAGAGTTCCAGGTTGTCCAAGACTACAAAATGAGACCCTGTCTCTAAAAGTATATAATTTAATAGTTGAAATTTGAAATACTAAATTTGAAATTCATTCCAATTCTTTTATATATATATCTCCAAAATTGTAATGTCTGGACCACATGGTATTTCTATTTTTAGTGACTTGAGAAACTGCCATTCTATTTTCCACAGCAAGCATACCATTTTACAGTCCTACAAGCCTTGCACACGAGATCTAACGTCTCCACCCCTCTGGCAGCACTGATTTTCTATGCTTTTCAGGGTGGCCATCCTTATGGGTGTGAGGTGGCATCTCATCATGGTATGGTTGCAGTTCCCAAATTAATGGTGCTGGGTTATCCACATGCATGCTGGTTTGTGTATCTTCTTTATAGAGCTATCTGCTGAATTCCTCTGCCCATTTAAAAAACTGAATTGTTTGTCCTTTGGTGACACAGTTAGAGGTGTCATGGTGACGCCTCAGAACGGAAGTTGGCATCACCAAAGTGTTCCTGAGGCTTCGTAAACTGGAACTGTCATGTATTATTGATGGGAATGTAAAGTGGGACAACCATATTGCCAAAACCTCTGGCAGTTTCATAGAGTTAAGCACCCCTCAACCTGTAACCTGATGGTTCCACCCCTAGGGTAAGGCATTTTCCCCAGGAGAAATCAAAATACATGTTTGCAGAAAGCCGGTAGAGAAGTGGACGGACGACTTTGTCGGAAATATCCCCAAATGGAAACAAATGTCCATCCACAGGAGAAGGTATTCCAAATGTGGTGTTTTCATGCAATGGTATATTTCTCAGCAATAAAAAAGAACAAACTGCTCATACACTTAGCAGTGCAGGTGACTTCAGAGACACTGTCCTGGGTGCATTTGGCCAGACACAGAGACACACACTGCATGTCCACTGTATGAAGGTTAGGAAGAACTAACTGTGGGCATGGGAATGATAGTATTCCCAAGGGGGCTTCAAGTTAACCGACAGAGTCATGAAGGAACTTTCTGGAAGTATGGAACTATCCTATGTTTTCTTGATGGTTCTAAAGTTAGGTCCATTATTAATGTACCAAATGTACCCAAATGAGCCAAGTATGATGGCACACTTTTTTAACTCCAGACTCTGGAGATGGAGGCAGGCAGATATCTGAGTTCAGGCCATATGAGTCCAAGATTCCATATAGTAAGTTCCAGGCCAGCCAGAGTCACATAGTAAGTACTCTGTGATTCATTTCCATTGGTTGAGAGTTCTTTAGACCTGATTTATGAGTCCTGGTTGTGTTGTTTTTATTCTGTAAGGGCTTGACTTGTACCTGAAAGAGTATGTGGTCACAATCTTCAGGGACAGTGTTACTGTGCAGATGACTGACGTTTAGTGTAATTGCATCCTTTGTCTTTATCCTGTGGTGATATTTTATTTGTGCTTTAACAAATAAAACTTATCTGGGGATCAGAGAACACAGACCAGCCACTAAATTAGACATAGAGGCCAGACAGTGGTGGCACACACCTTTAATCTTATCACTCTGGGAGGTAGAGATCCATCTGGATCTCTGTGAGTTCAAGGCCACACTGGAAACAGCAAGATGTGATGGCACACACCTTTAATCCCAGCACTTGAGATCTCATGCCTTTGCTACCAAGTATTTGGAAAGCACACACGCCTTTAATCCCAGCACTAGGAAGGAAGTAAAATGGCAGGGCACAGAAAGGAATATAAGGGTGAGTAAACAGGAAGTCTCGCTCTGGAGGCTGAGGAGTTGGTAAAGTGAGGTTGGCTGTGGCTTGTTCTATTTTCTCTGATCTTCCAGCTTTCACCTCAATATCTGGCTCTGGTTTTGTTTTGTTTTTTTTTTCATTAATAATTCAGCAATTCGTCTTACATTATCCTTGCTCAGTTTGCTTTGTAGGCTGCTAAGTGGCATGTGTCACAGTCCTTTACATTCTCTATAAACTGGACCATGTTAATCACAACCTCTTAAAGATCACATCTTCATCTCTCTCTGGAACATCCAGAGTTTGTCTTGTTGCTTTGTTTTTTTTGTTTGTTTGTTTGCTTGTTTCTTTGTTTTTTCATGACTCCATGTCCTGGTGTTGCCGCACCATGGTTAGCTTGCTTATTTATTTTGTGAATATGAGTGTTTGCCTGTCTGTAAGTCTGTGTGTGCACCATGTGCATGAAGTGCCCACCACCGCCAGAAGAGGGCAGCAGATCCCTTGAGACCCAAGTTGTAGATAGCTGTGAACCTCCATGTGGGTGCTGGGACTAGAACCCAGGTCCTCTGGAAGAGCAGCCATCTCTCCAACCCCTCGCCTCATCGTTATTGACTGAATGCATCACTTTATGCATAAAACATCCTAGAGACTGTAGATTGTTTCTGTGGGGGTTTTTGTTTTGTTTTCTCCCAAGGCCTTTTCCTTTTGCTTCTGACAATCCTGCTGTCACAGATACTGGGCGCCACACTGACATAAGGTGGAGCTGGATACTTTTGAGGTCTTCAGTTGAGCCACAAGATTCTTTGCCTTAATTTGTTTGTTTGTTTATACCAGCACTCTTTCTTCAGTGGCAGGCTCTAAACCGTAGCTGTCGGTCCCCCGGCACCATGGAACTACCAAGAGTTCCGGTTCAGCTTCTCACTGCTGTTGGCTGCTTTGTGTAGTCACAGCGCAGAGAGGCAGAACACGGGGCGGAGGTCTTGCTTTTCCCTCTCTCTGATATCTTCTTCACCCGTCTTTCTCTTGGGAGCGGGGCAGGAGTCTTGCCCTGCAGGTCTAAAAAGTGCATAGGATACCTTGAAAGGAAAGGTGGTACTGATCTGTTTTGGTCTCACTCCTCTGTCTTCGGTATGTCAGCCTCTTGTGTCTTGATGGTGACAGCAGCTGCTGGTGCTGGTGTGTGCGTGCGTGCGTACGCATGTGCGTGTGCGTGTGCGTGTGCGTGTGCGTGTGTGTGTGTGTGTGTGTGTGTGTGTGTGTGTGTGTGTGTGTACACTTGAATGCTGGGATTACAGACATGCACCACCATGCCCAGCTCTCCCCATGCCTTGAAACACACTTTGAGATGATTTTTACCTGAGTGTCTAGTTGCGTTCGGTGGAAAGTTAGTCTGATGTGTGAGTCCTTCACAGCCAGGAGCTGAGGAGCCTCTTCTATACAGTTGTTTCAACCCATGTGGAGTGGTTTCTTATTGTCTCTGTCCCATCTCACTGGATTTACAAAGGACACCGTCAAAACTGAGGTTTTTTTCCCCTGGACATGTCCCTCTCAGTTCCCAGTTAAAATCCACTATCTCGTGTCATGGTTTTTATCCAGGCAGAGCCGGAAGGGACTGTGCATGTCCTACCCACAGGAAATGTTAACCTAGTTAAATCTGATTGGAATTTGAGCAAAAAGGTGTCCGTCCTACCTCTGGAGGAAAGGATAACCTGGTGAGTTCCGCCTTCACTCTCTGCTACACTGACTGTGTCCCCCTGCCTCCTCCAGGGTTAGCTGATCTCCCATGAAGAGTAAAAGAGAAAATGCTGGGCATAGCAATACAGAAACGCCGGTATTCATGGATGGGATCCTTTCGGTCCCCTCAAAAGCAGGAAGTTTTAGTAAATATGGTAAAGCCTTACAATAAAATACAGGCTAAGCAATGAAATGCAGTATTACTTAAACCTAATTAAAAGGCTTGCAGAGCAAACAGCGCCCACCGTGTTTTTTCTTTTTTCACTGATTTCGGTTGAGAAGCAGAAAAGAGAACCATGCTGAGGGGCTTCTGAGCGAGGATGAAAGACATCAAATGTGTTTGGTGTTTTGTTTTTGTCTCAACAGTTCCCAAGAGCTGTGATTTCCAGGCTGTCTCGGTGTTGCACCCCGGTTCCTGACGCACACACCCCCACGCGTGGGTCTGCTTTTTCACAAGAAGGAGAGTTTGGTGGAGATTTACCCAGCAGAAGTAATAGGATTTGTGGCCCTTCGTAACGGTAAGTCACCTGCCTAGAGCACTGGCTGGGAAGTCGCTTGTGGAGAAGCTACCAGAGAATGTTTCTTTTTTTTTTTTTTTTTTTTTTTTTTTTTCTGTGAGCAGGGCTGCAAAATGGTCAGGGTGCGTTCACTAAATGTGGAGTTGGGAGACCGCTGTCCCCTGTGATCTTCCGGTCCTAGTATGGTTCCCTGCCCTCCTACTTGGCCGCTGAGTAAACTTGAAAAGGTCACTTATGTTCTCTGAACTCCTACGTTTGATTAAACACACAAACACAGGAAAAGGAGGGGGCATAAAATACAAGTAGGTCGTCATTATTTTTTTTATTACTTTCTTTCTGTTATACCATTCTGTGGTGTAGGGAAGAGCCTTTTATCCCATGGTGACTTGGCATCATAGAGCATGGAGTACTGTGTTTCAGTACTCAGTACTCATCTTCCGAGTGCTGAGACCGGGAGACGTTCTCCACCTGCCTCCCTCCCAGGAGTAGTGTCCTTCCACTCTCTTGACCTTAGATAACGGGAGTTAAAGGTCAAAGGAAATAGCCATCCGTATTACTTATGGCAAGGGTTGTGTACTTAGACACCTGGTGACACTTGGCCCACACGTCGAGCTTTGTCAAAGAGTTGTTACCCACGTCTTGGCATTTCTCCTCCTGTGACAGGTCCTCTGAAGGAGTCACTTAAAAGAAGCTATAAAAAATCACCATCCATTGCGTTTATTCTACCTTGAGAGAGGGCTTGGTAGATGGAGGGAATTGGGAGTTTTTGATTGTTTCTAATTACTTTTGCAGCACTTGTGAGCAGCTCCATCATGATGAGGTGGATATGACTGCCCTAAAATGAATGATGAATGTTATGCACCTCTGTTATGCACCTCTTGTGAACTAGACCCTGTTTAGATGCTCCTTCATGTCAGTGAAGAAAACAGCTAATGTCCAAGAATGAGGGAGCCGTCATAGATGATACGAGAAGGCATGTGGTGCAGGATGTTAGGATCTAGTGAGGATGTGGGGAACGAGGAGAGTGGAGGAGAATGAGGGGCAGTGAGTGTTGGGGAGCTGATCCAAACTGCAGTGTCTCATTGTGAGAAGTTCTCATTGAGGCAAGTCTGGAAGTCAGGGTTTGCCCTGGGCATGTTCCGGGCGGAGGAAGCAGCCATATCAAGGTCAGGAGGAAAAGAACGTAGCTTGCATGCTGCAGGCGTAGCCAGGAGCCAGTGTGCTCCGACAGGGTGAATGGGTGGAAGGTAATGGGAGGTAAATGTGGCGATGCAATGTCAGGTCCAAAGAAAAGAAATATGCTCCCATGGTTTAGGTACCATTTCCACCTCTGTGAAAGGATATCCGAGACTGGGCAATAAAGAAAACACTCATTTGGCTCGTGGATCTGGAGGCTGCAAAGTCCAGGCACATGCCACTGGCATCCGGTGAGAGCCTTGGTGTTGTGCTATGCCACGGAAGAAGGAGAAGGTCAACAGCATAAGACTAAGGAGCAAGAGAGGGCCAAACTCAAGCCCACTCGAGATAAGCCAACACTGCAGTGACATCTGTCCATCCTCGAAGGCACAGCCCTCATCACCAGGGAGGCAGGGAGGTTCCCACATCCCAGTATTATTCCATTCAAAAACTAAGCTTCTAACACATGAACTGTGGGGCACGTGTTCAAAAATAGCCAAATAATAAGAGTTGCTGTGTTTTCTTGTCAATGTGACCTATTCTAAGGGTGTTTCCTTTACAGTTAAAATACATACACACACACACACACACACACACACACACACACACACACACACACACACACACACAAACACACACACACACACACACAATAAACAAACCATACTAGTTTTCTGGGGCTGCTGTAACAAAGTACCAATACCAGGTGGCTGTAAACAACAGAAATTCACCATTTCATGGTTCTGTAGCCTTATCAAGCCAGCCTCTAGTTAGGGCCTGTTCCCTGCCAGATTCACAGTGGGGGCTGGCTTCCTTCTCTCTTCCTTCCTGTCTGTGGTGTTCTTGGCAATCTTTGGTAGTCCTTGGCTTGCAGCTGCCTCATTTCAGTTTCTATGCAGGTCTTCACATAGCATCCCTGTTGTACGTGTCTTCCAAGGCCTTTCCCCTTTCCTTACAGGGACACCGGACATTGCGTTAATGGCCCACCCTTCTCAGCTGCAAAGTCTTCCTAACTGGTTCCCTGAGCAGCAACCCTGTTTTCAAATAAGGCTGCTCTGAGGTATGGGGTAGGGAGTCAAGCCCTCGGCTTATCTTTAGGCGAGGGTGACACAGTTCAATCCATCACAGCCATCTTCTGTGGAACATTCCCATCCCCACTGTGCATGCAGAGGTACCGTCTCAGGACACTCCAACACTCACCAAAGCTCAGAGTCAGTGATTGAGAGAGCCAGGCCAGTGTGGATTCCACCTTGCCACCCATGTGCCCTTGCTAACGGGTCAGAGCTGACGGGGACTTGCTCTGCCTGGAACAGGAGTTACACAAACACAACCTTGCAGTCTGTCTGTATTGTTCAACTCTGAGATCTCACGTTGGCTCTCCCTCCTCATTCCTGTTAAAGGGAAGAGCCTCCTCACCCAGATCTCTCCCCCCATTGTGCATTTCACCTCATAGCATGACATACACAGAGGGCAAGGTGACAAATACAGGGGGCAGATGCTTTTTCTCCTTTTTAGGACTTCTCCCAGGAAAATAACACTACCATTTCTGTAGTGTGTAGAACGTTTAGTGACAGGAACACATTTTTTTCTCATGTAACATAGGAAAAAATTACACACATCCACACACACCACAGTCTCTGAGTCACTTGGCTTAATACACTGGAACTAAGGGATTCTGAAGCATTTAATATATTCTGTTTTTCAGTATATTTAAATGCCTCTTAGATATGAAGCTTGTCTTAGACATTTGTGAGTGTGAGACCACACAAGGAGTTATGTGTTAGGCAAGGTCTTGAGAGCAGTAACTGTAAAAGGAAAGCTGCACCCACATGGAATGGAGCACTGTCCGTGCCTGTGAGGACACATGGTTAAGAACGGTGTCCCGGCCGAAGGTAGTCACATCAGAGCAGTGTCTAAATCTCAGTCGAGGTTGCATAGGATTGACACTGTTTTCAATCGGAGAAGAAAAACAAAGCCTTGAGAGGAAGAAAACCGCATGAGATCAAACCAGAAAGAATAGGAATTACCAAGATGATAAGGGCAGGGAGGCTGTGCAGGGGATGACGGGGTGAGGAGGGAGGCTGTAAGGGGATGACTGGTGAGGACGGGAGGCTGTGCAGGGGATGACTGGTGAGCACATGGAGGCTGTAAGGGGATGACTAGGGAGCACAGAAGGCTGTAAGGGGATGAATGGGGAGCACAGGGAGGCTGCACAGGGGATGATGGTGAGCACAGGAGGCTGTAAGGGGATGACTAGGGAGCACAGGAGGCTGTAAGGGGATGATGGTGAGCACAGGAGGCTGTGCAGGGGATGATGGTGAGCACAGGAGGCTGTAAGGGGATGACTGGGGAGCACAGGAGGCTGTAAGGGGATGACTGGGGAGCACAGGAGGCTGTAAGGGGATGACTAGGGAGCACAGGAGGCTGTAAGGGGATGACGGGTGAGCACAGGAGGCTGTGAGGGGATGACTAGGGAGCACAGGAGGCTGTAAGGGGATGACGGGTGAGCACAGGAGGCTGTAAGGGGATGACAGGTGAGCACAAGGAGGCTGTAAGGGGATGACTGGGGAGCACAAGGAGGTCTGATTGCCCATGACTTTGGCTAAATGGTATGTGTAGAAAGAGAAGGTGCAGGGAAGATTGGCAGCCCACCTGCCTTCCCCAGGTTTGCTGTTTCCGGTCACTGCCTAGCAGTTTCCTTTCAGATCCCCCTTCTCCCCTTCAGCAATTTGCTTTGATCCCCGTAAGCTGTGGTGCTTGGCCTTCCACTCAGTGCTGGCTGCTGTGGAGGTGTGTGCTGAAGCATGCGTTTTTCCCAGTACCAGCGTTGGAAAGAAAAACACTGCCTTCTTCCCGGAGTCCTTCTGCTCTCTGACAGTGTGCATTTGCTCTGATCCTGAAAGCATGTGGAAATTACAAGGTCTTCCAAATCTTCTATTGAATGAAAATGGCCTGTCATCATGGTCTGATGTCATCACCGCCACAGAGCCCTGCTCCCTACAGCCAGACAGGCTGGTGTTCAGCGTCGAGTAAACACAGGCCTGTTTGATTGACATGGTAGGGTTGTGTTGTTGTGTTGTAGTTTGGGACAGTGCTGGGGTTCAAACCCAGGACCTAGTGCGTCCCAGGCTAGCACTGCACACTGAGCTACCCTATCAGCCCTTCAGCGACTTTGATGATGTCGTTGTCACTGGGGAACTGCTGGTAGATAGCCAGTGCTCCTGAGATGGTCCCTGCTGATTAAGAATCAGAGTCAGGGCTGGGGAGATGGCTCAGAGGGCAAAATGTCTGCCGGGCCGCCTGTAATGCCAGAGCTGATCTGCAAGCGGGGGTCAGAGGCAAGGGGTTCCCAGGGACTTCCTGATGAGTGCCAGGTTCAGGGAGTGTCCCCCTTTCAAAGAATAAGGCGGAACCTGAAGAGGAAGATACATGAATTGGGCTTCTGCCCTACCCTACACACAGAGAGACAGATATATACTCATACAGACACACACAGACACACAGACCTACACACACACACACACACATATACACAGTTCTACAGATACACACACACATATACACAGACCTACACACACACACACACACACACACACACACACACACATATACACAGACCTACACACACACACACACACACACACACACACATATACACAGACCTACACAGATATACACACGTACATGCACGTGCGCGCACACACACACATACACACACACACACACACACATATACACAGTTCTACAGATACACACACATATACACAGACCTACACACACCCACACACACACACACACACATATATATACAGACCTACACACACACACACACACACACACACACTAGTGTGTGTGGCCAAATAAACCAGGAGCCATTTGTTTCCATTGTCTACTATAAGCCTCTGGCAAGTCCCATGCTGACTCAATTGTCCCATCACTGCAATGGGAATAAAGGCTTACCCTTATTTCCCAGTAATTTCATATTGTTGAGAAACTGTGAATACTTTAGTACACTTTTAGATATTCAGATCAGATTCACATAACATAAAATTAACTGTTCAATTTATTTTTCTTTCCAAGATTAACCATTTTAAGCTGGATGCAATGGTACAAGTCTGTCATACCAGCTAATTAGGAAGTTGAGGCAGGAGAATCACAAATTCAAGGCCAACCTTGGTGATTTAGGGAGACCCTGTCTCAAAAAAAAAAAGGAAAGGAAAAAACGGGGGTCGTGGGGGTAGGAATGGCAGAATGCCTGCCTAGCGTGTGTGAGGCTCTGGGTCCAGTCCCCAGGACCATAGCACAATGGTAAATAATCCACTTTAAAGTATTTCCAAGTGAAGAAATTCGATATATTTAGAACATTCACAGGTCACAAATTTATTACCTCCGACCCATTCCAAAACATCTTCATTTCCTCCAGTGAAACTCTGTACCCATTAGTTACCCCCCTCCCTCCCCCTGCCTCCTGGCATCCATCCATCTCCTTTGCATCTCTATGCGTTTACTCATTCTAGATTTTTCATATAAATGGAGTGGTACAGCATGTGACCTGTTGTGGCATGTAAAAAAAGCTTGTAATTACAAATCATTTTTCAACAATCTCATCCTTCCTCAGGAGCGCTAACATGCTGTCAGAGTACCAGTAGTTTCTAATTGAATTCTCCAAGAAAACCACCTCAGGGACGCGAGCACCCCTGCTGCTGCTTCATGAGACAGACTGTACTTTAGGATGAAATTGCTTCATCTGCAGAGACGTGAGAAGTCAGCTTTACCTTGTTTCACCTCTGCCATATGGCCCAATCCCTTCAGCCACCTGCCCCCCAACCCCTGACTTATGCCATTGTCCTCGCTGTTTGAACCCCGATACATCCCATCATGCAGCTGAACCTGTAATTGATATTTTGGCTGAGGATCTAGAGATTAGATTGCTAGCCTAAGCAACAAAGCCGTGTCTCTCCCGAGGGTGTTAGATGATACCAGCTGCTGGGGATGAAAATTTGAGGCATACTTACACTGTCATCTCCTGGGGACCTCCTTAGGACAACAGTCCCTGCTGGGGAAGGGATCTGGGATGCAGACTGTGAAGCCTTGAAATGTGAGTCCCCTCTCCATCTGCCTGGCGAAACCTAAGACAGTAGCACAGGTGGAGGAGTGGGGAAAGTGTGTGGCAAACAAGATTCTGCAGGACTGAAATTCTCATTAAATCCTTTTGTGGTAGCAAAAAGAGGCCATGTTCTAAGACCGCAGAGCCGAAGAATTGGGTTAAGTGGAGCTGGTGGCTTAGTCAGTGAAGGCCACCTGTACATCTGTCTTCTAAGGCCTCCTGAAAGGCTAGCGTCGTTAACAAAGGCCCTGGGACCACAGTTACATACAGGCTCATGCTGGTTTATCTCCACCACAGGTGAATATCATGTCCTGTATTGTGCATGAGATAGGACTGAATCACCTGCTTTCAACTCCAAAAAGTTACTTCCAAGAGCCTCGTAATTCTACCGCAGAGCACCGGGATTGTATTGACCACAAAGTTCAGTGGTGGGCTTGCAAGGGGGCAGTTCTGTGGCTCCTCTCCTCTCTCCCTCCTTCCATTAGCATGTGGGACTGCGTAGGCACCAGACATGGTGCCCGGGGCTAAGGATGTGAAATGAGACCCTGCTGTCTAGGGGTTCATGTCGCGCCCTCCCCTGAACCATCTGTCTGCTGCCTCTTGTTCTGCCTCCGAGGAGGCCTGGAAGGACTCATGTACTTGTCTGCCCCTTACAGGAGGAGGCAGCTTGAAAGCCGAGGGTCCCGCCTACCTTGGAGCTTTTGAATGTAGCTTTAGCAAATACCAAGGGCATTGCCATGTGAACCGAACTTCACCGAATTGAACTCGGATATGTAAACAGATAACAGGATAAAGTGTGGCGAGTGACATTTGAGAGTGTTTTGCACAGAATGCCTGGAGCATAAAAGACAAAGTCAACGCCCAGCACGGGGAGAAAGAGGGGCCTCCCAGGGGTGCCATCTGAGCCCTCTGGAAAAAGGAGAAGGTGTTTGCCAGACAAACAAGGGGGACCCACGATCACTAAAGGTCACACCATATGAACATTCTTGGGAGGGGACCTCCTGACACTCCCAGTCCTCCCTTGCTCCTCTAGGGTAACGTGAGAAGCCAACTGCTTGACTGGCCCGCAGCATTGGCGTAAGCCTGGGCACAGTGTTCAAGAGCCTAAAACCCGGGGAGAAAAATACGCTGGGTTTCCCACCCCTAAAATGCCACCCATTTTAATCTTTTCCTTGTTAAAAGAAGTAAAAGTTCATTTCTTTTCTACACTGGCTCCAGTTGGCAAGCGTTCACATCCCAGGGTCCTTTCAACATTTGGGCTAACGTGCCAAATGCCTCCCACGGAAAAGGCAGGGCTCTGCGCTCCAGGCTTACAAAGGACAAATAGCAATAGAGTCTTGCTCCTAAGGAGACCAAAATGGACGCTGCACACAAAAAGCAAAAAGTCAGCAGGGAGAGGGGCCTCCACTACCATTTCCTATCAAAGTGAAACCCTCATTTATATGCACAGCCTCAGAACTGGTGTTAAGTTCTTTGAAGTAAGTGACTTTAATTCTGAAGTTCAGAGGTCCAGGGAACAATGAAGGAGGCCGTGCTTCTCTGGAAAGACAAAAGCCCCGAAAGTGCTGGGCACAAGCCTCACCAAGTCCTTGCCATGCTGAAAAACAGCCCCAGAGGAACATGGAGACAGAATGTAGGTTTCACATTCAGGATTTGATGACATGTGCTTTTTTGATGTGTAATTCGGGTTTTTATTGTAAATGTCGGCACTCTACTAGAACCCCAGTTCATAATTTTGATCATCTGACGAATAAGGACAGGTTTTACCAGGACCCTACACACTGCCCCACCTGGGAACACTGCTGCAGTGACTTGAATGTGCCTGTCCTAGAGACGGCTGCTCACCTGGGCTCCATCCCCTCTGTTTCTTTTGCTCAGCCACTCAGCTGTCCTAAAACACGTTTACAAATGGTGGGTCCTCTGACCTCTCCCCTCCCGGAAGTGATTCTTTCCTGTAGACTCGCATGGCAGTTCATGTGAACGTCTATCTGCACCCCATCATAAACAGAGCTTCAGTTCTACCTGGCGTGTGACTATCGGTTAAAAAAAAGTCCTCTCACCAGGCAGTGGTGGCGCATGCCTTTAATCCCCGTACTAGGAAGGCAGAGGCAGGCGGATCTCTGTGAGTTCGAGGCCAGCCTTGTCTACAGAGCAAGTTCCAGGACAGGCTCCAAAGTCACACAGAAAAACCCTGTTTTGAAAAACAAAAAGAAAAAAAAAGTCCTCTCTTCTACTGGAAGATAATCTCCTTGAACCTGTGGCATTTTCCTTGAGGTCTTTGTTACATCCTGTTCCACCATAATCCCAGTATCCATCACAATGCTGGGCCCTGCTGGATACTCAGAAATAAGTGACTGACTTCAGTGGATGGGATTTTAAATATAGGTAAACATATGCGAGAACGTCTGCGTCACCCAACACCATCACTGATGGTGGAACTGCTTAACCTGTAGTTTCCCTGAAGTAGGTTCCACAGCTGTGATGGTTAATCTTCACTGTCAGCATGACTGGATTTAGGGTCCCCCCGAGACTGAGCGCACCTCTTTTGGTATCTGTGAGGTTGTTTTTGGAGAGCACTGACTGTGTGGGAAGACACTGTGAATTTGGGGGGTGGCATGCTGTGGGCCGGGTACCTGGATGAAATAAAAGGGGAGGAGGAAGGACATTTAGAGTTGGCATCCCCCTCCTCTTGGTCCTCGCCCACGTGACTGCCCCACTGCCCCACGCCCTCCTTGCTTCTGTCAGGGAGTATGTACCCAAGGCTAGAGTAACTCTGAAGAAAGCTTTGACATTTTTTTCTCTAGAGTGTCTTTAGAGAAATGCCTTTGGGGAATTCTGATGTAAACAGAAGACAGCAGGGATCCTTTATTTTAACACTTTCACAAATTACAGATATTCTGGAGATCTTATAAATCAGAGGTTCTTGAAAGGACTTATCCACAGAAACATCAGTAATTTTGCTGGGAACATACATTAGTTTCTTAATGTAACACAGTCTTACTAATATCCTAACTGAGAATACACTGTAGCTCTAAAGCCAGGGGTCAGCAGGACTGCTTGTGGCTGAGAATACACTGTAGCTCTAAAGCCAGGGGTCAGCAGGACTGCTTGTGGCTGAGAATACACTGTAGCTCTAAAGCCAGGGGTCAGCAGGACTGCTTGTGGCTGAGAATACACTGTGGCTCTCGACAGCCTTGTCTAACCATTAATGTGATAATGTCTAATTAGAAGCCTAATCCTTCTGGATGCTGCAGGAGAGAATCGCCTGCTCCTGTCTAGCTTGTAGAGGCTGCCTGCCTCCCTTGGCTTGGGGCAGCTTCCTCTCTCTTCAAAGCCAGCAATGTTACATCTTCCACTAAGGCTTCTCCCACTGCGGACCTGTATAGCCCTCATCACAGCTCCTTCCTTCTGTGATTTTCACATCCTTGGCTCCTTCTTTAAAAGACCTTGTGATCTTATGGCTAATCTTCCAGTCTCAACATCCCTCGCAGTGTCCTATCCGCTGCTGAGTCTCCTTTCCCTTGTGTAATAGTAGTCACAGGTTCTAGGGGCAGGTGTTGTTCAGCACCATGGCCAGCCCATAGGGGAATTTCTTAAGGGAGCGCCACAGACACCGTTTATGATGGCATTCCTCAGGGGAAAAGGCGCCCTCAGTTGGGGAACAAAACAGATCCACATCTGTGCTGCACAACGGGATAAACAGTGGAAGCTTTGTCTAGTAACGGTGCCGATGGTGGCAATAAAGATCCCTAAAAGGGACTAGAGAGACGTCTCAGTGGTTAAGAGTGCTTGCTGATCTTGCAGATAGCATCCAGGTTCCGTTCCAAGCACCCATATCAATCAACTCACAATCATCTGTTAACTCCAGTTCTAGGGCATCTGACGCCCTCTTCCGGCCTCTGTGGGCACTACATGCATACACATATATACATAAAAAATAGTTTTTAAATCTCTAAAATAAGCCGGGCGGTGGTGGCGCACGCCTTTAATCCCAGCACTCGGGAGGCAGAGCCAGGCGGATCTCTGTGAGTTTGAGGCCAGCCTGGGCTACCAAGTGAGTTCCAGGACAGGCGCAAAGCTACACAGAGAAACCCTGTCTCGAAAAAACCAAAAAAAAAAAAAAAAAATCTCTAAAATAAAGATTACTGAAGGTCTCTTTTATCAAAGGTTTTCAAGACTTCTAAACTACATAAATATGAGCCTACTGTATGCTGAAATAAAAACAAAATATCATTTTGTGGTAGGCTTGTATTTATTTTCATCAAAAAAGTATACCTCCTGGGAATTTTAAATCTGGCCACTGCCCAGAAGGTCCCAGTGGCATCTATCCAGTACTGTAGTCACTAAGCAGAGTGTGATACAGATGTTAAGTGGGGAGATAGTTGGGCCTACTAGACAGCTAAGGAAGGAGAGGCCCTTGATGCCAAGCCCGAATACTCGAGTTCAGTCACCAGAACTCACATGGTGGAAGAAGAGAACTGATTCACACGAGTTGCTCACTGACACACACACACACACACACACACACACACACACACACACACACACCCCCTATGGCATGCGCAAGGTATGTGCACACACACGTGCAATAAACAATGTTTTTAAAGACAGCAAATGAAGAAATGGACCGTACGAAGACTCGTGGGAAGGCGAGCATGGAGTGGGGAAATGAAATGAGAGATGGGAAGAAAATAGATCAAGAAAGGGAAAGAGAATGGAAGTCTAGCCAATATGTCCTGAAATTTTTGTAGGACAAGGTTTAGGAGGGAAAATGTAGATATTATTCTATAAAGAGTAAACTCAATAACCCAAGGAAAGTGTCTGATTCCATACGAGGAGGATGAAAAGACTTCTACTGCTGCAATAAAACACCATGATCAATTCACCTTATAGAAGGGAAGGTTTATTTGGGCTTCCAGGTCCAGAGGGAGAGGATGTCCATCACCATCGTGGCGGGAAAGCGTAACAGCAGGAAGGCATGGTGACTGAAACAGCAAGCTGAACGCTCGAATATTAAGCTACAAGCAGGAAGCAGAAAGAACACTCTAGGAATAGCATGTGGCCTCTAAAATCCTGAGGCCCACACCCAGTAACGTGCTTCCTCCAGCAAGGCCACACCTCCTAAGCCTATACCAACAGTACCATCCACTGGGGACCAAGTATCCAAACATCTGGGTCTGCTGGGGACATTCTCACATGATGTTAAATGGGAGTGGGAATAATATTAGTCACCCTTCCTCCCCACAGACAGCTATAACACAAGACTGTGAGTTCTATCAGGGAGGGGACAGGGTGAGATTAATCTTGGGGACACCCCCTTAGCATGCAGTTGGACATACTGCCACAATGTTTGCTCAGCACCCAGTAAGGGCAGTACAGAGTCCCCTCTCTGCATGTCACAGCATGGGTTTGTCTGAAGGTAAGTGCTCAGAGGAAGGGTGTCTAAGGGAGGAAATACTGAGGAACAGAGTGTGAGGTAGAATGCAGAGGTTTTCAGTGGATGCATCTCGAGAGTTTCTTCACTCACATTGTTCATTTACAAGGTAATAAATGTAAACATAATATAAATGTAAATGTTCATGTACAATATAAATTCACTACAATATTTTAAAAAAATCCCCAAAAATGTACAGTATAGGTAAAGAAGAACACACATATATTGAGATTCAGATATTAAGTTATGAGAATCATTCCTGGATGAAATTATGGATCTCTCCTTGTATGTCCAGAGACAGGGCTTCTCTGTGTAACAGCCCTGGCTGTCCTGGAACTCACTTTATAGATCAGGTTGACTTCAAACTCACAGAGACCACCTATCTCTGCTTTAATCCCAAGTGCTGGGATTAAAAGCATGTGCCACCACATGTACTTTGTAAACACAAGACGTTTATTTAGGTCGCGCTTTTGGAAATTCAAGGGCTAGGTGCTCGTTCCCTGGCTGTGCCACATTATGATGGATAAAATCGTGGCTGGAACATGTATGAGAGGGAGTGATCACATGATGAGAAGGAGAGCCAGAGAGCTTGTTCATGTTTTACAACTCACTCTCTGGAGAACAAGCAGGGGGGCTCATTAGAGCTACCATATGTAATCCTTCCCCAAAGCAGTGCCCAGTGACCTAATCACTTCCCACTGGGTTCTGCCTCTCTGAGGTCTGGTCATCTGTCAACACCGCCACATTGAAGATCAAGCTTCCAAAACATGACCCTTTGGGGATATACTCTGTGGTGTGGCTAGCCTTCATTATCAGCTTGACTGGTCTAGAACCACATAGAAGAGACAGTGTGTGTGTGTGTGTGTGTGTGTGTGTGTGTGTGTGTGTGTGTGTGTGTGTGTATGTGTGTGTGTGTAAGGCCATTTCCAGAGAGAATTAACTGAGGAGGGAGACCCACCCTGAATGTGGATGATAGCATCTCCTGAGCTGGGGGCCCAGGCAGATAAAATGGGGAGGAGGGAGGAAGTCAGGTTCTTGCTTCCCAATCCGCGGAGGTGACGCCTCATGGCCAGCTCTGGCCACCTCAGAGCAAGCTACTCCAGATTGCCCTGCCACCCCTGACAATGATGGACCACATTCCTTTAAAGTCTGGGCCAAAATAAATCTTTTTCCCCTTGTGTTGCTTCAGTCAGATTTTGTCATAGCAAGAAGAAAGTAACTAAGGTACAGTCAAAGCACAGTTTTGACTTTAGAGATTTAAAGGTTTCAAAAATTGTATTTGTCAGGGAATTTTTTTCTTAATAAGTGATATCCATAAAAATGATTATCTGCAAAGAATTTTTGAGTAACTGGGGAAAATAATGTAGAAAAAATTGAGAATGCTATTACATATTATCCTATTTTATAAACCTGTTCACTTCCCCCAAGAAATACTATAAAAACAAGAAGAATTAAAAAAGAAGCAAAAGGTGCATGTTTGGATATTGGAGATCTTTTTAATGCTTGGTATTTTAGATTAAATTTTCAGGTTAGCATACAAAGTAATGGATTTCCCCATGGCATCTTCATGCATATGTATCATTCCACGTTCCCATCCCCCACAGTCCTGCCTCCTTCCCGCTGGCTCCTTCTTTACCCATTCAGGCCCTGCTTCTGCTTTTCTATTACATGCACATGCATCCATGCACACACTACATATACATATGTGATTTCACGTCTAGATTCTGCAGTAAGAGAAACCATGCAGTATTTTACCTGAGTCCGGCTTATTTTGCTTAGTGTAATGACTCCTGGCTACATCATTTTCCTGCATTTTGAAACAGAATAGTTGAAATGCTAGACGCTTGGACAGTTGATGAGATACAGTTTTCTTACTCCTGGTTTTAGGGGTTAAGTGGTTTGACTCAGCATAAACATTGACTCAGCTGCTAATAAAAAGGAAAGTGTCCCTGCATAAATCCTGCCTGTCCTTTTCCGGTCTGAGGAACACAGTAAATTTCTTCCTTGGGACAGGGGTCAGCAATGTGACAGGGGCTATAATTCACTGGGTGTGCTCATTGTGTTCGCTGTGGCAAGCCGTAAGAGCGTCAGTGTTTGATCATGGTGTTACTTTGTTTCCTCCCCTCCCATTCTGTTGCGTTTATATGCGTCAGTGTGCTGAAAGGTAATGATGACCAGGCGTCCCTGAGCGGCATCCCTGACCGGCAGAACCGATCGATGCTGTGAGTGGGGGACAGCCCACTCCTCATGTCTGTAAGCATTGTGCTCACATGTTTGCATGCTGTACTCTTTTATTTCAGTAACATTTAAAAGCCATGGCCTCGGAGGAAATTAAACTAACAAAGACTGTCCACAGCGAGGCTCTGAGCGCTCAAGTCTCAGGTACAGTACAAAGTGGGCTGCTGTGAGTTGCCGATTAAAGAGACAGTCGCTGTCTTTTCCCCTGTTCTCTGTGTACAAAAATACCTGGATTTACTTCTGGATCACCTGTGTAAAACCTCTCTGGTCTTCGGTAGAGCACCCAGACGTAAACAAAGCTTTGTCAGCTCAGTAGATGCCAGTCACTGTCCGCGCTGAACCCCTGGCAGACCTCTCGGGTGTTCACTTGGCCCTTGGTGACTCTCCTTGCATTTAATCCCATCGTGCTGGATTATCTCATTTCCCATCCCACAGGTACAAGAGGCAATGAAATCAGAAAGTCTACGCAATTACGAGAGCCAGACTCACAAGCCTAATAAGACATGACAGTTGAAATAGGAAAGAGGAGGAAACGTGTTTTTCAGTGCCATGGCAGAAGGGTCGCCAAGAAGGCTGTGTATTTCAGTTTCTCCTCGGGACATCCTTTTCCTGTATCTAAGCTCAACAGTGTTAGCTCTGAGACAGGAAGTATCCTACTTAAGGGATAATCTAACATGGAGAAATGCCTGCTCAACATTCTGCGGTTTGGTTGTGTCTTTGTTTTTAAGACAGAGTTTTACTGTGTAACCCAGACTACAACTTGCCATCTGCTGCTTCAATCTCCCCAGTGGTGGGGTCATGAGCTTTCACTACTATGCCAGGCGAACGTTTTCATACAGCTAAGGATAACGTTTAGTTGGCCTCGTCATGCATCAATACCAGATAAATTGAAGTTACCCCAATAGTTTGCAGCGAACAGGCCCTATATCTGTTTTCATTAGATGTGCTTAGAGCAGTTTGGCTGTAAACTCTGATTTCAATTCTTCTTATTTTTGCCTGTGATAATCCTCACCGGGGCAGTGAGTGGACTGACCCCGCCTTTCTTGGGATGGAAAGGAGATGAGATCAACAGGGCATTCCTGCTGCTTGGTTCTCCGAGGTGGTGGCCCTTGGTCTCGCTTCCACTTTCTACAGCTTGGTTTGTCTTTTCAAAAAAGTAAGAAATGGCTTATCTAGATGCCACACACACTTCTGTTCAGGGTAACAGAAATCAGAACCGGGATGAGGACAGCCAGGAGAGGCGGTCTGCATTATGCTGAGACTGGGTGTTTCTTCCTCCCCACACTCTCCTCCCCACCTGGGCATATACACCATCCGCAGGGGCAGCTCCACCATGTGTTTGGGAAAGTCATGCCCCACCATAGTTTTCTGTGGCTTAGACCATGAAATTTACAAAGCTTGTTAGCTTGCCTCATTTCCTTCTTGTGTAGGATGATTTTTAAATGGATTTTGTTTTTCTCGGTCATGTGACTCTCCTACACGTTTCTTATCTTCCCTCATCAGAAATCACAGGCTCTACCAGGCTGCATGATCTACCAGGCTATAAGTGTGTGTTATCTGGGGGCATAAAAGAATGGGCTTCCCCAGGCAGCTCTCATGTAAACCCCTAAGAATCCAGATCTCATTTGGGGGTTCAAGTATCTGAATGACACCGTTATCATCCGAGCTACACAGGAGGCTGAGGTCGGAGTCTCTCTTGAACCTAGAGGCCAGCCTAGGAAAGAGAGTGAGTGAGGCCTCATCTAAGATAAAAACTAAGATGTTGCTGTAAAGCTTATGCTGTGGTTCCCTTTAGACACAAGAGACTGTTCAGCCCACACCCGTGAACTTCAGAAACAAAGAGGAGAGGGCTTTGATGTTAGACAATGGCTCTGGAGTAATGTGAGCTAGAGAAGTGCCAGGTTGGAGGTGATCTGGTTCCGCCCTCCCATAGATGCTTCCGCCCACCTTTCCTCGGCTGCGGAAGCGATAGCATCTGGAAACAGGAGGAAATAAAGTGGGAAATAGCAGTTCTGCCTCGCACTGCGTAGTACCTGTGGAGAAGTGGAGGAAGAAAACTCTTCATTTGTGAGGGTATTTTTATTATTATTACTAAGTTCTAAGTACTATATGTCATAAATACTATTTTTTCTTATAAACATGGCCATGTGCTCTTAGTGTCCACAGAGTGGAAAAAGCAAATCCGTCCCTTCCTCCATGATGATTTGTTTTAAAAAACCAAATGACTGTAAAAGGTTTGTTCCCTTGAAGCTGAAGGACAAAAGCCGAGGACAGAATTCTGTCTTAGGAGACCAGAGTGAGCCCTTCACGGTAGCGCTTGTGTTGGTGGCGCAGGATTAAGGACCTAGGACAGGTGGTGACAGTTGCTTAGCTTTCACCTCAAGTATCTCTGTGCTTTTCATCCGTCTCATGGATGCCCAGACTTTATCTTAGGAGTTACTGGGCGTCTGTGTGGGTGGACTCTGTCTCACCTCCTTTGAAACAGAGTAGCATTTGGAGTACAGCCACCCCGCCCCAAAACAAACAAAATGGCAACAGAAATTTTCTTCCGTGGCCTTCTAAACAGAGAGGTCATACCTCTGAAAGTGAATTTAAACTTCTTTTTAGACCCCAACCTGGAATCGTGTGTCTCTCCATCCATCAGACCACCATATCATAAGACTTCTTCTTTTGTTCCCGTGTATTATTTGTTAATAAAAATGGATCTTATTTCTATTTGCTTTTAAAGTGTAGAAACTTAACACATTCAGAAGTGTCTCTCTCCCCACCCTCCATGGGTTACAGTACAATGGCGTCTCTTTTCTCTTGGAGGTCACGTGATCCTTTTGTGATATCCTAAATTATAGTTCTGTTGCCCGGGCTCTCCTTTAGTTGTGGCTTAGCATCAGATAGAATGTTTATATAGCTGAGGAGGACTTTGAACTTCTGATCCTCCTGAAGCCACCGAGGAGGGCTGGGTTTATAGGCGGGTACCACCACACCCGATTTTATGTGGTGCTGAACGTCAAACCCAGGACTTCATGGAGCTAAGCAAGTACTCTTTCAACTCAGCTGCATGCCCAGCTTCTCAAGCAGGGAGTTCTAATGGAGGAGTCGGCCCCAGAGAGCCGTTGTCCATAGTATGCTGGTGATAGATGGAGTTAATTTATTCTCTGTGGCTCTTTAATTAACTCACAACTTACTTTTTTTTACATAAAAATAATTCAACACAGTGAAACCATTAATCGCCAGCCGAGAGCCCAGCATCTGAGAGACAGTAGCCAGGATGGAATAGGTGTCTGTTTCATTATTCTCTGCCCCACATGGCACTCTGTCCTGCATTACAGTCACTTCTGATGGGCACACTGGGAGCTTGACTCTGTCTACACAAGGATATGTATGTAAGTGGTCCCAGTATAAAATCACCCAGCCGTTTCCAAATGTCCTGACATCTCACTTCAGTGACACTCTGGAGGAGTCATTTTGACTGTGTGTTCATTGACCATTACTGCCCAAAAGAAGGGGTAGGAATAGTCTTGCCATGCCACAGCTTTTGCATAGTTTACTAACTCCCAGAGTTTCTTACATAAAATCAATGAAAAATTAATGATGAGTGCAACATATTGTAAGTAGATTTCATATTTTGAAACAATTTTAATTCTCAAAAACACTAACCAGAAGGATAGGGGGTCTCCTATATATAGCATATGTATTTGAAGTAGTGGTCTAATTATTAAGTTTGACTTTAAAAAGAAAAACCTTCATGAGTCAAGCAGATTACAGGTGCACACCTGTGACCCAAGCTGTTTGGGAAGCTGAGGCATGAGGATCACTTGAGCCTGGGAATTTGGGGTCCTCCCGGGCAATATAATGAGACCTTGTCTCTTAAAACAAAACAAAATGGTGGAAAGAATTTTTTCAAAATTAAAGAAGGAAGAAAGAAAGGGAGAGAAGATAGCTTTGTTGAGACATGACACATACACGTACCATAAAATTAGCCTTTTAAAACTATATACCTAAGTGTTTTTTAGTTTACTCAAAGTTGAGCAAATATTGCTGTTTAAATTTTTTTTTTTTTTTTTTGGTTTTTCGAGACAGGGTTTCCTTGGGTAGTTTTGGAGCCTGTCCTGGATCTCACTCTGTAGACCAGGCTGGCCTCGAACTCACAGAGATCCGCCTGGCTCTGCCTCCCGAGTGCTGGGATTAAAGGCATGTGCCACCACCGCCTGGCTAATCATTGTTTTTAAATAGTGAAATTAAAATAACATTAGTTTGAAGAAAAGGTCCATAATGCACCATTCAAACCAAACTCTTGCCAATTTTTATGCATTTATTTTAGTTCTTTAAAAAAATCCAGGTATTTTTATGTGAACTAGTGAATGTCTTGTGTGTATTTATTCTTTCAATTTCTTGTGAGTGCAGATGGTTCTGTCTCTTTAAGGCTGCTCACAGTGTGCTGAGGTGTGCTGTGGTTCTCGATGCTGTATGTACACATGAAATTATTTAAGGGATGAAAATAACTTCATGGCCACAGCCGCAGTGTGCGTTGCTTTCCAGTGAACCATCTCTTTGCCATTCTGAGGGTCCTTGGAATCTTGCTTCTGGTGAATGATGTGACTGGTAGATGTCTCTTATGCCTGTATGCAAGGGTGTAAAAATAGAGCAAAAGCTAATAAAACTGCTATGGCTCTAAATGATGCCGGGCCCTCAAACCAAGGGCTGACATGGTGAAGCAATGATGTGCACTTGAACATACAGGGGCATGGAGTAGTGAGTGTATACCAGTGGACAACCAGACAAAGGGGGTTAATGGACAAACAAACGATGAATATGGACACCTTTACAGAAGAACTAAGTATATAAGAGAGAGAGAAAGGGAGCACTCTCTGGAGACATTTTTTTCCCCAAGAATTTCATAAGGAACAGTTTTAAAAATGACAATGATAAATGCCATTAAGAATTTGGAAATGTGGAAACTCACACACTGTAAGTAGAACTGATGAACCTTTCGAGAGGCTAACTGGGTAGTATTTATTGAATTTAACACTTCTAGCCTCTTTAATGAATACATTAAGAAATTTATAAAAGTAGTAACTTGTAAAAAACATATGTACAGCGGAATGCTAGCATGCACACCTGAAGTCCTAGCTGCTTGGAGACTGGAGTTGGGATTTTCTTTGGGCCACCAGCAGAGACTTATTAATTATGAATGCTTGGCCTTAGCTTAGGCTTGTCCCACTAGCTCTTTTAACTTAATTTAGCCTGTTGTTATTCATCTACATTTTGCTTTGGGGGTTTTACTTTTCTTTCACTCTGCATGCCCTACTTTCCTGCTTCCCCATGTCTGTCTGGCTGGCCCCTGGTGTCTCCCTGGTGTCTCTTTTTCTTTCTCCCCTAAGCCTAAATTCTTCCTCCTAATTACTCTTCCTGCCAGTACCTCCTCCCTCACTATTGGCTGTTCAGCTTTTTATTAGACCAATCAGGTGCCTTAGGCAGGCAAAGTAACACAGCAGCACATCGTTACATAATTAAACAAATGCAACACATCTTTACATAGTTAAACAAATGCAACATTTTTGCATAATTAAACAAATATTCTGCATCAGGAGGCTGAGGCAAGGGTAATGCTTGATCCCAGGAGTTGGAGACCACTCTGAAAAAATAGTTAGATTCTGTCTCAAGAATAATTTTAAATATAGGGATAGTCATTGATGCCATATTGGCAATAGCAAGAAACTGGAAATTTTTTTCAGTGATGGGAAGGTAGATTAATTAAGTTCTGATGTAGACAGAAGGATGTGTATGTCTGCTGCCCAGAGCCCTAGTGTATGATACATTTTTATGCAAAAACAAGGAGACATGGCAAATTCACATCTATTTATAAAAAAATACATATAGATTGGTCTATTTGGGGATATGTCATCTGGTATTCAAGGATATTTTACTTCTTGATAAGTTTTTAAATTGAATTAAGTGATTTTTTCTACTTGTTTTCTTTAAGCTACAATTTTTAAAAATTAAATGACATACTTAAGGCTTTTGAAGATGAAAGATTACAACAATTTCAGCAAACTGTTAAAATGTTTACAAATAGAAGTCGTTAAGGAACCTGCTTAATGACTAGGTAAAAATAATTTGTTTAATTTATCAGTTTGTCTATTTCATAAGCCATTTGTGTGGGAAAGGATAGTTCTAAAATATCTAGAAAAAATTTAACTAAAGTTAAATATTTTGATATAATTTTTAGTTTTCTAATTATAAAAGTAATGAGGTGCCATAAACCTTTTCTCTCTCTCTCTCTCTCTCTCTCTCTCTCTCTCTCTCTCTCTCTCTCTCTCTCTCCCCAAAACAAGATCTTTTTGTGTAGACCAGACTGGACTCCAGTTCATCCTGCCTGAGCCTCCTCAGTGTTGGGATTATGGGCATGCACCACCATACCTGTTCTTACAAAACATTTTGGAAATAAATATGAACACAAACATGATAGTGAAAATTATCTACAACTCAGTCACTTAGAGGGCTCAGTCATTGAGCCTTGAAGTTTCACTTAGGATGTTAATTTGAAATTTGATCTCATCGTCACTGAGAGTATGCATCACCCTACTCTCTTGCCTAATTTCTGAATTAGTTGGGGGATAGAGACCTTAAAGAAGTCTCCTAAGTGTCCCTACACAAAATTAGCTTTGTTACTACCTGATATTATAATTTTTTTTCTTTTTTTGCAGTGCTGGGGATTGAACCCAGGTCCTTGTGTGTGTTAGGCAATACCTCTGTCACTAAGCTATATATGCAGCCCTTAAGAACTTTTAGTTATTAAGAATCCTTTTTACACTTTGGGGGGAGGTGTCACATGCCACTGTACACGGTAGAAGTTCCAGGACAGCTTCTGGGACCGTGTGGGTCTGTGGAATCAGTTGTCAGACTCGGTGGCAAGTGCCCTTCCCTCCTCAGCTGTCTCACCAGTCCCGTAAGAACTGTTTTTAAGGACCTTCAAGTCTTCATTTACAACTTGTTTAGCAACTGTACACTGTAAGACAAATTGCCAAACGGTCTTATTAATTAAAAAAAAAAAAAAAAACGGAGCCAGATATTGGGGTGAAAACCGAGAGATAGAGGAATAGGACAAGCCACAGCCAACCTCACCTCTCCAACTCCTCAGCCTCCAGAGAGACCTACTTCCTGTATACCCACGCCTTTCTGTTCTGCCATCTGACTTCCTCTCTCCGCCCAGCTACATCACTTCCTGTCTGTCTGTACAGACCTCCAGACTTCTATGGTTAGTGCTGGGATTTAAGGCGTGTGCCACCACGCCTGGCTCTGTTCCCAGTGTGGCCTTGAACTCACAGAGATCTGGGTGGATCTCTACCTCCCGAATGGTAGGATTAAAGGTATATGCTACCATTGCCTGACTTCTGTGTTTAATATAGTGGCTTGCTTTTTCCTCTGATCCTCAGATAAGCTTTATTGGGGTGCACAAAGAAAGAAAATATCACCACAGTACACTTTCTGAAGCCTTGAGAACAATTTTTTGTACTTGAATGGGAAAATATAGTTTGACCAAATCTTAACTTTTTAACATACATATATGCATATATCAACATTCACATATACCAAGAGTAAATACAAGATTAAATTAATAATAATAATAATACAACCTTCTGATAATTTCCTAGAACTTTGTTTGTGTTACTTTAAATTTCTAACTGCAAGTCTCTAACAAGCCATTTATCTCAGTCAAACAGTGGGAGATTTTGCCAATTTGAAGAGAAGGTAAGTAACTGGCAAACTTGATAAGTAGGCAGAAAAATGCTTGAACGCCAGTCTGTGGTGAAATATGAGTTGAAGTGAGAAATGTCGAATGCAAAGTGGACATCGTTTCTGGATTATGATGGCAAAGAATAAAACCACAGCTTCAGTAGCCAGCCAGACCCGAGAGCATGACTAATAACCCCCTTTCTGTAAAGGCTAAAATGCAAGGTAGATAATATTGCACTTAGGTCAAAGACTGAAGCCTACAACTTCTAGGACAATAAATAATACTTCAGACTTGAGTATGAAGCTGGCCAGCTGGGACTATCCTCAACACAACTCCAACATTTAATGAAAGAGCAGAAATGCTAAGGGGTGAAAAGAGGAAACAGGAGGGCACATAGTCATGCCAGTCAAACTCTGAAACTTCACATTATTGAAGGAGGGAGCAGAGGGGTCCGTGGTCGAGCAAGGCAGCCAGGGAATTGCTTCTCATGTCTCCTTCTTTCTGATGCTGGCAGCTGTTATGGAGGAGGAGAGATGCCTCTTTCTCTCAGCATTCCCTCCACCCCAGCCTTGAGACCTTCTCCTTGTGCTCCTAAAGGAGAATTCCCAGCAGGGCTCAGGTGGAGCCGGCAAGGAGTCAAGGTGGATTCAGCAGACAAGGGGGCAAAAGCTGAAAATCAGCAGCTGGTGGGAGGAGTGGGCAGGGTTGAGCGGGGCAGCCGCCAAAGGCAGCCCCTGGGGTTGGGGCTGAGCAGAGCAGCAGCAGAGGACAGCCTCTGGGGGTGGGGCTGAGCAGGGCAGCAGCAGAGGACAGCCTCCATCTGCCCTGACAAGCCTTGGTCTGTCATTTTTAACTCCCATTGCCTCCCTTGGGATGGCCAGATGGCCTTCTTCCTCTAATAGGCAGAGGCTTTCTTAGAAGTTGTCTTTATCCACAATTCAGTTGGTTACAATTAGATGCTTTGGATATAAGAATAGGTATAAAGTTTAACTACCCAAAAGTACTAAGGAAAGGTCGCTGGCACCTTGCATGCTGTGTGTGTGTGTGTCTGTCTATGTGTGTGTCTGTGTGTGTGTGTGTGTCTGTCTGTGTGTATCTGTGTGTCTGTGTCTGTGTGTGTGTCTGTCTATGTGTGTGTCTGTGTGTGTCTGTGTGTGTCTGTGTGTGTGTGTGTCTGTGTGTGTGTGTGTCTGTCTGTGTGTATCTGTGTGTCTGTGTGTGTGTGTGTCTGTGTGTGTGTGTGTCTGTGTGTGTGTGTGTCTGTGTCTGTGTGTGTGTGTGTCTGTGTGTGTGTGTGTGTCTGTGTGTGTGTCTGTGTGTGTGTGTGTGTGTGTCTGTGTGTGTGTCTGTGTGTGTGTGTGTCTGTCTGTGTGTATCTGTGTGTCTGTGTCTGTGTGTGTGTCTGTGTGTGTGTGTGTATGTGTGTGTGTATCTGTGTGTCTGTGTCTGTGTGTGTGTCTGTGTCTGTGTGTGTGTCTGTGTGTGTGTGTGTGTCTGTCTGTGTGTATCTGTGTGTCTGTGTCTGTGTGTGTGTCTGTGTGTGTGTGTCTGTGTGTGTGTGTGTGTCTGTGTGTGTGTCTGTGTGTCTGTGTGTGGTGTTTCCAAGAGCTGCAGCCTCCTAAGACCAGCTTTGTTGTTTTCCCAGAGTCCTGTCTCCCTCTTATGGCCTTATGGTACCTACACCCCGATGCAAGCCCTCTTTATTAGCTTTCCTATTTATTTAACCCTGACAGTCATTGTCACCCTCATAATGGCCACTGTCATTCTTGGCCAGCAGAAGGGCAAGAAAGGAATGGTCACCAAGCACTTGAAGCATTGTGTGGTACTAGGAGAGTCATTCTCTAAGTACCACGTTCACAGGAGGAAGGATTTGGGATCGCAAAGTTACTCACCCCATGCTTCTCACCTCCAGTAGCTTGGTGGTCCAACTTAAATCTCTTCTTTCCATGATGGACCCTGGGTCCCAACGTCCCAGCTGTCTTTTCCCCACAGCCCAGGATTGCCTAGTGATCTGTAACCCCAGGGTGTCTTGCATATCCATGAGGCTATGTCCCCCCACCTCACTCTCACCTCTGGACCAACAGTTTCCTGTTAGCACCAGAGGATTCCGGTTCTCCTTTTTCCTTTATTGAATGTACCTAGCACTCACCTCTCTCTGGGGCCAGTGGCCTCCTACTCTCTTGAACAGAGTGTTCTTTGGTGATGAGAGAATGGTGTTCTGCCCTGGCAGATGCGGCTCTGTGGCCTATCACTTGAAGCCTTGGTGTAGTCAGAAAGACTGCCCTTCCTGCGTGTGGATACATCCTCAGCCAAGGTACCTGGCCTGGCGCTTGATGTGAATAGCAAGTAGGCAAGCTGGACTTTCCTTGTCTTGAGCACTGCCGGCCTGGCATCCTTGTGCAGGAAACAGCCTGCATCACTCACACAGCACCATGATGGTACTGTGGGCCACAATGTGCTTTTTCTTAATAGTTCCCAGGCGACCATCTAAATCCCTTGATCTACCTGGGAACCCTTGAAGTACCTGAGCTGCTATAGTGTTCAGCCTAGTCTCTGTCTCCTTGACCTTCTGAACTATTTTTGCATGCTCCTTTATTTTGAAAGTTCATTTCTGTTATTAAAAATGGTCTATATTAGTCAGATCTGTGATGTCTTTCCTGAAGAGGTTCCTTGGTAGCAGGCAAAGAGATCCATTGCATTTTTCTGTCTCCGTTCTAAGTTCTTAAATCTCACTCTATGATGATGCCTGTATCAATAAAGAAAGGATTTTTTTTTCTTTCTAGGGGGTAGTTTTTTGAGACAGGGTTTCTCTGTGTAGCCCTGGCTGTCCTGGAACTCAACTTTGTAGACCAGGCTAGCTTCGGGCTCAGAGATCCGCCTGCCTCTGCCCCCAGGTGCTGGGATTAAAGCCATGCATCACCACTCCCCAGTTCAAAGAAGGAATGTAACGACATGTTTCAAAAGCAAAGCAGACCATTATAATCCTTGTAGTCTTTGGCTGTTTCTCATGAGGCTGGGAAAGACGAGGACTGAGGCAAAGAGGAAAAGAGCAAGTGACACCGGGTTCCTGGAGTGGCTCTTTTAACTAGATGTAACTTTTAAAAGTAAACCCACATCGGGCTCCATTCATTGCCTACATTCACCAAAAATAAACAGTTTCCTACCCGGAAAGAGTTTTGGGTAGGAACAGATAGAATCCTGTTCACGTTGGCCCTTTAACTCCTACGTATGTTTCTGTGAATCGTGTAAGAGTGGCAGAAGTCAGAGGAAGGATTGGTAATGTGACAGGGACTACTGGGATATAGTTCAACAGAGGTGCAGTCATCCAAAACAGACTACTCCTAAACACCGCATGAAATTCATTTTTAGGATTTTGTTTTTGTGTATGTGGTATGTGTATTGTGCTATGTGTATATATGTGTGTTAATGTGGTGTGTGTATGTTTGTGTGTGTGGTATGTGTATTATGCTATATGTGTGTATATATATTTGTTAATGTGTGTGGTATATATATTATGTATGTATATATATACACAAATATATATGCCGTGTGTATATATATTTGTTAATGTGGTATATGTGTGGTATGTATATTATGCTATATGTGTGTATATATATTTGTTAATGTGGTGTGTGTGTATGTGTGTGTGTGTGGCATGTGTATTATGCCATGTGTGTATATATATTTGTTAATGTGGTGTGTGTGTGTGTGTGTCGCACGAGCATGCACAAACACATGTTCATATTGGGAGAAGGCTGGGACTTAGAAAGTCCACTATCCATTGTATAAAACAGGACTCACTTTATCCACTTGTCTAGATCCTCAAATATGTCTGCTGTTTCTGATGTAGAAATCTAGGGCCCATGATTTTGAGACAGCCTTTGGTAATCCTCCTGCCTGGTTATATCCCTGTGAATTTAGCGCTTATATGTGAATAGATAGATGTGCAAAGATACGATGTAATAAGTGTGCATGTGCATTTGCTCCACATTTTCTCTAGATCTTATAGAAACAGGAGACTCTCGCCATTAAAAAGAGCTAAGGTTGGCTAAAAAGAATCTTTTCTTTGATTTTTACTTGGAAATGTCATTTAACTCTTCTGCATTGTTGTTCTGATAAAGGAATTGGATTGCAAATACAATCCAAATTTATCTATTAATTAATAAACCCAACCATGAAGAGCTGGGGACTCCCACCCCTATAACTGCAATATAAAAGGCATAGAAATTTCTGTCTCTTATAACAGCTGGGGAGCAGGTGGCTCAGAGGAAAGGTAGAGATACTTTTCTTCTCCCCCAGAGGTGTGCTCCACTGTGACTAATCAGTGGTTTAAGTTGGGGGATGGATTTAGAGCTTTCCATGGCATGCTGGGAGAAGTGTGTTGTAAAAGAAATACCGCTGTCTGGTAAAAAGGAAAGATAATTGAATGGTGTAGTAGAGTACATTTTTAGGAGAAAGAAAACAGGTAAACCTGAAGGTGACTTAAAAAAAACAAACCACTATACCTAGTCCCATTTATAAAAGAAGATGTGAGGAGCTGGATAGAATCAGGCTATCTCCTCCCTGTCCAACTTCCTGTCTTAGTCCATTTAGATGGCGGCTGGAGGCTGGGAAGTTATAGATCATGGTGCTGACATAGTCAGTGTCTGAAAAGGACCCCCTTCCTCATAGAGATGCCTCTTTATTGCAACCTCACATGATGGAATAGGTGAGGAATCTCTCTCTGGCCCTTTTTATAAGGGCACTAATCCCATTCATGAGGGTTCCCTCCACATAATCACCTACACAAAGCCCCATCTTTTATTACCATTATCTGGACTGGACTTGGGTTGGGATTTTAACATATGAATTTGGGAGGCACATAAACAATAAATCTACAGCACTTACATATATAACTAAGTTAGTAATTATTATATATATACATATATATATATATACATGTATATGGTATATAGAGCGAGATGGGGAGGGATTCTAACTCTTCTTTCTCTATGTGTATGTCTTACGTGTTCAAAAGAATGGTGAGCCCTTGAGAAACAAATCTACATCAGACCCTCTCTGTGCTAGTCTCTAGCATAGCATCTTCCGTATACAGGGAACGCGGGAGGTGTCTGTAGGTTGAATCCCTGGACGGGAGTCTGATCAACTGTTGAAATGATTCTTCTTCAAGGAGTTGGCTCACTGCATAAACATTGCTCTCTGATTCACTTTCTCTCTGGGACACCGAGGTTGGAGGGGACTTGAGTGGTTTCCACCACCCTTCCTGTGGTGCCAAATGCATTATTGATTCGTAAGGGAATTGACGAGCAGAAGTGGTCGCGGCAATTTTGCTCTTCTTCCCTTCTCTTTGTGTCGTTCCAGCAGAAGTGCGGCAGTTCCCAAGCTTCCCCAGAGCTGCGTGATAAATAGCTGCCGGGGAAATTAATAGGCTCTTATAGATGAGACCAAGACAAGGGGCCGGGCTTGGCCACCCTGATTTTTGCTTCCCTTTGCTCAGCCTCCTGGCAGGAGCCACCTTGCTCATGGTTTGGTCTCAGCTCCTCCCTTGCTTGTCTGTAGCTGTTGGTGAGTCACGGCAACCTTGCTGGCCCTCCTCTTCCAACTGTGAGGGAGAGAGGTTGCCACCAGATCATGCCCTTCTAGCTCCTAGAGACAAAGCCGTTTCCAGAGCTGTTGGTGGCAAGGGGCCCCTCGCCTGCTGACTAGCTAGCTTCCCCTCTCTCCTCTGTCAGATTTCCTGCTGAGGTAAGTGATGTGGAGTGGGTTTTCATGCTTTTTCTTCAGCTTTCACTTCCTTTTGTGTACGTCTGGCTTGTAAATGTGGTGAATAAATGCTATAATTATGACCCTCTTTGACAGCCCTGTAATCTAATTGCAATTCACTCTGAGCATCTTGGTAAGACAATGCTGTGTGTTGAAGAAGCAGCTGTCCCAATCTCCTCTGCTCAGCTGACAAGAATGAGTTGGAAGCAGGCCCCAGCAACTACGGGAACTTCCGACCTATTCAAGATCTGACAGAGGGCTATACTCTGAGCGCGTATGTGTGCGTGTGAGTGTGAGCAGACTGTCCACACCCATGTGTGTCTCCTTCCTGTACTCCAGCTTGGCAAGAGAGTACTTGGAGAGAACTGTCATTTAAGTTGGTTTTTACATGAATAAGCAAATGATTCTGAAGTAGGTGAGCCCTTGAGGTGCGCTTTCTGCAGTAAGCAAGACCGTTTTTCTCCTTTAACAGAGGCGCCGTCCCTCTTAACCAGGAGTGGGTCCCTGGCAGGACTGGCTGGAGGCTGTTGGAGACTCAGTGTTCATTCGATGTTCTAATAGTTCCCGGGGGGGGGGGGGTGCCGGGGAGCTGTAACAAGTACCACACACTGGGCAGCAGAAATCGGTTGTCTCTCAGTTCTGGAGGCCAGAGGTTAGAAATCAAGCTGTCTGTAGCACTGATTGATTCCTTCTGAGTTCTGTGAGGGAGCCCCACACAGCCTCCTCCCTGGCTTCTGGCAGCAGCAGGTGCTCCTTGGCGTGTACATGATGCTCTCCTTAGGCATTCACTTTCTTCTCCATTTGTGTCTGAGTCCAAATTCCCTCTTTTGACAAGCATGTCAGTTATACTGGGTTACAGCCTATCAGAATGACCACATTTTAACTTGATAGCTGTTACAATGATCCTAGCTCCATATAAAGTCACAGTCAAAGGATCTAAATGTACAGAGTCCAATACATCTTTTTGTTGGTGTCAAGGGAGACTCAACCCAACACTGGTGGGTATTTGAATATGCAGAAATTCTTTTCTTATAATAGAAATTTTTTCTTATAATAGCCAAAAATATTTGTGTCCTGCAAAGCTTTTGGATAAAAATGCAAGCAGAATCTCACAAGAACATTCCATAATGGTATCGTCCCTTTCATTCATTTTGGGCTAAACACAAAACAATAAATCTGCCATCATTGCTGGTATTTGGCCAAGTAGTTGCAGTGGATCCTGGCCTACCTTTTAACCTTGATTGCCCTGAATGCAGTGTCCTGAACATGAAACAATATGAAAGGATCAGTGGTGGGTCATTTCAGATCCTTCTGAGTGGCAGGTGAATTTAAGGGATTTACCTGAGGTTGAAAGCCAGGGATTTCGCCATCAGCTCTGCTTCCTGTTGCAAGAAGGACGTTAGGAATGAATTGAGAAGTCCTCGGCTTAGGTTCAGAAACCTGTATTTGAGGGCTTTGTGGACCAGACCACTAGCTGATTTGAAGCAGATTTGGAAACAGTGTCCAAGATCAAGGGGGAGTCACGTGACAGGAAAGAGGTGGCACCTGGATGTGGTGGGAGTAGCAGGGAGCCAGATTTTAGGGAAACAGACCATGCCAAGGTTCTGCGATCAACTACTGTGATAATGGACAAGTATGCTCATCTTTCTGTTTCCTGTGCTATGTGGTACTGAGCTCAGATGTGTTGAGCCTGTGGTCCTGCAATGTCAGGGCTGCCCAGTAGATAAGAAGGTAGAAGACAGTAGTTTGGTAGTAGATCGGTGCTCAAGTGTAGAAGGTTATGAAAGGCAATGAATGGATAAGGATCAGGCTGACCTGTGAAAACACCAATGACCCCCTGGCACACTGATGGTACTGCTTTGGGCAGGTAATATAAGGAACTGATTGGGAATCCGTGTTGGGAGAAATACAAGAAAAGACAGGAGGAGATTATATGTGGTTGAAAGGGAAAACAGTGTGTTGAGGGAGTAAAGGCACCCTGCAGCCTACCTCTAGACATACAGGCAAGATGCTGGACTGGAGGCTAATCACACAGCCCCTGCTTGTCCACACTTTTACCGTCAGCCACACACGTGTCGTTGGTAAGTGTATTTGTACAGACTGGTGTGTCCCGTAAGTTCAGATACGTCCTCGTTCACACACCAAGAACGATTGGGAAGATTCCTGGGAGGTGAGCATAGCAGTTTAGCTAGGAAGACACAATTTCAAGTCTTTACTATTGGGGCCAATTCCTGGCTCTCCATGGCCTCGCCTCACAGTGAAACAGACCGCAGGGTTTAGATGGTACACACACCAGAGGGTAACTCGTTTTTACTTGAAGGAGTCGGAAAGTCTGCTGATCCCTGTTGGAAGAAGGAGACAAGCCTCGTGGCAGCTCTTGGTGTGGAGCGTAAATAATACAAGATGTTAATTTCAAAGACCGTCTGGGATGAAGAAAAGCTGATAAATTTGTTTCTCTGGGCTGCCCCTTTCCCACAATCATGACTACTGCTATTCTTTTTGAAATCCCATTCTTTGAACACAACCCTTAGGGAAGGAACTGGGTTACTTGTAAGGCATGATTATTCATTTATTACACACTGACAATCAAATAGGAGTGTGGTGCTATGCCATATACGCTATCAAAGTTTTGAAGGAATTGGTTGTAAAGGACGATTGTTCATTTATTACACACTGACAATCGAATAGGAGTGTGATGCTGTACCATGTGCTATGTCAAAGTTTTGAAGGAAAGGAAGGCCAGTGGGCATGGCAGAAGGAGGGATGGGTTCTGCCAGGAAGAATGGCCCCTGGTAGATAGCCTGTGGGAGGTGAAGGCAGGCTTCTGAAGGGTGTGTAACTTTTCAGCTGCTCCTTGAAGGACGGATTTTTTTTTTTTTTTTTTTTTTTTTTTTTGGTTTTTCGAGACAGGGTTTCTCTGTGTAGCTTTGCGCCTTTCCTGGAACTCGCTTTGGAGACCAGGCTGGCCTCGAACTCACAGAGATCTGCCTGGCTCTGCCTCCCGAGTGCTGGGATTAAAGGCGTGCGCCACCACCGCCCGGCTGAAGGACAGATTTTTTAAAAAAGTAAACAAAGGGCTGAAAAAAATTACAGGTAAAGGAATTGGACAAAGAAGAAAGAAAGTGCTTTGTGTCATCAAAAATCTAGCTGGTGCATGCCTGGGTGTGGGGTTTGCAATGAGAGTGGTAGTCCAGACCCCTGGAAGGCTGCAGATTAGCGCTAATTTATGAAAGAGACTGAACGTTGTGCCCTGAGGGAGAGTTGAACTTGATGCTGTAGGTAATAGCAGACACTGAGTGGCTTTTGACATGATCAGACCTTCTTCTGAAGGTCTGTGGCCACATGGGGTATGGCTGGGAGGGTGCAAGGCTGTTGTCAGGAATATACAGTGGTCAGACAAGCTGAAGGACTCCAGAGGAAGACAGCAAGAACAGCATGTCCTGCACACACACACACACACACACACACACACACACACACACACACACACACACACACACACACACATATATATATATATATATATATATATATTGGTTTTTCGAGACAGGGTTTCTCTGTGTAGCTTTGCGCCTTTCCTGGAACTCACTTGGTAGTCCAGGCTGGCCTCGAACTCACAGAGATCCGCCTGGCTCTGCCTCCCGAGTGCTGGGATTAAAGGCGTGCGCCACCACCGCCCGGCAGTGCACACATATTTTTATGACGAGAAAAGAATGTGGATTGGTATTTTCTTATAAATTAATTTAAAAATCTCTAGAAATTTTTACATAAAGCTAAAAAACAGGGTTACCTTAGGGAGGAGAAAAATTGGCATGAGGTGTGTGCCTTTAGGTGAGTGCCTGGACTGGGTATCTACCCAGAAGTCCACATGTCTGTTCTCTGTCTCTTTTCCTCTTTCTTTTTTTCTGGATGATACCTTGGGTTTGTTCCGTGGGTCACCTACAGCTTGGATTTTGCTGTTTGTCTCTCTTTGTGGTGGCTTATGTGTTCGTCTGCCCTCTGCACTTCCTGTAAATTGGTAATTCTTGAGGTGCTCTCAGATTTAGATTTTTTTTAAAGGACTGGTTCATTTGGGGTGTGTTCTTCCACTGCAGACAAGTAATACTAGGTAGGTTGCCCTGTGTGCATTTGTATGTGTGCACATGTGCGTGTGTGTGTGTGTGTGTGTGTGTGTGTGTGTGTGTGTGTGTCTGTCTGTCTGTCTGTCTGTCTGTCCTCCAGCTGCCCCAACAACATTTGTTGACAAGCCTAACTTTCTCTGATGATTAAAGATGTCTTTTTTTTATCACATACTCATTTACCAATGTATTCATTCTATATTCTGTGTTTTCTGTTCTGTTCCATTGATCTGCCTATTTGTGTAACTTTTTATATTGTTTTAATTACCAGAGTCTATAAAGCATCCTAATTTCTGATAGGGTGGTTACACGTACTCTTTCTTTTAAGAGCACTCATTATTATTTTTATTGGAGTTAGATTTTACTTCTGTCTTAAGGCGAATAAAATGTTTATGGTTTCCAAAATCTCTTATCAAAGATCAGGCATTTGATATTTGATTTGTTTGTTGATTTGCCTATGTTGGTTCTGAACTTCTGTATTCAAGCAGTCCTCCCAACTCAGCCTTCTGACTGTTGAAATTGTAGGCACATCCCACCACTGTCTGTCTGTCTTGAAGTTTTCTTCAGATTTCTGTTAAGCTGTTTTATCATGTCAAACATCATGGGACTTGAGGTCTTTTCTTCCATGATAATTTTCTGTTTGTTGTTTCTGGAAGCCATCAATTCATACTCCATCAGACCCACTGACTTCTCCCTTGTGGTGGTGTTTCAGGTGACCCTGTTGAGTTTTCTACATAACGTCAGCAAATACTGATGACCTAGTTCAGCCTTTTACACATCTAATTTATTTTGGTTGTGTTAACTAAGCCTTTTACTGATCCTGATTCAAACATATTTTTTAATCGCTATAGCAGTTTACATCTATCCCTTTGAGCTTAAACCCAGGTCATCCGGCACTTTGCTTCTCCTTTTCTATGGGATGGGACCAGCTGTCCTCAGTTGGCACCAGATCATGTGGAGGCTGGGTATCAAGGGCTTTTGAGTCTCAGGCCATCGCCTCAGGATCCTCCTAAGATTCTTCATGTTATTGATGTTGCTATATCATTTCTGGAATCAGGGTCTTACTCTGTGACTCAGACTGTCCCTGAACTGACCGTAATCTTTCTGCCCCAACCTTCCACGTGCTGGGATTACTACCATGAGCCATCTACTTGGTTCATGTTCTTATTCCTGTGAGGACGTTAAATACACAGCTTCTCATGTGTGATTGCCTCTCAGCATGAGGAATGTCTGGAATCCAGCATCTAACTGAATGCTTTTTGTTCTGTTGTTTCTTCATCTTGAGCCTCTCCCTTCCCCCGTGGTTGAAACAGCTCTTAGTGTATTACCCAGGCTTGTCTTCAACTCCTGGGTTCAAGTTATTCTCTTATTTGAGTTCTGCCCACCACGTTCCAGTAGCATCTGCCTTTGATTTGATTCCATCATCTTCTATTTCTTCTTCAAGTCCCCCTTTTACTGAACATTGATACTTGGTTTTGAGTCTCAAGACGATTCTTCCTACAAAGAAAAATAGTAGGTCTTATGCTTGGCTAAGTAAAAAGTATTCAGGACGGTCTTTAGTTTGTCATTGGTATCCTAAGACAGGAATGACAAGTTAGTGTAGTCGGAGCAACATGTCGAGTTAGCCTGACATTGGGTACCTGTTGGCGGGGGGGAGTGCGTCATGATCAGAACATTGGTAGTTATGAAATGTTTTCATAAAATACACTGTGTAATATGAGGACATCTCCATTTTTTAGATGAAATTCACTTTCTGAAGCTACATCTTCAAGCTGGTGCTAATGGCCAGACCCTGGCCCGGGGAAGCAGTGTTCTGACTACTTCTAACCTCTTTCCTTATCCATTTAACTATTGTTCTGTAGCATCAGAAAATGAAGGGCATACGTGAGTGGATGAGCCCTGCAGATGAAACTTTGGGCTTTGTGAGATAGTATTCAGAGAACAATGTGGCCACATAGGAAGCTACAAGGGCAAGCCTTCTTATTCACATGTAATCACATTGGGCTAGAATCCTGTTTTTTAAAGGGAAGAAACTCATCCAGCAAGATGGCCCCATTGAGTTCAAGTCCTGGAACGCATGGTAGAAGGGGCAAGCCAACTCTCCAAAGTTGTACTCTGACCTCCACACACGCATTTGTGGCATGTACATGCTCATGTGTGCATGCACACATTCATGCATGCACATACACACAAATAAAAATTAAAAGGTGGAAACCATTGTTATGATGGGGAATTGTTGATTCACTGAAATCAACACTATAGCTGGCCCTACAGAGGCATATTGTGGGTATTTGATGACTGGTGAATTAAATGAGATCAAACCATTCTGTTAGATGTGTGGTTGAGGGGGATGTAGGGCTTTGGGTGTGAGCTTGGTTGACTTAGATCTTTTCACTCCTGGTATCTCACTGCATAATGGCTCCTGAGAATGAGAGCGGAGAAATACGGATTTAAGAAACTGTACTCTGGCTCTTTTCTGTTTGTTCAATTAGGCTTTGTCCCTTAATGGCCTCAGAAGGCTGTGGGACACTACATTTTATTATGATGATTTTGAGTCAGCAAAATCCTGAAACTGTTCTCTACGTTCTGTGGTAGAAAGAGTTAGAGTCTTCTGTTAGATGTAGCTCATAATGTGAGTGGTTGTGCCAGTGAGACTTTTGTTTCTGTGAGCATTTTACCTGAGAGAAATAATTAAAAAACAAACAAACAAACAAAAAACCAGAAAGATTCATCTTGGCTTGCAATTCCAGAGGTTTATACCCAGCTTTGGCTGGATCTGTTGTTTTGGAGCTGAGATAAAGCAGAGCTTCCCGGGAGAGATGCTATGATGGGGCAAATACACACACACACACACACACACACACACACACACACACACACACACACACACACACACATATACTTTTTCCTTTCTCCATGTTGTTACTTTGCTTTATTTTTTAAACAATCTTTTTTCTATGAAACTTCTATACAATGGATTTTGAACATATTCATCCTCACCTGCTCCTCCCATAACCTCCCTCTCATCCCTTTCCATCCCACTTTGAGTTATCATTGCCTTATATTTTCCCCTGTCAAGTCCAGTTCAGGTTGCTCCACTAGCCTTGGGAGTCAGGCCTATCCTGGCCTGTGATCTGCCTACCAGGGGGTCCTATCATTAAAGAAAACCGACTCTCCCTCTCCCAGCAGCTACCAAATGCCAACAGCTCCTCAGCAAACAATGGGATTCCACGCCCATCCTCCCCGCTCTCTTTTGGGATTTTTGTCTCCCTTGAGCTCATGCAGGTCTTGCAGATGCTATCACAATTGTTGTGATTTCGTGTGTGCAACTGCTCTGCTGCATCTAGGAAACAGTTTCCTTGGTGTCACCCAGCTCTTAGAATCCATTTTTCTTCCTCATAGATCCCTGAGCCTTGGGGGAGGAGGGGTGGAATATGTATATCCCATTTAGGGTCCGTTCTCCATGTCCGTGTTCATATGCTTGTGTGTAGATGCATATGGAGGTCTCAGGCTGACACCATCCATTGTCCCCAATCACTCTTCTGCTATATGGCTAGTCTTGTTAGCCAGCTTGCTCTGGAGATCTTATCTCCTCCACCTTTGGAGACTATAGTTATAGGCAAGTGGCTCTCCCCTCCCGATGTCCTCCCCCAGCATTTACGTGGGTTTTCAGATCTGAACTCTGGCCCTAACAGTTATGAATCAAGTACCTCAACCACTGAGTCAACTGCCCAGGCTCTGTTACCAACCTTTGAATCAACAGCCAAACTCCCATATATACTCAAGGATGGAGAAGGAGAGAGAGGCCCCCCTGAGGCTGTAGAATTATCCAGAGGACAATGGGAATCATGTGTGTCTTAAACTGCCATAGAAGAGTCAGGATGGGGAAGACTGCTCAGAGGCCTGAGCAAAGCTAAGTGTCTGGGATAGACTAGCCACGGAGGCTTGCTTCATTTATCGTTTGAATGTTTGCTTCAGAAGTCATACACCAGAACTTGAACCCAAGGTTCAAGGCAGAGCCTGCTGGAGATGACTAGGTCAAGAAGGCTCTATGTCCGTGAATGGAAGCCATGCTGTACAAAGGGCCTGGAGAAAACTATCTGGGACCTTTTGTCCTTTGTCTTCTTGTGAGGAGCAGAGTTCATTTATGACGTTCTGCCATATGAAGACTCAGAGCGAAGCCACCATCTGTGAAGAAGGGGACCCGCAAAGACACCAGTTTTTCCGGCACCTCAACCTTGAACTGGGAAGTACAAACCTCACTGAACACAATTACATGTTAAGATGTGTGATGCAGTCTCTGACCCTGTAAGAACTATGTTTACATTGTTCAGACATTACCCAGTCCGTAGGTGTTTTGTTGCAGTAGCCTGTTGCAGTAGCCTGAATGAACTAAGAACTGTGTGAATGAATGAGAGAATGCCAGTCGTGTGCCACACGAGGATTTCTGATTGTGAATACCTCAAACATAACGAAAACCTACAGTAAGGCTACACTGTACGTCCATCAGGGTGTACACTGACTGACACAAATACCATCTCATGATCACATTATGAGCATCAATCAATATGTACTGCAGAGAACTCTGTGACTATGAGGAAGATGACCTTATATAGACCTTGTATATCATAGACTCAGCCAGGGTAAAGTATGTGCCACAGCCCACAGGCTTGGTTCAGGTTCATTCCCTCCATGGATGGCCCTGGATGGCTCTGGCTCCCTCTGGATGCCTCACTCCATCGCTCAGCCTCAAGTGCCTTTACCAGGATGGGAAACAGCGAATACATGACTGCCTAGCAGTAAAAATGCCTCCTTTGTGTTTGTCTGCGACCCACAGACCTACTGCTCACTACCTCGTCACGTCTGTTATCTTCCCTTTAAGGCTTGTTTAGTCCACCTTTCCCCAACCTGTCTGTCCAGCACCTTAAACGCTCTGGTAGGAACTTTAAATGTGGGTTTTCTTCCTGTTTGAAGTTCATCAGGTAGACCAGTAGACCAGAAGCAAAGGAGGCTTGAGTATGGAGACAGAAGTGTCCCTTAGCTTCCTCTATACCCAACACTTTGTGGCTTTTTCTGTATATAATTGGGTGGGAATCTGGCCTTTTCCGGATGAATTACAGGTATGTATCAGTTATTCAGTTGCTAAGATGTACTGAGCACTGCTGGCCTGTGTGGGGGACACCGGGGTGCAAAAGACGGCTTGTGTAATGGGAGAACTATTTGAAAAGTCTGTTTGAAAGGCAGTGAGCGTTAGAAAAGATTAAATCATGATTAGAAGGTTTGGCTCTGCGTGTTCTTGACTTATGGCCTCATCACAGCTTCTTTTTCTACGTAATGAGTGAATTTCAAACAGAGAATTTTTTTTTCAGGTTTTGTAGCCCAGGATGGCCTTGAACTCATGGCAAAGGCTGGGACAATAACTCTAGGACACAATGCCCAGCTTCAGTGGTGTTTCTTTTTTCTCTTTCTTTCTTTCTTTCTTCCTTCCTTCCTTCCTTCCTTCCTTTCTTCCTTTCTTTGTGTGTATGATGGATATATATACACATATATACATAGACATACATACACACACACACACACACACACACACACACACACACACATATATTCACCTGCCTCTGCCTCTTAGAGTTGGGATTAAAGGTGTGCACCACCATGCCGAGTCTTCAAACAGCAATTCTTAGACACTCACCACTGAGGATCTCTCCCAGAGACTGAGCTCAGCCTCTCATATACATTAGGTTTCCATGTACGCTTTCAAATAGCAGTTTGTAAGATGGATGGTATTTGAAAATAAGAAAACAAGAGGAGCATGGGCAGCTGTTCCAGTCTGACTTCGTGTGAGTGTGTGGCCTTACAAAAAATACAAGAACATGTGTGAGTGTTGCTGGGATGTGTGGTACAACGTTCTGCATCAGTCAGTGAACATCCTCCAAATTCCTGGCAGACTAGAGACTGTCTTAGCATGTGGACATCAGAGCTACCATCATCTCTGTGTCTTGTGCATTCCCATAAAAATGTCTGAGAAATTTAGTCAATAGTCTTAGAAAATAGAGTAGAAAAGGGAAGAAAATTGCTGATTCCAGAGACGATGACTGCTAAACTTCTGATTTCTTTTCCATTGTCATTAAATACCAAGATATTTTAACTTTACATATTCCATAAGTAGAACCATTTTAGTTCCCCAACTTCTGATTAACTTCTGATTTTTCTGTTTCACATTGCTTTGCTAATTTGTTTATTCAGTGCAGAACTTATCTAATCATGTGAGGCATCCAGTGCTTTATTATAAATCCGTAGTCTAATGTAAGCGATCCGAACACTTTCAAGTGGAGCCAGGCTCAGCTGCGGTGTTTAGCTCTCAAACATGCTTTTACCTGGAGTTACTTTCAACTGGTGATAAATCGTTTAGAAAATAGTTCACATCAGTCAAGGAGTATCTTTTATATATGTATAAATACACAGACACAGCTACCCAGAGCGAGAGATTGATTGATTGATTGACTGATCGATATTCTGGCTTTTTATTTAACTTGGCAGCATGGATATTTTCCTGAGTGCTACAGGGCTAGGGCAGTGGATATCACCCAGTAATACATAACCAACTTGTAGCAAAACATCTGGCCAATAGTAGGTGCTCAACAAATATTTATGAACCAAATTACTTGTTTGTAAAATGAATGCAAATATCAAAAGTTCTGTTTCACATACTGAGATAATGAATGAATGGTACGTATAGAAAATATCCATGCTGCCAAGTTAAATAAAAAGTTAGACTAGGTTAGAAACATGGAGAAGAATGAGAACCAAGTCCACTGTCTAATCAGTATAGACATGTAACCCTCCTCCTCGTTCCTTCCCATGTTTCTGTAACTGCTCCCCCCCTTTCGTAATTCACCCTCCAATATTCTACCTGTCACTAGAGACGGGCTTATATTTTTTTAGAATTATACACGTTGAAATCATAGGTCTTAAAAAATCAGCTGTTCTCTCTTGTATAGATCTTCTTTAACTCATGCAGTTATTTTGAATACTTGAGAGTGACCAACGCTTTTGCGTATACAATAGTTCGGTCTTTTTATTGCCATGTAGTGGTCCATAAATTTGGACGTACTAGTTTGTTTATGAAGTTACTGACGGACTTTGGATTGTTTTCCTTTTGAAGGTGTTGCAACATCCTCGTACAAGTCATTCCTCTTGGATGTGTCTTCATTTCTCTAGAGTAAATACTTAGGAGTGAATTGGCTGGATCACGTGGTAGGACAGGTGTATGGTGAACTTTTTAAATAACTACCGGGAGTGTTTTCCAAAATTGCATTCTCAAATATGAATTCCTCCCCCTCCACATCTTTGTCATCACCTAGTATGTGCAGCCTTTATTTATTTGTGTATGAATTTTAATAATGTATTCACTCAAATAGTTTCCCATTTTCAGTTGGGTTATTTATTTTATTTTTGAGTTTAGAACTTTGAAATCTATTTTGGCTAGGAAGCGGGAATATGCTCCCCTGGTTTGTGATTTGTCATTTCATTCTATTACTATTTATTGTCTCTCTGTGTGTATGTGTACGCATACACATGTTCGTGTGTGTGCACATGTATGTCGCAGGTATGTGTGCAGGTGTGTGCACATGTGTTGGGGTCTATGATCAACAGGTGTCTCCCTCAGTTATTCTTCACTGATTTTTTGAAACAGGATCTTTCATGACCCTGGAGCTCAGCAGTTTGTCCAGGCTGGCTAGCTAGGATCTAGCCCACAGATCCTGCTGTCTTAGCCTTCACAGCACTGGTATTATGGGCTGTGCTGCTGCTTTTTATGTGGGTTCTGGGGGATTGAACTCAGGTCCTCATACTTGTACGACAAGCACTCTACTGACCAAGCTGCCTCCTAAGCCCCTCCTACCATTGCCTTTTGAGAAGGGGTCTTAATTTTTGATTGAGTCCAATTTACTACTTTGTTCGTTAATGCCATACTTTTAGCGTAGTGTCTGAGTCCCCATAAGTTTCACATGAGTATTTTACATTATTTCCACCTCTCTCTCCCACCTCATGTGCCTTCCTCCACTTCCTCTCAAGCTCATAACCTCTTTTCCTATAATTATTACTTATAATACATATATACTTATATGTATATATTAATATATATTACTTATATATGCATATATATTTATGACTGAACAATACTCCACACTATGGCTCTATACCATGTTTATTTTATTCAATTATCAATTAATAGACATTTAGATTGTTGTTACTGTTGTCAATAATGCTACCATGAACATGTGTACACACTATGTCACGAATCCATCAATTCTTCAACTTGGGTACAATTAAAATTTATGTTGCAGAAAGGGGGAAATATGGGCCAGGCATGGTAGGACATACAATCTCAGAACTCGCCGGGCGGTGGTGGCGCACGCCTTTAATCCCAGCACTCGGGAGGCAGAGCCAGGCGGATCTCTGTGAGTTCGAGGCCAGCCTGGTCTACGGCGCGAGACCCAGGAAAGGCGCAAAGCTACACAGAGAAACCCTGTCTCGAAAAACAAAAAAACAAAAACAAAAAAAAAAAAAAAAACAATCTCAGAACTCAGAAAGCAGAAGCAGATGGATCTTTATGAGTTCAAGGTCAGCCTGGTCTACATAGAGAGGTCCAGGCCAACCAGAGCTGCTTATGTGAGACCATGGCTCAAAAGGAAAGAAAGAGAGCAGAGAGACAGAGAGGGGAGAGAGGGAAAGAGGAGGATGGAAAGAGAGAAAGAAAAAAGAAGAGAAGAAGGTGTGGGGGGATAGTGAAGCTTAGAGGCATAGAGAGGAATGATGAAGGTGTGAATAGAATTCAATACTGTGTTGGAACAGAGTTAACTACATCTAAAGCCACAATCATACCAGAAACTGGGAAACGGTGGAGATGTTGGTCAGTTTGCTCTCATGTAACATAATTAGGCATGGTGTGAGTTCAAGTGGGAGGGTTTCAGTAGACAGCTAGAATGTAGATGGAAGATTAACGATACTCAGCAGTTAGACTCTTGGTCCTGTTGAAGCCCGGGAACTCCCTGGTCTTCTCCCAGGCATGATGTGCCCTTCGCCTTGTCTTCCACTCGGATTCATAGAGGAGATGCGGTTGCGTTCCAAGACAGGATTTCAGCAAGTCATTAGTATTCACGGGTTATGTATGATATGATGGACTGCAAGCCGTAGACTTAAAAGAAATGAAATGCCTTACCCTGTTTTCATATAGATAAAAATAGATTGACCTACAAGAGATGAAGTGGGGGGAGGGGAAACGGTAAAAGCACCTGTTCCCTCATTTCTGACCAAGTGTCATAAAGCAATAAATCGAGGGGTATTTATCAAGTCAGCGCTTTCATCAGAAAAAGATAAGGCGTTTAAGCTGGAGATGCCTGAGTTTGCATAAAACCACTACGGATTCTGTTTAGAAATAGCGACATACTGTAGAACTTTGAAACTTTCATTTTGTGAGATGTCTATGGAAAGATTACTATCAAGGTTACTCATTTCCTAGGAGGGCCAAGAGCCAAGAGCGGGGTTAGCATACTCTATGATGTTACCGGCTCATTAAGTCCCAACTCACATCTCCATCAATAGAGCTGAGCTCCTTGAGAGGTGGAGTCTCCCTCTGAATGGAGGCATCAGACAAATCACCTCTCTAGCTCACACAAGTGTACAGTCTCCTTGGACACTGACTGCAAAGTACTAATTGAAGGTCACATCACGTGCTCAGATTCCAACCACACCCACAAATGCTAATTATTGGCAGCACATCCAACTTTTAAAGCAAAGGTCTAAACAACTGCAAAGGAAAACACACATACACACGCACGTACGCACGCACGCACGCACGCACGCACGCACGCACGCACGCACGCACGCACTAGATTGACCAGACATAATTTAAAATTTGGGGGCTATAAAATGTGGCACAAGAAGAGTCAGAAGGTAAACAGAAGAGGAACTGATGTCATATGACAGGTGTTGCTGTCCTAAAAACATAAAAAGTGTATAACACCTAGACCATATCCATTAGAAAGGAAAAGACACAATGTGGTGTGGGTGGGGATTTGGGGAAATCACAAAGTTTGGAATATGAATCACTGTGACCCCTTTTGGAAGGGTCATGGAGGAAGCTGCTCGTCTTATGGTAACCCGGAAACGAGAGACAGAAAGTCCCAACGACACTCTAAAAACATGCCCCCAGTGATCTGTCTCTCACCAGGCCCCACCTCCGAATAGCCCATTCAGTATGAATTCACCAATGGAATACTCTACTGAAGTCAGTGCCCTCGTGACTCAACCACTTCTCAACAGCGTCACCAGTTGGGGAACCAAGCGTTCAACACATGAGTCTTCCTTCCTTCAACACATGGGGGATGGGATGGGCTCTATCCAAACCACAACAGTGGTACTTTACAGTGAGCTCTGCCCTTATAGAGCGTTTCTTTTGCTAATAGAGAAAGATATTAAATAGTCACTAAAATAAATACAGTCGTGGTATCATGAAAGAGAAGTTTGGGGTAAAAGAAAACACTAACTATATAGCAACTGGTTAACTATCACGGAGGAAGCGGTATTTCACCGAACACGTGAGTGGAAGGCATCCAGGCAGGAGTCCGAGGAAAACGTCGCAGTGAGGAGGCAAAGGCCCAAAGAAAGGCATGTTTGAAAAACTGAAACTACTGTGGCACACTACCGGATGAGGGTACAAGGCTGCCAAGCGCAGGGCCGCTGAGCTGATCATCAAGATTATGGGCCTTCCTTATCAGACCTACCTTGGTGAAAGTCCCTTGAGTTTTACGGGGAGAATTGGAGAGAAAGGACTGGAAGTGAGTTATTATGAAGTGGATTCCAAAGTGAGGGATGAGACAAGGGTGCTGACACCTTACCTTAGGATACTGCAGGATTCAGGATGTGTACCCCCAAACTATGGCATCCTGGTATGTAAGAAAACAGCAGAAGATGGGCAGTCGTGGTCACCTGCCCCTTGACCTTGACCTGAAGCAAGACCCTCCTTTGAGAGGTACAGCTTCATTAGCCAGAGGAGATGAACATCCTTAGCACTGAAGGTCCAGGGACAGGGAGACGCATCAAGTTCTTCCTGTGTACCATCAAGAGATCACACTCTCCCCAATCATGTTCCTCATGCCTGTCCTCCTCCTCGGCAGCTTACACAGAAACACACTTCCTGTGCCTTTGAGTCTTTACTTCCTCATGAAGGCTCTCATCCCACGCAATCCTTATGTTGAATTTGTATGCGAATCTATTTGTTGTTACAGGTGTCTCAGCTATGAACTGAAAAAAAAAAAAGCTAAGAAAAGATACCTGTCTTCCCTTGCAACACTAACAAGAAAAGCTCACTTCTCCCTCATCTTGTAGTACAAAATGAATCAAAGACAGTATTGTAGAGTGAAACCTTAGTCCTGGACTCCTACCTTAAAATATTCTTTAATCATCTTTGTCCATTTCTCCTTTACCCGCTGCCGTCCAGCAGGTAAAGGAGGAGTTGTCTTTGGACTTGCAGCCCAATTATTTCGGCTTCTTGTCCTTTCCTGAGGCAGAGGAGGGATGGCACAATGAAGAGGTGGGGCTTCTTAGCTCTCAGAGTTGAGTGAGGTTGGAGCAGGGTGGAGAGAAACCAGAAAAACATCTACAAGTCTTCTGCTGGGCAGAGAGACCTTATATTCCCCACTTGTTTTTAAAACTTCATAATTTCTGTGCTGTTATCCCTTGAGAAATTCTTTATAAGAAAAGTTGCCTTGTATGAACTTTAAAAAAAATATAGAAACATCTTCAGCCTAGATCCATATTTTATTAAAATGAAGGCAAATTCCATGAAAATGTGCCAGAACCCATGGTGTAGAGGCAATGTGGTGAACAGGAGCCATCCTACATGATATGATTGTCATCATGCTCGACTTACAGATGTACGAATGGACCTCTATTGTACAATGCTACCACCTGCTCCATTTTCGTCCAAGAATGACCAAGAAGAGGCATCCAAACCTCCCTTTTTCTCAAGTTTAACTAAAATGAGCAATGACTTAACCATTTTCTAAATGCATTTAAGCCGCACTAGACTTGGAGGAAATTGGAATCCTTTTGCACCTACAAAAAGTTATCTAAATGTAGAAATAAGAGGAATGCTGTTAGGTAAAATTCAACCTTTGTGAAACCCAAGTCAACCACCATGAGAGTCAATTAGCACTCAGCTTCAGGATAGCCTGGGACCTCCCCCTACTGACCCCAGCCACCTGTGTGTTAAGAATGCCATTCCAAAGTTCAAAGTTTTATCTTACAAATACCTCCAAACTTACAGTCTTGAAGTATAACTCTAAAAATGAACATATGGAGCCATTGTGGTTGCACACACTTTTAATCCCACCAAGCAGGAGACAAAGGCAGGCAGATCATTGTGAGTTCGAAGCCAGTCTGGTCTGTATAGTGAGTTCCAGGCCAGCCGGGATTACATAGTTTGACCCTGTCCCAAAGCAAAACCAAAACCTTTACACAGCCCGTGTTTTGCCTACACGTTCATGTGTGAAGTAAATCAGGTGAAATCATGAATTACTAAACTTAGGACCTTACTACAGACCTTCTGAAAAGCAATTAGGTTTCAGAACTTTTAACTTCATTATTTTTTTAACTAATTATCCACCTATTATGATCCAGGCATGTATTAGGCCCCAAGAACACAGAGTTATGAGGTTAAAATATTCATGTAGATGCTTCCTTATCTCAAGAGGTGTAGGAAATGGCTTATAGTAAATGGCTTGTAAATGACATCTGATCAGGCCACAGAAAGTACTCTGAATGAGACATGCCAGAGAGTCACTGTAGCGCATGGTGGCTGATAAAGACAAGGTGACATCTGACGAAGATTGAGGCTGGGGGAGGCGGGCACCCTAAGAGAGATAATTTGCAGGAATCTGCTTCTCAGCACCTTCCTCTCAGTTTTGTGTTGCACCCCTCTTTATCCTAGGAGACCAAGCAAGGCTCGGTTAGTGGCGGTCTTCTCTTTATGTAACTGCGTGCCTGGTCTTTAAAGTTGAAGGCAGCAGAAGGTTCTTGGGTGTGTCTTCCGCTACTTCAGGCTGTGTCTCTACGTCTCTGAACCTTATTCCCGAGTCTAGGTGTTCCGTCAGTGCAGCTATGGTTAAGTCCATCCGCATGGTCACTTCGGCTGTCGACAAGGATGTCTCACACTCTAGCAGGTGGCCAGCATCCTGGCAACTGGAGTGTGGAGCAGTGAAGGAACCATCTTCAGCATGGAAAACAGCTCATTCTCAGTCGGAGGTTCGTTCTAAGTCAAAGCTGTCTTTCCAGTGGTGGCCATGCTCCCCCTTGTGTCCGGTCCGCCTACACAGAGGGCAGCAGACTATAGTCCACAGTGCGCACAGAGTCCTCCTTAGCCCCTCTTCAGTGTGGCTGCTGGTGACAGGGCTTTTGTGCTCCGTGCTTTGTCACGTTGGGAATGTCAAGATAAACAAGACATGGATCCTGCCCTACGGGAGCACATGGTATAGTGATGGCGGTTGACAAACAGCCATTGATTACACATGGTAGATGCTGTTAGGGTAGATCTGGGTGTTATGGAAACACAGGGGTGCAGCAGCAGATAGGCCTTTGGAAGTGTGCTGGGGGGCAGTCAAGAAAGGTTTCTTGTAGGAGGCAAGAGCTGAGATGGTTCATAGACAGCAGGAGCTGGATACAGAAGAAGCTGAAGAGCGGTCTGGGCATGGATTAGTCGAGTTTCCATTGCTATAGAAGTGACCTTACAAGAGGAAAGGTGTGTTTCTGTCCACAGTCGGTGGGCCTTGTTGCTTTGAGCCTGCAGAGTCATATCATGGCTCAAGGGTGTTATGGAGCAGAACTCTTCTTATCATAGTCAGGAAGTGATAGAGAGAAAGAGAGACTGGGTCCCTCAGTCCCTGTCAAGGGCGTGTTTCCAGCAGCCTGAAGACTTACCACAAGGCATAGCCTACCAGCAGTGCCCAGTTTTGGGGGTCCAGCCATTAACACATGGGAAACATTTCAGATCCAAACAATGATCTTGTACATGACCTAACATGAACGGAAAGTAGGAAATGGGAAAGACCCCAGCTTTTTCCATGTCGGTATATAAGGCACGTTTTGTTCCTAAACTGTCTTTTTGGGATAGATAGGTGCCTTATATTAAGTTCCTTAACATTTTTATAGGAGAAGGCTCTCTCTAAATTACTTTATTTTGATCTACGAATAAAGATACGATAGCCTGGAACTATCTGTGTCACAATTAGAATATTTGTGAAGGTCATTTGAAAGGAAGTAGAGAAATTCAATATAGATTTAGTAAGTGATTGTAGGGGGGTTGACTTCACCATTGTGAGCTTGGATATCATTGCCAATAAGCTTTTTAAGGATCACTTCAGATGAAATACAATTAGTGGTTACTTTGTGGAGAGCATGAGTATACACCCACAGGATGAATTGGAAATAAAACCGTCCTTATTTTAAGCAAATGGATATTTGTGGCTTCAGATAAAATTTCCCATGAGAGCATCGCGTACGGTTTAAGCTTCCAGTGCTGGAGGTAATGGAACCAAGCTGTTTTCACTTCCTCCTCTTCTTCAGACTCTCCTAAATAATGAAGAGAGTAAAGAACAGAAATACAAGCTCTGTCTTTAATGAGGTCAGGAGGCATGTTCAACCCTGAGCTAGCATCTGTGGGTTAAAAAGTGCAGAGGAACTGTGCCCAAGCACAAGTGGTGGCCAAGCTTCAACATCACCCCAAGAACCCCTGAAAGGCCCAAGAAGAGAGTTCAAGAAACACAAGAGCCCAGGATGGGTGGGAGGCTGTGAATGGGGATTCAGGGAATTCTGTCCCACGCACAGTTGGGCCCATTTCTCTCCCCCATTCCATCCAGATGGCTAACCAGATCTCTGTACCATGTGAAATATGAAGCCTATTTTCTTGAAAAAACAAAATCAGAGAGCAACCAGACTGAGATTCAGAATGGGAGGCCAGGGATAAGAAGACCTAGTGAGATTGGGGGTAGGTAAAAGTGTGTACACAGCACAGTGACTACCAACATCCTCACATGGGGGGGTGAGATACTGGGAGACCCACCATCAAAACCCTGGGAAACCTGAGGATGCTGACACTTGAAAGTACCAAACTGAGAGAAGGCTCCAATGCTCCCGAGTGTCTAGTCTCCCTTTTCTCTTTTGACTGCTAGAATCCTCTCACATTTTGGCCAAGAGCACAGTTGCCTACATAAAGACTCTCTTTCCAGACATCTACCCCCATCTCCAGAGGCTGAGTCCAGAACCCGCTACATTCATTAGAAGAAACACGCTGTCCTTGTGTTTTCTCTCTCTTCTGTGGTTGGATGTGTTGGTGCAGAAGAGGCGGCCTCAGCCACAGGGACAAGAACCTTAGGATCCTGGAACAGCAAAGTGGAAGGAGACGTAACAGAGGATGTAGCATGGTTCTGGCTTCCATCCTGTCTTAGGGCTCCCATTGCTGTGATAAAACATCATGACCAGCTGGGCAGTGGTGGCGCATGCCTTTAATCCCAGCACTCGGGAGGCAGAGCCAGGCAGATCTCTGTGAGTTCGAGGTCAGCCTGGTCTACAGAGCGAGATCTAGGACAGGCACCAAAACTACACAGAAAAACCCTGTCTCAAAAAACAAACAAAAAAACATGACCAAAAGCAACTTGGTGGGGGGGGGGCGTATTTTAGCTTACATGTCCTTCTCACAGTCCATTATGAAGGGAAGTCAAGGCAGGAACTCGAGGCAGGAACCTGGAACCAGGAATGGAAGCAGAGGCCATGGAGGAGAGCTGCTTGCTGGCTTGTTTGTTCCCCATGGCTTGTGCAGTTCTTTCTATACAGCCCAGGACCATGAGCCCGGGGATGGCACCACCCACAGTGAGCGGCGTCTTATTACATAAATCATTAATCAAGACAGTACCCTACAGACTTGCCTACAGGACAGTCTTATAGAAACATTTTCTCAATTAAGCATTTCCTCCCCCCAGATCTGTCCAGGTTTGGGTCAAGTTGATCAAAACCCATCAGCATGTGTCCATAATATCAAATCAAAAGGGGCTGGTGGGATAGCTCAGTCATTAAAGTCCTTACTCTGCAAGCATGAGTTCCTGAGTTCGAGCCCAAGAACCCTCATCTACACACACAGAGGAGCCTGATATGTGTGCATGGTTGTAATCCTAGTGTTGAAGAGGCAGACAGGTGGATCCCTGGGGTCTCACAGGTGGTGTACTCAGCAAGCTCTGGGCCAATGAGAACAATTCCTGAAGTTGACCTATTGACTTCGTATGTGTGCTCACACACACAGACACACTTACACATGTATACACACTCACCCATCTGAACACACTCATGTACAAGGAAGGAAGGAAGGGAGGGAGGGAGGAAAGGGAGGAAAGACAAAGCATTTGCTAAGGATGAAGGAATTCCAGGGTCTACTTTCGTGCACTGTTTATCAACGTACGTGATGTTAAAATAGAAATAAAGAGCTAACTGGTTTGAGTCACTGTGTTTCTTGGCCTGTTTGTTGTAGCAACTCAGCCTGTAAAGTAACTAATGAGAAGTGTGAGGCAGAAGCAGTATGGTTTGTGGTCCATACCTATAAGCCTAGCACTTGGGAAGCTGAGGAAGATTGCAAATTCAAAGCCTGCCTGGGCTGCATAGTGAAATAGTGAGTTTGAGGCTAGCCTGGGCTACATAGTGACCCTCTCTTGACAAAAACAAAAACTCTTCTTATTAATGAAAAAAAAATTTAAACAATTTTGGCTTTTTGTCCAAATACTCTCTGATGAAATGTACCAATCTACCCCGTGGTGTGCTAGCCTAAAATCAGAATCTTAGTGGCTCATTATTAAATATGAATGACCAACCAAGCATCAGGAGGCTTTTGATGAAAGCGTCCAGCATGAGAGACTGAAGCCAGAGAGAAACAGAAAAAGAAACCCAAAGGAATAGGAATGCATGGAGCAGAAGAAAACTTCAAAGAACGTAGAGCAGAATCCTTCAAGACATAGGAAGACTGTGCTGAATACATGAATAAAGAGTAGGATGCTATTCACGCAGAGAATAAAGAAGGGCTCTGAGAAATTAATCATTTAAGGAGCAGATAATTCGATGGGAGGGTTGGGAGATAAAGTTGAAGAAAGTAAAAAAAAAATTTAAAGAATAGGTAACAGTGAAGGGGAAAAAGAAAATGAATATTACTGTAATCTTGGCATTTAGAAAGATTAAAATAGTGAAGGGAAGTTACAAAAAAATAGTAAAATAGTTTGTATGGTATGGATTTATGAGATGTAAAAGTTGACTTATACCAGTATATCTGATATTAGTTTATAATATTATTTTTATTAAATGTATAGGAATAATTATAATACATTAAGGACACATTTTACTTTTACCTATGTTCTTAAAATATATTTAAGCTGATCATAAATCTTTCAAAAGCTTTGTTTTTATTTTTCCCGGACTACAGCCAAGTTGTCTTTCTGGGAATATGGGCACATGCTAGAGATTCAGGATCACTTTGTATTGGGTCGGAGTTGCTAAGTTCTGGAAATTTTAGAAGGTTTTAAAAGCCGAAGAATGGAATACGAAGGAGTGGGTAGCCCTTGCTCCCTTCAGTAATCACACAGTGGTGGCTCTCCAAAGCCAAGCAGAGTGCTCACGTGCTGGAGGCCCAGTAACCATTTCCAGATTTCGGGAGAGTCTGAGTGGCTTCTGGTGCCATGTCCTGGAGTGGTCATAAGGAGCTGCATGTTCAAGAGAGACTACCATGCTCTTAGCTGTAGACAAGCCCCCCAGGTGTGGCTCTGCTCTCTGTCCTGATTGTTAAAGTTCAAACATGACTGCTACCCCCAGATCCCTCCAGTCCACATTACAACCTTCTGTTAATCTAGTCTGGAAGGCTGTTCCATGCCAATGGAGTCCAGCTCAGTCAGCCTTCCCTGCCCTTTCTCACCTCCAGTTTCCTGTGTTCAGCACCCAGAGACTTTCCCCTGGTTTCTGAACATCCTGTTTTAATGCAGTCTTTAAGACCAATTAATTCATTTCCTTTCAACCAGACGGCTTTCTTCATAAGAGTCCCCTCTTGAAGTAACCACGCCTCCTCACAAAGCAGTTCCTACCTTTCTTGTCCTAGACACACCTTAATCCTCCTGGAATGTTTTTTTTTTTACTGTGGAAAGGCAATAAATAATTGCTGAATGAGTGAAACTAAGCTCAATGAAATGACTGTCTACCTTTATTGCTGAATTTTATTTGCTGGAGATTTTATGGCTTCTTTAGAATGTCTGTGCAGAGTAATCTCAAGCCCATGAAAAATCACTGAGTCTTGTGTTCATAATAGATTGCAAACACAGAGAAACTGTGTCTCAAAAAAAAAAACAAAAATAAATAAATATAGTAGATTTCATTACACCCACCCCCCCACACCCACCAACCCCAGAAATAGTGTTTGAGGATTTTCTGAACCAAAGCTGTGGGGCTTCCCGTAGTATGTTGGTCACCTCTCTTTAGTGTGAGATGGTAATAACAGTTTTCCATCCTCTGCACTGACTTCAATTAGTCTTTCAGAATTACTAGGGCAGAGTTGTTTGGAGGAGCACTGGGCAGCTTGCTCCGCCACTGCAAATCAAGCTCCTGTTGTCACTGTGACAGCCAGGATGAGTCACGATCTTGGTCGGTCTCGGCTGGGGCTGTTTCCTGAAGTCAGACAGGAGCAGAATGCCTAATGCTACCCGGGGCCCTATAATCTCTCCGACACACGGCCCTTTTCTGCTGTAGACAGAAGCTTCTAATGATTTAGCAAGCGACCTACACCAGGGGTTGTAGGCAATTTTATTTTTCTAGTTTACATCTAATTGCTTTATTTGCTGTCCTCTTTTCAAGGAAATTCAGGCAAGACATAGGCGCTGAGGTGTTCGATGCCTTATTCTGTTATCCCAAGAAGCACCATTTGGCCTTTGACCTAGGTGGCGATGGATGGAGAGAGGTAAAGACAGGAACCATTGTCTGCAATCTTCCTAGGGCTAAGACCTCCTGCCCCAGCACAGGGCCAGAGCTGGTGTCCTTCAGTGCAGCTAACCAGAGGAGACAGGAAACTTCCTTGAGACGCAATGCTCCTATCTCTGAAGCTAAACCATGCAGGTGTGCAAGTAGCTAATCCCTACCCTCTTATTCTTCATATTCCCATTGATCTCTTAAGAAAGGGACATGATCCCTTCACCTGGAGGGGAATGTAAATGTGGTCAAGGCAGCTCACAGCTTCTGGAAGGCAGGCCCCCACAGTAACGTGGAGTCAGTTACGCTGCTTCTACAGCACCCCTCGGAGCAACTGTCAAGGGCAGAATCATGGGTTGGATATTCCAGAGGCTGTTTTCTTCTTACTGGAATTGTAACCATGCCAAAAGTCAACCCAAGGGTGCCTGTGCCTAACCTGGCTCTTACTGTAGAAGATCGATCATAACAAAAACACTTCATGGACACATGATGTGGGCCATGCATACCCCCACCACCCAGCACTCAGTGCCTCTGGCTGGGATAGCTGATCACATAGAAGAATTTTGCATCTTGACCGGGAAATGTTAGGCTTTGGTCAGTATGGAAGGTAAATGTGCAGAATGTGAAGGAAAGGCCTAGCACTTGCTCTCTGAAATTGGGAAGCAGGGGGAAGACAAAGATGCCATCTTGTGACTTTGGCTTCTAGCTTCTCCCCTCTGTCAGGTTTTCTACAAGGGTGCATCCTCCATTCTCTCATTGTTTGTGAAGTCTTGTGTTGGAAGCAACAGAGCGCACTAGAGTGGACCCTCTGACGTCCTGCTCATACATCTGTGTTTTAATAAACTTGGTTGACTGTGAGAGGAAAGGGTTGCATTATGGCTAGAATGAGGACATTCCATATAATCCAGGCTTTGTGCTGTGTAGCCGTTGTCCTCCATGGGAGTTGTACGAGATGTGTGGCCCAAGACCTTTCTGCTCAGGGCCTGCTCTCTGTCTTATAAACTAAGGATTATAGTCAGATGTGCACAGTATTCTTTTTTGTGGACTATTTTTTATTTATTCATTGACAATTTCATGTGAGCAATGTATCTTGAGCCTACATACCTTCCCCCCCACTTCCCCAGGCGTCCTCGACACATCTCCCTCCCTCCTGTATCCTTTCTTCCTTTCTTTATTTCTACTCCTTTTTTTTTTTTAAATAACTCACTGAGTTCAGTTAGTGCTGTCTGTAGGAATGTTGCCTGATCTCATTGGCTTGATCTTCTGTGGGTAACCATAGCTGCAGTGAGTTGATGAATGTCATGTCTCAATGTCCAGAAGACAGAGTTTCATAACACTCCTCCCCATGTTCTGGCTCTTACATTCTTTTTGCCTCTTCTTCCTCACTGTTTCCTGAACCTTGGGGTTTGGAGAAACTGAGTGTTCAGTATAGCTCTTTGTCCAGGTAGGGATCTCTGCATTGACCACTGACCACTGCAGAGAGACGCTTCTCTAGAGGAGGGCAGCACTGATCTATGTGAATAGACATGAATATAGTTTTTGAGACCCGGTCTCATTAGGTAGCCCTGGGTGACCTGGAACTTACTATCTAGAGTGGGCTAGTCCTGAACCACAGATATCCACCTGCTTCTGCCCTCTGAATGCTGGGATTAAGGGTATGCACCATCATACCTGACTTAAACATAAGAATGTAGAAGACAGTTTAACCAGGTCCGTTTAACAAGAGAGCAGTAGTTGATTCCCCCTAGGGCCTGGGACCTGCCAGCCATGGGCTTTTGATCAGGTTTATAGTACCAGGCATGAATTTCCTCCCGTGTCGGAGGCCTCAAATCCAATTCAAAAGCAGTTGGTTACCCCTATAACCTTCATGCCACCATTGTACCAAGGGGGTGCGTCTGGCCAGGAGGGGCAGTGTTACAGCATGCAGGGTTCAATGCTATGTAGTATCACGGATGGCTTTTCTTTTCCAGCAGCTTGTATAGCACCTTCTGGAACCATGAAAGCTAGCCATCAGATAGAAAGTCTTCAGGTCAGTTCGAGCTTGATTTCAGCATGGTAGATAGTCTTTTTGGAAGCTCCTGAGTCTTGTTAGCTCAGTCCCGTGTGATAAAGTTCTTCTCTCCCAATCGCTTCTCTCCTTCTGGCTTTATTAACTGTGTTCTGAGTCTTTGTTTAGCTACTTTCTAGGATTGGGCACTTGTTGAGCAACTGCTAAAGAAAAGCCATTTGGGGCTTCCGGAGTTACGACCTGGGGTTGGAATCCATCTGCTTAACCAGGAAAGCAATCCATGCCCCAAAAGTCCCATAGTGTATCTGGGTCAGCTTTTGCACGGGATGACACAGGTGTCATAAAGTATCCTGGGAGGCTGAGGATTCTGATCATGATGTTTTCCCTGACAGGTTAAGTGTGGTTGAGGATCCTGTGTAGTATACCCGAGAAGATGAATGAAACATCACAGCAATGCCAGACTGTGCCTTTAACCTTTCCAGTGATGGGGCTGTGGGATCCCATTGGAGAATTCTCGACTTATCGGCCTGACACAGGCTCTTCTTGCAGACCAGCAAGAGTGGTGTCTGCTGCCCACTGAACAGTCAGGAGCCCTGAAGATAGCCAGTGCAATCTGCTTTCAGAGAACTTCTTTTTTTTTCAAGTTACTGGAAAATATTCTCAAAATAACTCGGCTTGCTCTGGGTGAGCTGGAGCTACAGTTCAGCCAGAAATAGTTAACTGATTATCTGACTCCTGTCACACTTCGGTAGGGTATATGATAGGTACAGAGAGACAAAGGACAGCCTGTTAGATAAGCATACGTTTTCATTTTATTTTATTGATTTGTGCAGTGCTGGGGGGCAGAACCTGGGGCTTGTGCATGCTGGCCAAGTGCCTTCCTGAGATGAATACCCCAGCCATCGTTTACTTTTTTTGTTTTGTTTTGTTTGTTTGTTTTTCAAGACAGGATTTTTCTGTGTAGTTCTGGCTGTCCTGTCATTTACTTTTGAGATGCAGACTGGAGAGATGGCTCTGTGGTTATGAGCACTTTTTGCTCTTGCAGAGGACCCAGGTTTGGTTCTCAGCACCCACATGGCAATTAAAAGCCCTCTATAAATCCAGTTCCAGGGGATCTGATGCCATCTTCTGGCCTCTGGGTACTACATGCACATAGTACACAGATACACATGCAGATAAAACTCCTGTACATATAAAATAAAATCTTTTTAAATATACAATGCTACCAAGCCTTGAAACATAAGACATGCTCAACTTCACTAAAACAAGGAACCTAACCTTGGCTCTTTCCTTCTAGAGATGCCAGATTCCTGATCCTCACAGAGGCCTCCTGAATCAGTCTAGGCAGGAGAACACTTCTGAACATCTATCTGTCCTTCATCCTAGAGCCTTATAGCATGCCTTCTGAATTCAGTGCCTCCTGGGGTAGAGTAGGTTCCTGGCTATCCAGGAGACAAGGGAAAGTCCTTATCTTGCAGTCTTGAAGCCTTCCTCCTATTCTGTGTCACCTGTCACCTCTGCATAGGGTGCACTAAGAGCGTCACTCATTCCTGTGCTTGTGGAGGACAGTAGACAGCAGTGTCTAGAAGAGGGGACATTGTCCTTCTCAGTACAGAGCACTTTCACATGTGAGATCTGATACGTCCTAGAATTGGGGTAAAGTGGGATTAAGGAAACAATTTATGTCTACGTTGCTCTAAAACAGTAGCTGGAGCTCCTCGACATCTCTGCATTGCACACTCCCGAATATGTTCTTCCTTATTCCGTCTTCATTTCGCTGCCATATGTTTTTGCACACTTCCATCTCTGCTTCCTCATCTCAATTCTCTTTCTTTACGGCAACTGAGAAATGCCACACACAGGTCAAGACAAACCCGCTTATTGATTTAATCGTGCCTTAGTTCTAGCTAGCACTTCAATGGTTAACAGTCTGGAGAGACTTTACTTATGTTGGGCATTATGATAATTGAAATGTAGCATCTAACCTAATCCTTACACGTCCTTAGTGTGATTATGCCTAATTTTTTAGAGCATAGAAAGGTATTATGGAACTTGACCAAAGTCTTACAGCTGGAAAGTGAGAAACCTAAGCCTCCAGCGCAACTCCACCTGTGTTCGGCAGACTGAGCTTTGAGACTGGTGGCCTGTCCGAGGCACGCCTTTGTCCATGCCCAAGGATAGTGGAGCACAGTTTCTGGAAATAAGGAAGAAGCCTGGTTTGAATCTTGTCTTGTCACTGACTGTGCAATGCCAAGCAAACCAGCGCTCTCTCTCTCTCTCTCTCTCTCTCTCTCTCTCTCTCTCTCTCTCTCTCTCTCTCTCTCTCTCACACACACACACACACACACACACACACACACACACACACACACACACACTCACCACTTAGCCTGTGTTTCCAGCCCGTGACATGGAAAATCCCCCTGAACTCTGTGATCAGGAATAGTGTAAACCTTCTAGCATACCACGTGGAGAGAGGTTGGTAGTTGACTAGTGTTATGATTTATGGAGGAAATAGCACTCACTCTCACTACCACCGTCTCCATTTCATGCAGGCATGTTTTGAAATACCACTGGGAATTTACCATCAATGAAAGTGTCTAAAGGCTTCCGGATCCATTCTTGTTTCATCCTGAGTGGCTGGAGATGGGCAACAAAGTTCTAACAAGTCCCACTTGGTGTGTGCAGGAACATAAAATAGGGTTTCTATTGAACAGTTCTAGAATGGTCTCCTTCCATCTCTCTCCTAATAACTGGATGCTACATAATACTTTGAATATTGCTCTAGAGAAAGAGCCTCTGAAAAACTGGGTAGAGGGAAGTAGAGGATCCCTCTGTAGTCTGAGCTGGCTGGGATGAGTTGCCTGTGTGACCTGGTGGCTGGGTCTAAGGTCAGGAAGAAGAAACCGGGGCTCTCCCACCTAGCATCATTTCTAGAGTATAGGATAAAAATTGCTACCAGCTTCACTGACTCTCCCAACTTCCAGACATCTGTGGTGATATATTATGTCCCCAATATGTTATACACTCTAAAAAAAAGCTTATATGAGAATCAGAGGAAAAAGCTAGCTACTATATTAAGCATAGAAGTCAGGCAGTGGTAGCACATACCTTTAATCCTAGCTTTCAGGAGGCAGAGATTCATCTGGATCTCTGTGAGTTCAATGCCACACTGGGAACAGAGCCAGGCGTGGTGGCACACGCACTAACTAACCATAGAGGTCTGGAGGTCTGTACAGACAGACAGGAAGTGATGTAGCTGGGCAGAGAGATGAAGTGAGATGCAGAACAGAAAGGCGTATAGCCATGGGTATACAGGAAGTAGGTCTCTTTGGCTGAGGATTTCCAAGTGGTAAGAACATGACTGGCTTCTTTCTGCTTTTCTGATCTCTCAGTTTTCACCCCAATGTCTGGCTCCATGTTTTTTATTAATAAGACCGTTTAGTAATTCGTCATCATTTGAAAAGTACAAAAAATACCAAGAGGGCTACAAACACAGCTCAGTGGTCCAATGCTTGCCCACTTACCCAGTGTATGTCAGGTCATAGGCTCCATCTCCAGCATTTCGCAAGCAAACAAGCAAACTGGATTTCTTCTAGCCCAGACAGGACGTTTATATTGACAATAAAACATGTACAAAAAGGTAAACATAATACTTTCTTAAAGTTATACTCCTAATTAGAAGTTTTAGAGTTAAACCCCAACAAAGCTACTAAGCATGTTCTAAGACTCAAGTTTAATAAAACTTCCTTCTTTCTGTAATTACGAAGTGGGGGATTTTGGTCCTTAATTAAACAAGATGCTCAAAGCCGGAGTTGAGCAGCAGCTCTGGTTTTGGTGGCACCAGAAACTCCATTTCATCACTTTGGTGGCTCTCAGCCCATTTTTGCTCACAATGCTTTCTCATTTTTATTTAGCAAGAGTGACTGTCACTTAGACAAGGATCTGTGTGGATAGTTTCTGACTTTGGTATCTTAATGAGATGTGTGGCCACTTTTCTTAATGTTTTTCAAATATTTCTTAATTTATCCAAGCAGGAAATAATATCAGAATGCATGTATGTGTGTAGTGCTCTGCACACACACAGGTAAACTGGAAACCAACACATCGTGAAGTAATTCTCCCCCTGCTTTGTATTCCGTTTTCATCTCTGGCTTAAGGAGAATATTGGCCAAAACCCACTAGATAGATTGCCAAGTCCACTGAGTTCTCCTTAGTCTAAAAACCCATCTCTCCTCCCCGGGTTTCACACGCTCACCCTAACACACACACACACATACACACACACAGTGCCTTGGACATCGTTACTGCCACAGCTCACCCTAACACACACACACACACACACACACACACACACACACAGTGCCTTGGACATCGTCACTGCCACAGCTCACCCTAACACACACACACACACACACACACACACACACACACACACACACACACACACTCTGCCTTGGTCCTCATCACTGCCGACAAACTCTGGACCGAGTAGAGAGAAGCTCACCAGCTGCTAGTGAGAATTCCCCCGCTTCTCCAGCAAGGCACCGTAAAATATCTCATGAAAGACCAGAATAATGAGTGCTTTGTGAGTTGTGGAAAGCAGTGTAGCCACCTCCTAAGGTGTTGAGCACTAGCTGGCATCTGGAGTTCTGGAATTACTGTGGTGTGCTAGTGCCGGCTCAGGGCTCGGTACAGTTGGCTTCGGGAAATACACACGGACAGGCCTTCATACAGATCTGCCTTGCATACACTGGACGCCGGGGCTCTTGCGGGAGTAGCCCTGACGTGTGCACTCCATCAGTGGGCTGAGTCTGCTGTACAAGACTGGAAATTGTAGGATTCGTGGGCAGAACGGAAGCCCAGGCGAAGTGCATATTCCTGAATGTGCAAGTCAGCAAGCAGGGCAGACAAGCAAAGGCAGGGCTCGCACAGCTTGAATAGCCTGAAGCAGGATTGGCGCTGACTAAAGCTGCCTCTCTGTCACTGGCCCACAAGCCCAAGTATTTATGGCCCATCAGACTTTGTCCATAAAGGCTAAAAGGAGCCCTGAGTGGTTCTGTAAGCCCTGCTGTCTTAGCATGCCTGTCCTGGATCTTACTCTGTAGACCAGGCTGGCCTTGAACTCACAGAGATCTGCCTGCCTCTGCCTCCCGAGTGCTGGAATTAAAGGCGTGCGCCACCACTTCCCAGCCTTTAGTGTATGTTTAAAGGCACGTGTTTTAGTTTCTTTTATCATCGCAGTGCCAAAACCCTTATGAAAACCACTTAAGGGATAAGGGGTTTATTTTGTGTCCTGGTCGGAGGGTGCGTCCATCCTGGTGGGAAGAGGTGGGAACAGGAGTGGGAAGCAGCTGATCACATGGCGTTTCCAGGCAGGAAGCAGACAGAAATGAACACTCCACTCGCTCTCTCCTTTTTTTTTTCTTCTTTCTTTAGTCTAGGATCCCACCCTGTGGGGGTGGGGGGTGCTACCCACATTCAGGATGGGTCTCCTTCCAGCACTTCAGAAATATTGCCAGAGGTGTGTTTCCTAGGCAACTCCACATCCAGTCAAGTTGATATTGATGATGAACCATCACAGCAGGGCCACACAGTTGTCCAGGTTTTGAGGGTCACACCTTAGCTACCGTCAGCCTCACTGTATCAGGTCCAAGTGTAGCAATGAGATGACAGGGGACACACCTTTGAGTGCTAAGACTGTGACTCTCTTCTTGAAAAATCAGTATTTCCTTTCCTAGAATAAGGACCTGGATCCTAACACAAAGAAGTAATATTATATGACTCAGCCTTCTGCCAATTTGCAGATTATGCTATTGCCTTTCCCGGGTGCCAAAGTTCGTTTATTTTGCTGAAGAAGCACAATGCTTACAAAGCCAGCATAATCTAGAGACCAACCCGGGGTGGAGAAATCATAATGAATATAATAGATATTGTTTGAACGTACGAGTTGCAGGGGCAGACATCATCTAATCTCGCTCAGCTTTCTAAAGAATCAGGTCCTAGAGGCTGGCGCGATGGCTTAGCAGTTAAGAGCACTGGCTTCTCTTCCAGAGGACCAGGGTTCCATGCCCAGCACCCACATGGCAGCCAGAACTGTCTGTAACTCTTGTTCCAGGGGCTCCAACTCCCTTACACAGACACACATGCAGACAAAACACCAATGCACATAAAATAAAAATAAATAGATTTTTTAAAAAAGAAATGAAGAAATAGGTCCTAGAGTTGAAAGAAAAATAAAGATTTCTCCTTGCTGTTAAGAGAAAGTAAACAAAGTGTAGTTTCTGCTTTACTCTTGGAGTCAGTGGTGTGAAAACCAAAAACCAAATAGAAAGTACAAAACCAACCCCAAATCCCTAGCCAGATTTAGGTGACAAAAAAATTGAGGCATATGAAGCCCAGAAGGGACCTTGGTGGGGTCCGCTGTCATCAGTTTGGAATTCCTGTGGTCCGCCTGGGGGGCTTGGGCAGTGAAATATAAGCATTTTGAAGAAACCACCATCAGCATAGATCAAGATGTCATTTCGAAAGTGATTCCCAAGAGGAGAACAATGGACAGCCTGGAGTTTTCCTCCTTGACCTCACATGGACCAGTGGTTGCTCGTCAATGAGGTCTCTTTCCATCCAAGGAATGGGCGAACATTGAGATCATCAACCTTTCGAATCTCAGGCTTGGGGTCTCCTTTCCCACCAGTTTCTGAAGCACAGATCCATGGGAAAAGTCTACAGAACAGATAGTGCTTGGATGTTCTTTGTGTTCTTGAAGCCGGTCAGTGCTAGAGAAAATCTCTTACTGGAAAAGCTGTTGTGATAGCTAGCAATTGTCTGATAGAGAGTTTTGTTTCCAGTCTCTAGAACCTGCTTCTCTAGAAGTCTCATCGAGTTCCGAGAGGATAAATGCCTCCACTCGGAACACTGAACACAGAATTCCTCTACTGAAGTTGAGACTGTGTCATCTAGCCACTTTGGGCTCCTCATGCCTCTCAGTCAACAGGCAGAGAAGAGGTTACTATAATGATTACTGTATGGAAGCTGAGTTGCTGCCCCCTAAATGGTGGGATGAGGGAGAGTTCATAGAAGAGAGGTTCTCCTTCAGGACAACCTCTTTTGTTCTCCCAGTCTTGTGATCAAAGAAAACCAAGACAGCCCAGTTCAAGATGATCAATGGTTTCTCAGGAATGCAGGTGTGGGCCATCTCGCCAAACAGAGACCCAAGACTAGCTGAGGTCTCAGCCAAAGGCAAAGGGAGTCTATATTGCTAATTAGTACAAAAAGGAGTATATGTGAATATAAGGCTGCTGGGGAGTGTCTCAGTTAGGACTTCTATTGCTGTGAAGAGACGCCATGACCACCTCTTATAAAGGAAAACATTTAATTGGGGTGGTTTACAGTTTCAGAGGTTCAGTCCATTATCATCATGGTGGGACATGGCAGCATGCAGGCAGACATGGTGCTGGAGAAGGAGCCAAGAGTTCTACATCTGGATCAGAAAGCTGCAGGAAGAGAGGGAGACGCTGGACCTGGCTTGAGCATTTTAAACCTCAAAGAGTGACACACTTTCTCCCACAAGGCCACACCTCCTAATAGTGCCACTCCCTGGTGACCAAGCATTCAAATCTATGAGTCTATGAGGCCATTCTATTCAGACCACCACAGGGAGTGTGCTGCTGCGTATGCATGCATGTGGAGGCCTGATGTAAACCCCCGATGTTGTTACTCAGGAACTGTCCACCTTGCTTTAGAAAGGCAGGGTCTCTCACTGGGGTCTGGGTCTTGTTAATTAAGCCAGGTTGACTGGCCATTGAGCTTCTTCCTGTCTCCACCTACCAAGCTCTGGGAGTGCAAGCTTGGGCCACTAATACCCAGCTTTTTATGTAAGCTCCGGGAATTGAACTCGGGTCATCATGCTTATACAGCAAGAACTTTAGCAACTGAGCCACTCCCCAGCCTCTTCCTTCTTTTTTGCAGTACTGTGGATTGAACTTTGGGCCTTGTGCATGCTAGGAAAATGTTCTACCACTAAGATACAGCCCTTTAAAAAATCTCTTCTTTCATTAGGGTGGGTGCATGCATGTGGAGGTCAGAGGACAATTTGCAGGAGTCAATTCTCCCTTTCCATCACGTGGGTCCCATGGATCGAACTCTGGTCTTGGTGACAAGCACCTTTACCCACGGAGCCATCTTGTTGATCCATTCCTAGCCTTCTAACTTTTTACTTGGAGACAAGATCTTGCTAAGTTGCTCAGGATGGGCCTTAAACTTGTGATACTTTTGCCTCAGCCACCTGAATAGCTAGTATTACAGGTCTGCAACAGTTGCCCAGTCTTCTCTGTCTCATCCCTGAAGATGATGATGATGATGATGATGATGATGATGATAATGGTGATGGTGTTGTTGTTGATGATGATGATGATAATGATGTTGTTGTTGATGATGATGTTGTTGATGAAGAGGAGGATGTTGATAATGGATGATCATACTGTTGATGATGATAATGATGAAGTTGATGATGATGTTGTTGTTGACAATGATGTTGATGATATTGTTGTTGTTGATGATGATGATGATGTAGTTGGAATTTAAGTGACAAGGTATCAAAGGAGGCATGAGAGCACCCAAGGGCTTGGCATCTTGGTGGGGGGAGGATACAATGTTTTCAGATGTGGGTAAGATATCACATATAGGTTAGTGAGCATATTGCCTTTATTTTGAGATGCAGTTTTATTTTAGGAAATGAATATGGATGCCAAATTGAAAGGGGTGGAGCCTAATGATGATTTTGATGTGTCAACTAGGCTAATCTATTGTCACTGGTTATTTAATGTTGCTTACCAGAGCTGTGGACAACAGCTTCAGCCCGTGTCTGTGAATTGCATCCTGTCTTCTCTGATGGTTTCAGACCTGCTTAGTCAGGGTTGAGCCAGTTCTCTTCACACATCATATACAGAGATATGCATCTGCCTCTCTGTTTTCCTGCTGGTTTTATTCTCTGATTGAAGCCTCTCTTTGCAGATGTTGCCTTATCCATCAATTTGGCCAGCTGGGCCCAGAGCATATCCTGTAAGTGTGCAGTGTCTAGAGCTGCCATGGCATTCATGTGCTGCCTTGTATAGAGATGGCAGTCAGCTCTTCTGCCATTAACCTCCGTTCACAGGCCTATCACTGACTCACAAACACCCTCTGAAACTCAAATAGCAGAAACTGGCAGTGAGAGAAACTGCCACCCACACACCTTCTACTATGTGGGAGAGATGTATCCAAACACCGGGGCTTCACATTAGGAATCCTTTCTGCCTCTGTTACTATTTCTAAGTATCTGATTTCCCTTGTGAACAGTGAAACATATGTAAAAGGGCATTCTGACAAACCAACAAAAAACCACTAGAACTATTAAAACTTGATGTGCTTTTGAGGAATGAACAAGGCAAAAAATAGAAACAGCTGCCATTTTGGTCTGTCAGGCCTCGCCTAGGCCTGGGTAAGCACAAGCCATTTCATGGGATTACATTAAACATAGAGTTGTTCTGCAGCAATACATGTTACTAAAACAAAAATCAAGGTTGTAATGAAAAGCCTGCCACTGAATCCCAGGGTTTACACCTGTAGTCCCAGCACTCAGGAGGTGGAGGCAGAGGAAGTTACCGTGTGAGACCCTGTCTTGAAAATAACACACACACACACACACACACACACACACACACACACACACACACACAGAGCAAACTTTCTTGTCAGACTATCTTTTGTGGGACCACCAGCTCCCCAATAACGACACAGAGACTTAATATGAATTATGAAAGCTTGGCCTTAGCTTAGGCTTTTTTCAAACTAGTTCTTTTTGCTTGTTTGTTTTTTTGTTTTTTTGAGACAGGGTTTCTCTGTGTAGCTTTGCACCTTGGCCTCGAACTCACAGAGATCCGCCTGGCTCTGCCTCCCAAGTGCTGGGATTAAAGGCATGCACCACCACTGCCTGACATCTAACTAGCTCGCTCGTATAACTTAAATTAACCTGTGTCTTTTAATCTACATTCTGCCATGTGGCTCCATTACCTCTGTTCTGTATCGTATGTCTGAAATCTTCACTACTGGCTTCCTCCTCCTCTTCCTCTCTCCAGAAATCCCACCTATCCTCTCCTGCCTAGCTATTGGCCGTTCAGCTCTTTATTAAACCAGTCAGAAAGCACCTTAGGCAGAGACACATCTTTACGGTGTACACAAATATTCCACAACACACACACACACACACACACACACACACACACACACACACACACACAATATTGATCAGTGGCGATGACAGCTTCCTGGCTCTCTGTAAGTGAAATTTGGTATTTTCCCAAAATATTGTGTTGAATTATAAAATACTATCCCAGACTCAGTGCTAATAGTTAACATGTAAACTCTAACCCTAATTTTAATAGAAACCCAATTTTAAAATGTAGCACAATTGTATAGATGTAAATAAATGATTAAGAAATACCTAAATGCCTAAACAAAGCCAAATGTGGTAGCATAAAACTTTAATCTTAGCATTTGAGAGGTAGAGACAGGCAGATCTTTGTGAGTTCAAGACCAGCCTGATCTACATAACTAATGAGCTCCAAGACAGCCAGAACTACAGAATGAGACCCTCTAGAGTGAGATATATATATATATATATATATATATATATATATATATATATATATATATATATCACTTTTAAACATATGACCCTTTTTACACTGATGAAGTACTGGCATTGACTTGTGGCCTGGGGCTTTTGGGAGGGTTGCGATAAGGCAGTGGAAGGATGGTTGCCTGGGATTAGATGGAAACCTGCAACAACTCATAGGGATCTCCTCACAAAAGCAATGGCCTGAAGTGACTAGATGTTTGGGGTGTGAGGTTTTTATTCTTTTGTGAGTTTTGTCTTATTTCTACACCCCGAAGTCGAACGGGGGACAGTTTTCTGCACTCCACCCAGTGTGTCTTGTGGGTGAGATTGCATCTGTCAACGAGGGTTGAACAAATTTACATTTTCTCAAAGCAAGTGATACTGCAGGACTGATCAACAGCATAAAGGAATCCCTGCCTTTATCTGTGCTTCCAGTGTGCCAGAGGCCTTTGTAAAGCTGGTGCAAGTTCATGAATATGGATGTCTTCCAAAAATAGTGTGTTTGGTTATACAGCGCTGTCTTGAAGCATCTAAATATACCTCTCTGTGACTGGGGAAAACTGATCTCTAAAACACACGGCTCTAAAGGGGTAGGAACAGATGATCCGTATTATTGAGCATCGGGCGCTATACTGGATTCTGGGGGTGCAGAGAAGCAGTGGCATTCCCTGTTGGTTGTCCCTGGTCTCTCATTTGTTCTGGAGACCCCTGTCCTGTTCCAGGGGATCCCGATACTGTCCTTTCATCTTCTCAACATGGCACCAAGTACCTTCTTCCTTCCCCACTTCCCCTAGAAGAAGAGAAGATGCCCGTCTTTCCTCTTGGGACCTGACAAGCTGGGTCTTCAGCCCACCACTCCCTGAGAGTAGAACCCTAGTCCCTGATCTGCCACCTCATGGCCTCTGTGATGCAGAGTCCCAGTGACATGCTGCCAGCTCCTTCCTTGTGCCTAAAATATCCCGGGACTGTGGGGCCTGATACTAATGTGATGGCCGTGGGATGTCTGTACATCACAGGGTGTGTTCAGTTTTCTTTTCAAACTTGTAAGTTCCATCTCCAAAAACTGTTCCAACAGCCCCAGGGTAAGAAAAATTCCCCCAATTAGTAGAATCATGGAATTCAGATACCATATCTTAAGGTATCTTTTTATATGGCAATATTTGCAGAAGCTGACATAAAACATTAGGTTTATTTAACAAGTGAAGTCCAGAATATTTCTGTTAACTTTCCTGTTTACAAATGTGCATGGAGTATGCTTTGGAGTTTAGAAGAAAGAAGGTTGTAAGTGTGTGTGTGTGTGTGTGTGTGTGTGTGTGTGTGTGTGTGTGTGTGTGTGTAATGTAAGAATTCTCAAAGAAACTAAAAGACATAATGAAGTCTACCCATAGCTCAGTGGTAGACTATTTGCCTAGCATGCAGATGGTTGGGAGAGGGGTGTGGGAGGTAGAAGTGGGAAAGGGAGGAAGTAGGGAAGATTGATGAGGACTGTTCATCAAAATGAGTTCAGAGAAACCCACGGGAAGTAGTGCCTGTCATCCTAGCACTTGGGAGGCAGAGGCAGCAGGATCATCACAAGTTTGAGGCTGACCTGGGTTACACAGTAAAACTCTGTTAAAAAATGGGAGGAGTATCAGGAGGAGGAGCAGGAGGAGGAGGAGCAGGAGGAGGAGGAGGAGCAGGAGGAAGAGGAGGAGCAGGACGAGGAAGAGGAGGAGGAGGAGCAGAAGGAACAGGAGGAGGAGCAGGAGGAACAGGAGGAGGAGCAGGAGGAGGAGGAGGGGGAAGAGGGGGAGCAGGAGGAGGAGGAGGGGGAAGAGGGGGAGCAGGAGGAAGAGGAGGAGGAGGAGCAGGAGGAACAGGAGGAGGAGCAGGAAGAGGAGGAGGGGGAAGAGGGGGAGCAGGAGGAGGAGGAAGAGGGGGAGCAGGAGGAGGAGGAAGAGGGGGAGCAGGAGGAGGAGCAGGAGGAGGAGGAAGAGGGGGAGCAGGAGGAGGAGCAGGAGGAGGAGGAAGAGGGGGAGCAGGAGGAAAGAAAGCCAAGTTTCTTTAACCAAACCAGACTTCAGGATAAGCTTCCACATAAGCTCTGCATAGTTCCTGCTCTGGGAGAGCAGCGGTGATAACACATTAGGCTCTGAAAGCTCACTTCCCAGAGACGTGTGTTTCATCTTATGTTGCCTGGATTCTCAGATGTTCTGGCCTTACAAACCTGGTGTCGACTTCTGAGAACCTCAGATTAACACGTTTATGATGATGCTTAAACTGAATTGTGACATCCGTTTCTCAGTTGGAGGCATACCCTAGAACTCAGTGCAAAGAAGTTAGATGCTTTAATAATTTTAGGATTAGAAATGAACATAGGAGAATTTTACCCGTATGAAAAATGGAAAAGTAATCCTATTTGTTTGGCTTACCCGGTGATTTTTAATTTTTAGGATTATCTGCATAAACTAGTGATTATGAGATGCAGGCTTCTGGTGGCATATGATTATGTCCATGAAATAATGGATAATGAATACTTCTTTAAGTGAAAAAAAAACCCTAGAGTGATTATTGGATGGCGAAAATAAATTAATTTAATTCAGTACTTTGATAATGAAAATCACTGTGATCCTAAAGCAGCAGGTATGCATCTATAGGTTCTTTCATGCGGAAAATGATAGAAAATTGCCAAAATATTAAGAAAATGTGGCACCCTACTACTCACTGTGAATTCAATCTTAAAGCTAAAGATGGTGAGTATGTAGAGAGGCTGGAAGTAGATGTTGGTAAAAAATGAGACTGAGAAATGGACCCCAAATGGTCTTTGGGGCCCCCACATTTAATCCCTAGCTGTGTCTGTAGGCAGTGAATACACAAAGGTATTAGTAATTACAATTCTCCTTCCTCTTTTCCCAATTGTCCCATCTACCTAAGAATAGTAAGGTTTGGGCTGTACAATCCTCAGATGTCATCTCAAACATCGGCGTTGGAGAACTGTTGCTAAGCTCTGTTCTTAAGGTGGTGTACTGGGGACGTTTCATGTTAGCTTTGCGGGAGTGTACTGTGTTCTGCTGTATTGTTATAACTTTGTTCTTTCATGCCCCATCTGTACCATGAAAAATACTAACAATACTAACAATAGCAATTGCTATTTGCCAACAAAATAGCGGCTGTGCCCTTAAGCCAGTTGAGACTGTGGAGCCAACTTCTAATGTCCCTCGGAAGTCCTAGGTTTATTTGGTGGATGTTTATAGACATGTGTCCAGATGTATAGGAATAGTCCTTGTGGCAGGGAGTAGCAACTGTTTCATAACTAGTTTTTGGGAGGAGTAGGGGTAGGAAGTCTTATATTTGAACATACAAATTGGGGGGGATCAAATAAATAATATATAACGCCTGTTATGATTTAAAGAGTTTATACTCTATACCCATAAAGTCCCACCATCATAACTGCCTAAACATGAGCTGAGCAAGGACAACAGCAATAGACACTTACAATAGACAGCAGTAGACATGTTAATGTGGTTGGGGAACGCACAGGGCCTCAACCCTACACAAAGAACTATAAGCAACTAAGGAATGCTGAGTGGGAGAAATAGTCTTCCCCAGGAAAGAGTTCTCCAATACCAAATGGTTCACCCTGAAAATACACATACAAGTAACATTATACAGACTAAGCAGGTTCTATTTATGTATGTATTCATATATTTATGTATGTATTACATATGTAAGTATATGTAATAGGAATTAATGAAAAAGAGACTGAATTTAAAAGAGAGCAAGAGGGATATATGGGAGGGCCTGTAGGGAGGAAAGACTATGGGGACATGATGTAATCATATTTTAATCTCAAAAATAAAAGAAATAATTTTAAAAAGAATGTGTACACTATTAATGTCACTTTATGTTTTACTGTCTGAATGTAGGATAGACCTAAGTGTCATGACTAAATCTTTTCAAAAATTAATCTTAGAAGATTAACAAATATAACAGTAAAATAATTATAAGACAAACTTCTAAACTTAATATGTGAAGATATTTCTGATAGGAAGCATAGCATAAATTTTGGAAATGAGAATAGGGAGTTACTTTTTCCAACTGAGATGTCCTCAGACACCAAGGAGGCAGGAACTTGGGTGTCCTGTGTCCTCTAAAGAGAAGTTGTTGTTGTTAGGACTTGAGGTCTTTCTTTCTCCTTCTCAGAAGAGCTTACAGTCCAGTGGAGACTGGGGTTATATTTGACTGTTCCTTTCCTTCCATGATAATTACCTAAGGTATTGCTGAAGCAGCATTCCAGTCCTTGAGAAGTGTGCTGCCTGACGCTTGGACTTTGACAGGTCTTCCTCGGTGACGCCTGCACGTGTACTCTTGATAAACTGTGGTTTATCCTTTAAGGTGTAGCACAAAGCAACAGAGTGCTGCGTCCCAGCACTCCCTCAGTCGACTGTCCTATGGGAGCATCCTGCAGCAAGTCCATGCAGGGCTCCAGGTCAAGGTTACTGTGCTCCAGCGTCTTCTCCAGGCTGCCGTTTGTATACCCTTGCTTGTGTGTTCTATGCTCTGATCACCTCTTCAACAGTGTAATCAGAACAGCAAATACTTCCCCTGGTGGCTTTCAGAACAATAAACTGATGTTAAGGACCTCTGGCTGATTAAGTTAACCTGCTGCTTTCCTGTGAGAGTCACTTGTCCAAAGACTGTGTTTTGATTAGCTTCTCAATGTAAGGAACTCCCTTGGTTCCAGCTCACCTGAACATCACCAGATCCACCTTGACACCCCATCATGATATGATTGTCCCTTATTTACAAGTTCTAAGCATAATCTACACTTTTCTGCTTTGCTTGGAGAACTAGACTGTGGGCCGATGCTGAGGTCAGGATAGCCTAACTGGTGTTTTTAATTTGGGATATTATCTCTTGGGGTATATCTGATAGAAAAATCTGAGCTTAGAGATGTGTGTGTGTGTGTGTGTGTGTGTGTGTGTGTGTGTGTGTGTGTGTGTATGTGTTATAAAAAGATAAAGAAAGATAAAGCAAGAATTATGCCTTAAGGGTAAATGGAATATATTATAATTACTCACCATTTACTATGATGCTGCCCAACCTAAAAACAAGCTGTGACTTACCTGTCTTCAGCCTTATCATCCACTAGCGTCCTCAATGTCTACCTGAAGCTTTAAATTTGGGGGGGAATTTTACTCATGAGAGCAAAGCGGGTGTCAAGATTATCACTATCTTATCCGTTCCTGTATACATTGAAGACGTATAAATGCCTGAAATCAGATCCTCATAACTTTTTCCTAACCTTGTATTTTTTGAGACAGAGTCTCGCTGTGTAGCCCTGGCTGGCCTGGAACTCACTGTGTACATCAGTCTGGCTTCAAATTCACACGGACACTCCTTCTTCCCTCTGCATCCCAAATGCTGAGAGCAAAGGAATGTGCCATCACACCTGACTGCTTTACTGTTTTAAAATATGATCTATGTGTTGTACATTTCCCTCGTCTTACAAATCACATGTAGCCCTTTTTAAGGACAAAATGCCTAGCACACTGTGTACTGTGGACCAAGACCGCTGATCAATTATAACCCTTTCAAGTGTGTCTCATTTCAGGGCCCACTGAAGTTGAGGTCTGTTTGCCTCCTTGGCACCTTGGCTCGCAGTATGGAGTGAAATGGTTTGAACCACCACTTTCTCAGCTCAGTTTCATTTTTGCCCAGGCTATCTAGGAACTCAACTATACAGTCCAGGCTGATCTTGAACTCCAAGGAACACTCAGCTTCACCGTTGTTATGAAGTCTCAGTAAGGCCACAGCCGAGGCTCATCAGGAAAAATGCAGGGCTGACTTGTTACATCACTGACCTGCCTGTCCTACCCAGGTCGCCTATAGGAGGTTGTGGCCGCAGTGTTCTGGGGACTCTGTTAGCTTATGTGTTTCCCATGGGTATTTTCAATACGCATGGTGATCTTCTATGGTCCCTTCTCCTTAGAACCGCTCACTCTCACTCTAAGAATATGTTCCCTGGATCCCAAGCGAGTTATTTCATATCTGCTTCTCTGATCCGTCATGCACAGACGGGGGCACTAGTAATGTCTTGTAATGCCACCGAGCCGCTGTGGAGACTGATCTTTCTAGCAGGTCCTTGGAGCAGTGGCAGAGAAGTGAGAGAAACAGTTTGGTCATCAGACTACCCCATCAGTGACTCTGAGGTTCTCAAATAAACATGATAAACGGGGCTTTCCTGGTAGAGCAGGGTTTACACTTTCTGTACCGGAGTGAGGCGAAGGAATTTGTATCCAAAGGAACGGAGTGGAAGGTACTGCCGAAAATATCTTCAGCAAAGTTTGGCAGCAAGCCTCGGTCCCTAGTAGATGCGGTAATATATGGGGAGAGCTTTGTAGCAACTGCTTGGGGTCTCTTCATAGGAGAATTTCAAAGGAGACATGACGGATAAGCTGGGACTATATGGTCATGGGTGGCAATGGGGCAAAGTTTGTGCCAAGAGTTAACCATTACCCTCTGTATGTGACAAGGATAAAACAGACTGATTGAGGTTTTATATTATATACTTTTTAAGTCCCTATATGGTTTGGAGGCTTTTCTCAGCTTCTCCCAGAGAATGACCCTGACCATCAGCTTTGTTAAAGAAAGGAGGCCCCGCCCTCGGGTGGCATGTGTGTGGGTGCCCCAATGACCTTGCAGCCTGCAGCCTCTTCTTGATCTTCTAGAAGCCTGAGGGTCAAAAGGTGCACCATGCCGGTGGCTTATGCTCTGCCTCACGGTGCACCTTGGCGCCTGGGCGGCCCTGACGTTCACGGCTGCGGGCTTTGTCTATGGCTGCCCTTTGCCCTGGCTCTCTTGGCCAGGGGTGGCTGAGTGGTAATTTGTTCCCAGGTTCAGAGGCACAGCCCTATCAAACTGCAGCTGTGTGTTTATCTTGTAATTCACAGACAAGAAGAAGGGAGGCAAATTCCAGCCTTTTCAGAAGTTGTTTGGCAAAAAGAGAAAGAAGAGCACCCTGTTGTCTGGGGAGGAGGAATCGGCTGGGAGGCAGAGTCGCGCTCCCCAGAGCACCAGCAATGGGACCTTCTCTTCGGATGAGGAAACCCTGGAGAGCACTCTGAGGTAATAACGTGCCCTTTCCTTGTACACCCTGGCAGAGTCCCGGGATGAGAAAGGAGATCCCTGGAGGATGGGTTTGGGTTTGGGAGGGCAAGGGGCGGCGGCATCATACAGGTGTCCCACTTGGCCTGAGGCCGGCACCTGCTGTGCTGGGTGGAGAAGTCACCTTGACAGGGATTGAGCCTCCTCTCCTCTGCCCTCACTGCTGGGGTGGGGGGCAGCACCTCACTGGCTTGGCTCAACAAGGGTCCTCTGATTGAAGACCAAGTTCCTATGACCCATTATTTGGCGAAGAAAAGATACCCACAGTCTAGACCTTACACGCGAGGCAAGGATGTAGAGTATGGGTATGCCCCAGGACACCTCTGGCTGCTTTGGGACTGTGTCCTTCACAGAACTCTTAACCTGTACCTTTCCTCTCCTTCTCTTCCCCCTCCTTTATCTTTTCCCTGTCATCTTCCCCCCTCCCCCCTCCCTCTCTCCCCACCTCCTTCCCCCTCTTATAGGACACAGGTACTAAATCTGATCAAGAACCTTAAGATCAGAGCGTGGGGGGAGGGGGCGGGGCCTTTGTCACCTGAGTGCCGGGATGTGAGGCGACAGTTAGAGATGGCCAAACTCCTGAAAAGCATCCCTCTTGAGAAGCCATCCCAGCCCTCCGGTCTGATTTCTTCAGCCTTGCTGTGCTCATTAGCGTCTCTAGCCTGACTCAACGAAGAGCATATTACTTTCCATGGACATGGTTGCTTTGCCTGTTTCTTCGCGGGCTGGCTCATGAACTCAGGTTTTCCTCAGCCTCCTATTGAGTGGTGGCACCCCACTTACCTAACCTATGCCAAAGATAAAAATAAGGAAACTCAGCAGGGCGGTGGTGGCGCACGCCTTTAATCCCAGCACTCAGGAGGCAGAGGCAGGAGGATCTCTGAGTTCGAGGACAGCCCGGTCTACAGAGTGAGTTCCAGGAAAGGCACAAAGCTACACAGAGAAACCCTGTCTCAAAAAACCAAAATAATTAATAATAATAATAATAATAATAATAATAATAAGGAAATTCTAGTCGATAGTATTTGTGTTACAAAACCCTCAGACAGGCAGCACACGTTAAGCTGCGCAGTGTTCACCAACCGAATCTGTTAGTTCTGTCCACAGGCTTGTGTTTGTTTTCCACTGGTTTAACCGCATAAGACAATGGTCAGCTTCAATTGTAGCCCTTTAGAGTAATAAAACTCAGTGAAAGGAGAGGCCTTAGCTGGAAGGAAAGTATGGCAAACAGGAAGTATCCATGGAGTGTGGGCACCCCATGAAGTGGACCGTTGTCCGGCGGGGTCAGTCCGGATTTCGTTTCAGTTGCTAATGCTGTAAAGCATGAATGTGGATCTTCTTCACCTCGTAGCAGAACGAGGTACCAAGCTACTAAAGGGGGACCAAGACTCAGTGAAGTCACGTCCACAGAGCCCTCCTTTGGACAGAGAGTCCTCCGAAAACACTTCCTTTCTGCAGTAGACTGTGACTTTGCCGGTCCCTTGTGTCTTGGTGAATTGCTCTGGACTCTTACATGTTCTCTTCCCATTTAACTTCTGTGTTCCATTTACCTCGTGAGGGTTTTCCTGAAGGCTGTAAGAAATCTTGGGAAATTCCACACTGGGTCAAGCAGCTCCATTACTGTCTAGGTAATGTCATCGGTTCTTATTACTGACTTCTGTTCGGAAACCTCCACTTTTGCCTTGGGACATTTGTTTTGTTTTGTTTTTCGAGACAGAGTTTCTCTGTGTAGCCCTGGCTGTCCCAGAACTCGCTCTGTAGACCAGGCTAGCCTTGAACTCACAGAGATCCTCCTGCCTCTGCCTCCCGAGTGCTGAGATTAAAGGCATGTGCCACTACCACCTGATAGTAGAGGACATAATTTAGTTACATATTTGTTTATATAAATAAAAATACTTGTCTCCTAAGTAAAGAAGCTAAAAGGATGTTTGGACTATGGACTTTTAGTGTCTGTCTTTAAAATTAAAATAGTAATAAAGGGGGCTGGAGCAACCAATGGCTCAGCAGTTAAGAGCACTGACTGCTCTTCCAGAGGTCCTGAGTTCAATTCCCAGCAACCACATGGTGGCTCACAACCATCTATAGTGGGATCTGATGCTATTCTGGCATAAAGGTGTATATGCAGATAGAGGACTCACATACATAAAATAAATAAATCTCTAAAAAAAAAAACTGGTGTGAATAATGAGTTCCAGGCCAGCCAACGCTACATAGGGAGACCTGCCTCACAACAAGTGTTTCCCTTTTCTTCCAGGATATATTACATGAATGCCTTGCAGTGTAGTTGAAGTTCTGCTTGTTTACCGTATTTACAAATGGAAAAAAAATGAAAGAATGAAAAATAGTGCTTCCTAAAATTATTTTCAGTTTACTACTCAGTTGACAGACACACTACTGTACATTGCATAAAGATTTAGAAATGAAGCAGGGCGGTGGCACATGCCTTTAATCTCAGCACTCAAGAGGCAGAGGCAGGTGAATTTCTGTGAGTTCAAGTCCAGACTAGTCTGTACTGTGAGTCCCAGGACAGCCAAGGCTATGCAGAGAAACCCTGCCTCGAAAAAAACCAAAAAGAAAGAAAGAAAGAAAGAAAGAAAGAAAGAAAGAAGAAAAACTGCAGAATGATTTAGAAATGAATCTGTAGTTTTGTTTTGTTTTCCATTCCAAAAGTAGAAAGTTCTCATGGACACACAAACTCCAGATCCCATGGATATGATCTGGTTATAGGTTTAAAGCAGCTGATTTCAGTTCAGTGAAATCGGTTCAGTGTTGAGGGAGAGTATCCTGAATACTAGGGTTACCCTAAAAGCCTGGGAGGCTGACTCTATGTCTAGGGGCTTGGGGCCCAGGAGGGTAGGACTTAGTCAAGAAAGTTCCTGGACTTTAGCAGGTCGGACTCCGTCAGTAGTTCTAGAAATGTCTGCGGCTAAGAATAGCTCATTGATCTGTCCTCTGCCTGAAGTCAGCTGTTCCTCAAGGCTTTCAGGGCACTCTGCTCTTTCTGTAGCTCAGGGGCCTCCATGGCTCCTCGGCTACTGTTTTTAAATTATACATGCCTCTGCGAAAGTGAAGCTTAAACCGGGATGGTTTTGAGCAATTTAATAGCATTTCCTTCGTTAATTAAATACAATTGATAGTACATTTCTAAAAGTATGAGAAAATACACCTTACATGTCAGCATTTGATAGGCTGAGGCAGCGGGAATGCCGTGAGTTCAAGGGTAGCCTGAGCTACATTGTGAGTACCATCCAGGGCTACATAGCAACACCCTGTCTCAGAAACAGCAATAACAGAAAGTGGAAGAAATAAGTGTTACGTGTAGGAAGAGGGGAGAGCCATCTGGTAAATGCATTTGATATACACATATATCAGGAATTTTACTTAGGGCTTTACAGGGCTTTTACTGTGTTACGCACCGTGTGAGTTTCTAAGGAGAGGGATGTCATATGTAGCAGATTCCTTGGATCACAGACTCTTTTTTTTTTTTCATAGAGAATACCCAGTGGCATTTATTAAAGTCACCACTCAATAATAGCATTAACGTGTTTGCCATAGACGAACTCACGTAATACCACAACTCCCCAAGACTTCTCATTATTATCTCCGGTTTACCGGTGAGAAAGCTAAGGCTGGAGTGGTGTTCCCAACGTCCCGGCACTGGTAAATCCCTGAGCAGCTGCCAGCAGTAGACAGTGTGTTCTTAAATGGCCACTACTGCACTTTTCAGAGAGGCTGCTGCATTACCAGGGCCGTAGTGCCCTACTGGTCTTGGGTCTCTGGGCTCCACTGTCTGCCCGCTTCCTACTGCTGAATGAAAACTCTGCGGCCTCCATTTTCTCTGCTTCCAGCTCCTCCTGGATCCCTGACATCTGTGTTAGCAGGTCCAGCTGCGGCACTTAGAAGTGCCAGCTCTAAGCTAAAGGGTCTCCGGACACAGTGAACTCATGTCAGAATCAGAGCATTCAAGACAGGATTGAGGAATGAGGAGGCCCAAGAGGCCTCCTAACAACAGGCAGGACGTGGAAGAGCTGAGGGGCATGAACCAGTCAAGATAATGGCATAAGCAGAAACTTCAGTGCCAGAATGAATGTGGCAAGCTGGGTATGGTGGTGCACACACCCTAAAATCCCAGGATCCAAGGGGCTTGGGGAAGAGGATTGTGAGTTCGAGAGCAGCTTAGGCTACGTGGTGGGATTCTGTCAGAAAGAGGGCAAGGAAGGGACAACAGAGTGAGGGGGAAATTTCCATCTCTTTCTGTAGGCATGTGCTCACTGTACAGCACAAACAGGTCAAGATGTCACAAGCTAGCAAACAAAACCACAAACAGTATCCTTATGATTTAGGCCCCAATATCTTGCCTGTTTGAAAGACTAAAGCAGGCCAGCCTGGGTCACAAAGAAAGACTCTGTCCAAAAGAAGTCCTAAGGGATCCATATTCATAAAAATAATCTATAAGATTTCAGAGAAAAGTTGATCCAGGTTACAAGATACAGGGTTAGGGTTTTTGTGTATCCATTGAGTTCAAGGGATGCAAAAAACCCCATAGAATGAAAGAAAACACATGCAGATGATAGCTTATAGCTCTGATAAGATCCTCGTGTTAGGGGCAGGCAAAGATCTTTTACAATTCAATAATAAAAGGTCAAAAAGCTTTCTTAAAAAAAATAGGTAAAGAATTAATATAGACATTTCTTAGAAAGAGAGAGAGAGGGAAGAAAGGAAGGACGGAAAGAAGGAAGAAAGGAAGGAAAAAGAGAAAGAGAATGTTGTTAAAAATAAGCCCTACTTGTTCAACAAGGAAATATGTCACATACATGAGCTACAGCTCAAAGTTAGTTTTTTATTTTGTTTTGTTTTGTTTTTTTAAAAAAGTATTGGCAAGAACACGTAGCAGTTGGAACCTTCATCCCTTGGTGGTGAAAATATAAATTGATAAACGATTTAGGGCAGGGGCTTAGAGAAATGACTCAGTGCTGAAGAGCATGTACTGCTCTCCCAGAAGACCTGAGTTCAATTCCCAGCACCCACATCAAGGAGCTCACAACCACTGTGACTCCAGCTCCAGGGAATCCAATACCTCTGGCCCCCAAGGTGCTTGTACGCATGTGCATACATGTCTACATAGACAAGCATATATACAATTAAAAGAAAGAAAAATCTTGTTAAAGAAGGATTTATGGTAAGTTTGAGTCTTGATCTACTACCTGCATTTTGCAAACAGTGAAGCTGAGTATCAGACAGATGCTCGTGTTCCTAATGGTGGAGATGTGGCTGTAACCTCCATCTGCTACTTTGAAATGTTGTGGTTTTCATCTGAAGTAACCCCATCTCCATTTCCTTCCCTTAATTCCTCCTTGCTCCTCAGTTTTCTGTGGCTTCCCCAGGGAAACAAGCCCCATGGCTCCCCTTAATCTTATCAGCCTGTTAATTTTGCATAGCTGTGGCCAGACTCTTTGACAAAAGTAACTTACAGAATTGATTTCCTTTGGCTCATGACTTCAGAAGAGCTGGTCTATGGCTGCATGCACTTGCGTAGAATGTGCTGGCAGTGTGAGCACATGTCAGAAAAACACTGTTCACATCGTGGCAGACAGGAAACAAAGAGAAAGACAGGACAAGGCCAGGGACAAAACACCCCTAAGGACCCACACCTACGCTCTCCAGCTAAGTGCCACCTAAATTTTACAGAGGCTCTTGAAATACTGTCACCAAACAAAGACCAAGTCTACAACCCCTGAGCCCTTCTTATCAAAATCTAACGAAGTCTCCACCCAGTATTGTCCTCACATCTACTTCACCGTCCCTAAGTCTTAGGACCTACCATGCTTGTATTTCCAGCCCAGCACTGTGCCTGGCATAGTCTAGGCATTCCGTAATTGCTGAATGAATAAATGCATGAACACTGCATTTTTACTTTCCTGGTGATTTCCACTCCACAAGGCAGTAATCATATAATTCACCCTCTAGTTTCCCACTATGATGAAGTATTGGGGCCTTTGGGGGTCCAGCCCCTCGATAGTCCCCTCCCAGGGTCTGGGAAGAATCTACAACCAGCTGATAATTAATCTTTGATGAAAAGAAATGAATCTATGTACACGAAACTCCTTAGTCCATACACTTTATTATTCTGTGTCAGTTCTCTCTCTACAAGCTTCTATTCTGCTCTCATTTTTAGCTCATTTCTTGCCTGATTTCTCTCTACACTTATCTGCTGTCCCCTCTAGGTTCTATCTTAATTCCTTCATCTTAGTTCTGCCCCTTCTAGGTTCTCATCCATCTTGTTCTTTCCCCTATCAGCTCCTCTCCCATCTCCTTCTCTCTCATCTGTTTCTTCCTCATCTTGTTCTTCCCCATCTGGCTCTTCCTCATCTTCCATCTCGTTCCTCTAGTCCTCTCTTCTAGCCCTTCAGCCTAGTTCTTCCCTGTCTCAGTTTGTTCCTCTCAAGTTCTTACCCATCTAGTTCTTCCATTCTCTTTTCTCTTCTCCGTCCCCCTGTGCCCTGGGAGTCCCGGTATATATACACTTACAAGCAGTATTCCCTTAGCAGTGCAAAGCCAGGCTTCCAGGGTCAAACAGAGGGGTGATAAGAATCACATAGAGAGGCAGTAATTGTTAATTATCATTTGCAACCCAAAAGGTGACTAATGGGGAAATGAATTAACTAAAGGCTAAATTTGGGTAATATCTAAGAAGAGGGATCTTATGTGCTCAACTATAACTTTAAGCGTGATTGGTAGAGAATGTTAAGAATCTGTAAGTTGCTAGGTCAATGGGAGAAAATAAAACTGCCTTCTTTTTTCCTGTGGCTCCTATCTGTCCAAGCTATCTGCCGTTTTTCTGCAGGGTGGGGGAAGGTGTGCGCGGTCGCTAGGCAACCTGTGTACAGCTAGATGCCTCTGGTGATAGTTAAAGGGAGATCTGGAACTGGAGATAAGATTTGGGAAAGGAGGTAGTTGGCACATCTGCCAGGCCTTCTCAAACGGGTAGTCTGGACGCTTAAGTCTGTTCTTAGAGAGTACAGAGGTATCTCTGATAAGGTACTTTCATCCGTCTGGGGATGGACCTGGCCGGATGCTGCCAATGACGATAATTACAGGGAAGCTTGAACTGGGATTCTGGCTGTGCATAGCTGTCAGCTCACAAGGTTATCTAAATATTCCTTTAGTAGAGGGGATAAGGTGCCCAATAAATGATGGAAAAGCTACAATAGCACACAAGAAACTCATAGCAGGAAACGGCTGATCATCAAAGCAAGCTCCCACCAAATATCACCAGGGCTCCTTGAGCCTCAGCTTGACCTCTGGAAGGCCCTTGGCTACTTCCAGGTACTAGCTTTGTCATAATCAGCTGAAATCCTACTTTGTATATTTCTGCAGCTCGCAGCAATGAAGAGTACCATCATCACTGCTGGAAAAGAAAGAGTACACAGTGGGCATCATGAGACATGTCCCCAGTGAAATTTCAGCACAGCTCAGGGGTCCCTTGTTGTGTGTGTTTTCGGTCACTTGGCCTTGCCGGTTTCCAGAAATGATCAACTGTACTTGACCATATACCCTCTACCCATAGCGACTTGTGGCTAAATTAAACAGGAAATAGAGAAGTTTTTAAAAACTATTGAATGGAAATTCAAAACTGGCTAGATGTCGACCTGGGTTGTGTGTAAGTCTAGGGAAAAGGGTATTGGTGAAGCAGCAGCAGTAGCAGTTCTGAGCGAAGGAGCAGATGAGGAGGCAGAGTTGTCTTGTGAATGCAGGAGTTGTCACTCATGAGCTGGGTGACCTGAGGAAGCCAATCCCTTGATCTGCTAAACTAACATCCTGTCTCCCAGTATCATCATAAGGCCAAATATGCGCATGACCCTGTACAATCTGTTGTAAAGCGCTTTACAAACTCGTGGTAATGTTCCCAGAGGCAGAGACGCTGGCCCCGATGACTTGTGTTTTATTTCCAGAGCACAGACCTAGAGGAAATTGATAGGGAAAGAGGTTTTTCCACTGAGGCAACTGAGAAGTAGGCTAGGCAGCAGGGATGCCTGAGGAGTCCAGAGCTTGAGAGGCGTGCTGGAGGATTCTGTGTCCTGTGATTCAGGGACAATTAGACAACCCTGGAATACGTATGACATACCCTGTCTCTGTTGTAATGGACAGGCCATTTGGTCCACTATGGTCTGGTGAGCACCACACATTTTTACAGGATCCCAGAATCCAGGATGCATGTCAAAGATGCCACACCTGACGGAGTCTGGCTCCAGTCTTTCCCAGCAACTGTAGTTGGTTTGATGAGGATATTTAATTGCTCATTAGCATTTCATTTGAATGAGACTCATGGATCTGTTTAGAGAGAAAACTGCTGATCAATTGCAGTTGCTCCGTTGTCATGGAAACAAGCTGAAATTGGGCTGTAATTATATTTCCTTATGCCTGAAGTCATCGCTATAGTAATTACCCAATATCTATGGTCCCAAATTACATGATGCTTGTCCAAAAAGAGAGAGAGAGAGAGAGAGAGAGAGAGAGAGAGAGAGAGAGAGAGAGAGAGAGAGAGAGAAAAGAAAAAGACAAAGGATGAGAAGCAGGGGTGGGGAGTGTACTGGTCCGAAGCATCATTCACTGTGCAGCTGGAGAGAGCCTTCATTTCCAGATGGGAGAATTTCCCTCTGTAGGCTGCAACTCCGGGGTGTTGTCCGTGGGTCTTGGAATGTGCCCAGAGCTTTGAGTAGCAGCTGGAAAGCTGTCAGGTAGAAAGATTTTAGTTCTACAGAGGGCGGAAGTACACTGTCAGCCATCGCTAAACGTATATCACCCGATGTCACGGAAAGTATGGAAGACTTGTTGAGTTTGGCAATATCATTAAGGTCTGGTCAGGGGCTGAAGATGACCCAGCAGTTAGGAGCATTGGTTGCTCTTCCAGAGGACCCAGATTCAGTTCCTAACATTCACAGCCATCCATAACTCCAGTCCCAGGGCATCCAGCACCCTCTTCTGGCCCCCTTGGGCACAATGCATTCATGTATTTCACAGACATGCATACAGGCACATTGGTCCAAAGCACTGAGTCCTACCCGGCGTAACTTCCACTTTCCAGAGCCAGAGCAATTCAGGCCCCATCCTGGCATGCTGGGGAAACATGCAGCTTTGTTCAGGAGGATTTTGGCAAAAGGGAAGCACTGCTGTTTTCTGAGCTGGCAAATGGACTGTTCACAATTCATGCAGGGTTTGAGAGAAAGCCCAGTTGGCGGGGGCTTGAGTTGAAGGCCAATCATTACAGGTGTCAATCATGTCACAATAGATTGGAGGTAAAGGCCAAGCACAGTGACATCACACACCTCTTAGCCCCACAGCCCCCTCAATGGTTCCTCCTTTTCATTCTGTGACCAAGAACACATACTCTGTGACCCCACTGCCTACCCTGGTCCCAGCGACAGAACATCATGCCAGCATGGACCTCTGAAATGGTCCAAGAAGGTGATCTGAAATGGCTTCACAATCAACAATAACAGTGAAAGTAAGTCCTCCACCTGAACGGAGGTTAAAATGTTTGATCTTTATGTTGTTGATAATGAGATTCTTAGCATAATAATCCAATCCATGCGTTACAGCAGAGTACAGCAAGTCAGCCAGCCTCAGCCATGTTTCCTGAGATCTTTGAGCACAGAAATGAGACAGGCTTCAGAACAGCCCTGTACTTCGTTCTGTGCCCTGACAAAGTGGGCCAAGGATACTGTTATTTGCTCTGAAGCAGCCTCCTACCAGAGTTAATTCCCTCGACTGAGCACATGACGTTGGAGAGGGGAAATAACAGTGTCTCCTTCTTCCTGTCCTTCCAAATCCATAATGACCCATAGGTCAGGGGCTTCAGTGTTCTAGGATGTAGAAAAATAGGACCCTCCACACCGCTCCAGAATTACCTCAGTGCTGACACAACACACCGTACCTCAGAATTGACTCCGCCCACTCAGAGCCTCAGGTTGATAGTTAATGGGTCCTGGGGTGTTCTCATAGAGTTTAGATGGGGTGACGTAGCTGGAACCCTTGGGGCTGAAGGCCCTGCGCATCAGACACCAGCACTGCACCCCCCAATCTTATCTGATGTTAGGCCAATGTCTAACATCTCTTTAGCATCTTCCTCCTTCTTCACCCACTTTCTCCTCCTCTTCCTCCTCCTTTTATGTTCCATAGAACTTCTAATCTTCCAGATAGAGACTTTAATTTAGGAGTGTATATGGAGGTGACATCAAGTCTTTAGGGCAAAGAAGGAGCTTTTGGTCTACCTCTTCACTGTTTTGGATCTGCACTTAGTTATGAGTCGTAATGCTACATTGGTTTTTTGTTTTGTTTTGTTTTTGTTTTTTAGACAGGGTCTCACTGTACAGCTCTGGTTGGCCTAGAACTCACTTTATAGACCAGGCCTTGAACTCCCAGAGATCCACCTGCCTCTGCTTTCCAAATACTGGGATTAAAGGAGTATGCCACCTCACCTGTCCACATTGATCCTTAGAAATATTGCTGTTCATTGCAGTAGTGTTCAAAATAGCCAACAAATAGAAACAGCCCAAATCTCCATGGATGGGTGAATAGCTAAACAAAACATGGATTATAGCATATAGTGTTTTAGTAGTTAAAGAAGAATGGGATTCTGATATTGTATGACATGGGTGGATGTTCAAGATAATATGTAAATGGGGCCAGGGAATACAGCTCCATGATCGAGCATTTGCCTCTGTGTGCCAGACCGTAGCTTCAATGTTTGCTTATTGTCTTTCAAGTGCATTATGTTAAGTGAAATGAACAAGGCACAAAAAAAAATGCTGTATGATTCCACTTATAGGAGGCACCTATGATAGGCAAATTCATAAAGATAGACAGTACCAGTTACCAGAGACCATGGAGGAAGAGGAAATGCAGAATTATTACTGAAGGGAGATAGCGTTTGTTTAGGGTGGAGAGGGATGACAGGTGTATAGTAATATGAATGTACTTGATGTCAGTGAATTGTACAGCTAAGGTGGTCCAAATGGTAAGTTCTGTGTCAAATATATTTTGCTACAATTTAAAAAAACTTGCAACTAGTATTGTGGCTATTTTAAAAACTCATAGACACCCATGTCTCATTAGATGTTGATGGGTTTGGAAGTGACGCTGGCTTACCCTTATGTAGCTAGAAATTTCTCCAGTCCTGCTTGGCCCACAGTCAGGACAAATCTCTCTCACCTGCCAGGCCCGCAGCTGTTCAAACCCAACCAAGTAAACACAGAGACTTATATTTCTTATAAACTGTGTGGCCATGGCAGGCTTCTTGCTAACTGTTCTTATATCTTAATTTAACTCATTTCTATTAATTGATAAGTTGCCACGTGGCTCGTGGCTTACCAGTATCTTAACATCTGCTTCTCGTCGCAGTGGCTGGCAGCGTCTCTCCACCTCAGCCTTCCACTTCCCAGAATTCTCTTCTCTGCTTGTCCCACCTATACTTCCTGCCTGGCCACTGGCCAATCAGTGTTTTATTTATTGACCAATCAGAGCAACACATTTGACATACAGAACATCCCACAGCACCCTCATGTGTGCACTTTGTAACTGTGGGTGCTCCTGTCTGTGACTGAGCAACTTCTGCCCGTGTGGCACCCACGTTCACCCCAAAATACAAGCATCTTTAAGTAGAAACCTCCAAGATGGGAGTCAGGAGCCAGGTTCCAGTCAGAGTTCAGCGTCCTCTGTGTCTCTCTCCTCACTCACTTTGTGGGCCTGTGCATCCTCTCAGGCCTGAAGATGCAGGTCTCAGATGCCATGGGCACACAAGCCTGTCTGCTGTGTCCCGTGGTTCTGGGAGGTCAGTAACTTGTTAGAGCTGATGCGGGGCCTGGGTTAGCAGCTTCCCTTCCTGCGTCTGCCACGTTGCTTGTGGGGACTGTGTAGGGATGTGAGGAGCAGCCACCCCTGTCTCTGGAGAGAAATGGGGGAGACTTGGAACAGGGCTGGAAACTCTGGATTTCATACTCTGGAGCTCTGTATTGGCTTGAGGGGTCTTTGAACAGGAAAGGACAACATCAGTCATGACAGTCTTAGCCTGGATCTGACCTCAGTCGGAAAAATACAGTGCAGGTCCTGGAAAAAGTGGGGAGCACAGAAGATGTGTGGAAATGTCGGGTTGGATTTCATTCCTGCTGAGTCTGCAGAGATGACCACGCGGCAGGATCCATTGCATGGCTTGAAGAGAGGGTTAGACGGTTATTAAAGATGCTTCTTTTCTTTCTAGCAATGTTATTGGATAACAGTTACCTAAGAGGGAGAGAAAGGCAATGTGTAGAGCCAGGAGAGCCCCAGGCTCTTGTTATCAGTGCCTTTGAGAAGATAAGTCCGGGAGTCAGCAAAGACTGGAACCTGAGACCAGAAGCTGGTCCTGGTGCCTGCAAGACCTCAATGTAAGTTTCTGGAGGTTCAGCCTCTCTGCCAATAACAGTGACATCAATGACAATAACATCCAGCCAGGACAGAAAGAGAGAATGAAGTTCTGATGTCCCGGCCATCCTCCTTTGTCATTTGGGGTTCTGACTGCTAGCTGGAACCCCAGAAACTCCTGCTGCATGGTCCTAGCAGGCTGGAAGTAGCCATCTCTTTGACCCTTAGAAGCCACAGCCATGATTCTCCCTAGCTTTATAAAAACTTCTCACAGACTAATGCTGTCTGAGCTTCCCAAGCGGCCTCTCTTCCTCTTTCAAGAACTCTTTGCTTTTCCCCTGTGTGCTTGGATTCACCTTCAAATCTTGTTTAAGTTAAAATGGTGGTGAAGTGATTGTATGCACGATCTTGCAACAAAAATTTAAAACTGTGAGATTGGGGGACGGGGGGCTGGTACTTGATACATCGCTCGTCATTCAGAAGCTGCTCCAGTTCTCCAGCATCAGAAGAGAAGGCTCCACACACCAGGTCTTTCCTTCTGTCTGAGCAGGGGTATGGCCTTCCAACACGGTTGGAGGGCGGGGAGGTGTCCTAAAAGAAAGGTATATCGAAGAGCTATGGAGGCCTCCTGCCTCCAGGTTCCTTCACAACAGAAGGAAACAGAAGAAATGGGGCTGGCCTACTTCAGTCAATGGTGAAAGACCTTTAAATGTCAAGAATAAAAAGGTCCAGATGAACCCTGCTAAGGTACAATTTATGGTAAATTGTTCGTTCCTCCACTCCCAATCATGTAATTGGAAGTCTCCAGCTGGTTAAGGACAATGATCCCACGAAGCTCTTTGTTCCTTAGAACACAGTTCAAGCTGAGCTCTCCACCATGCAGGCTCTTCGGTTTTGACTCCAGCCTGCATCAAACCCAGAAACTTTGGGTCATATTTTTGTAGTCTTTGTCTCAGCCTCACCCTCAGAGAAAAAGAAGTCATCTCCATGGTAGAGGTGTTTGGAGCCGGAATTGACTTTTAAGATTAGTACTAAAGATTGAATATTATTACACAAACAGCTGAGTATTTAGAGGAAATAACTTACAAGAGTATTCATTCATGAAACTAATAAATCAATCACCACACTCCTCTACTATTTCTTCTCAGTGCTCTAAAATGAAACAAACAAACAAAAAAACTAAATTTAACAAGGAAAAGGGGGCATAAACATGTTTGATCTCCTGAAGGGTAGTGGCCACATATAACAGGCTGACCATTTGCTCTGTAGCCAAGGATGACCTTGAACTCCTGATCCTTCCAAGGGCTGGGACTACAGAGCAATGGCTATATCAACACAAAGTTCCGATGTGTTTATCATATGCAAGAAACTTAATATAAAAAGTCCTTCATTGACTTCTGTGATAAAGGAGATTGTGGCATTTCCATCAATGCCTTAGGGAGGAACACCTAGAAATGATAGGGTATTGAAATCAGATCTGTTCGACGCATCTCCTTGCCAAGAGACAGTCCTGAGCACTTAGCTCCTAGAGAGAAGGAACCCCAGAGCTGAGTCCAATCTTCTGGACAGTATTTTCTCTCCTGGGGTCATTAGCGGCCCCTTGGCTTAGGGCAAGAGGCCAAAAAATGCAGGTGGCTTACAGAAATCAGCAGAGCTGTGGGAAATGCCCCGGGGCTGGAAACACAAAAATTGGAGTTTGAGGCTGGAGTAGAAGCCAGAATTTGAGAGATTAAGATCTCTAACTTTGGAGCACTCTGCCCTAAATGGGAGGTGTATATCAAACCCCTTCTCTCAGGGATCAGGGATCTATGTGGGAGAGGAGACAGAAGGTCTGTAAGAGCCAGATGTTGGTAAATAACTCCAAGTAGAGACTGTCTCCCAGACCCACCAGGCCAGATGTACATATGAACTCAGACTATAACAGCACACACGAGACCTATACAAATTCAAGACAGACAAAATTCCAGCATAAGGACAGAGAAGTGGACACAAAGTCCCACCCCTAACCAAGCAGTTATTTGCAATTGATACCTGCTGTGGGAGGGAAAATACATTTTCTCCAATGGAGTGCCACTGGGTATGTCTACCGCACTCCATGGAAGGCCTCATGCTCAGGAATATTTGGCTAACACAAAAATGGATTCCATGTTTTCTGTGGTATGGTTTCATAGTTTTTATCTTAGAGGTTTTTGTTTTGTTGCTTTTGTTTTTGTTTTCTTGAGGGGTGGTTGTTGTTGATGGGGGGGGCACGACACATGAAGTTGGTTGAGTGGGGAGGATCTGGGATGACTCAGGAGAGGTAGACTATTATCAAAACATAAAAATTTTTAAATAAATAATTTTTTAAAGGAGTGTATAAATTATAACAGAAAGAAAAAGATCTATAAGAGAAGAGAAACCCAAAAGAATGAAGCTGAGTCTAGGCAGCAGATTTCCTTTTGAAGTACGATTGATAAACCTGCCCACAGAAAGAGGATGGAAAAATGGACATATTTTTAGTTGTCTACGTTGCTAGAAGAAAAACTGGAGCTCAGGGAATAGCATGGAAGGAGATGCTGGCAAATAACCCAGGCTCTCCGGTGAGATTCCAGAGATTATACATTAGACATGAGAACAACTCAAAGATGAGCCCCAGCCTTGGAGAGGTTGCTGGTCAACCATGGACAAGTGTGGGATTGGCTTGAAGAATTCTCCCTTGCTGTGTGCTGCCTGCAATTGTGGTTGGTCCATTCAAGAAAATAGTTAACATGGCAGAGAATCTTGCTGGGAAATTGGGGCCTATTAAAAATAAATAAGTGCTGATTTGAGATAAAAATAATTCTGAAGTTAAGAACGTCAACACCTTGTTTTACTAGCATATTAGACAGAGAGAGAGTGAGCTAGCACATAGTTCTCATCGGAAGGTCTGCATCAAGTCACAGCGGATATAGATTAGAGTGATAAGAAAGACAGATATGGGGTTGGGGATTTAGCTCAGTGGTAGAGCACTTGCCTAGCAAGCGCAAGGCCCTGGGTTCGGTCCTCAGCTCCGGGGGTTGGGGGGAAAGATACAGAAAAAAGAGCAGAATACAAATGGCTCATGCTGGCCCATTGACAAGGTATGAGAGGGGAAATGGCTGGAAGTAACGTAAGAAATAAGGGCTGAGAGTTTTTCCAAAACTGATGAAAGACATCATCAAGCGGCAGACTTAAGAAGAGCTGCGATAACTCCAAACTAGAGGAAAGTTCACACCTGCCCTTGCCAGAGTAAAACTGCCCAAAAGCAAACGAGATACAAAATTTTAATCTTCTGAAAGGAAAAATCAGATGGTGTATTTTATTTTTCAAAGAAACAGCCATATGAGTATATCCATCAAAATTCTGGCCAATACCGGACATTTTAAAATAGTGAAGTGTTTTCTCCCTGGATTTGGAGTGTCACAAGACCTACCATCACCTCTTCTACTGGCTTTTCTCAACAAAAGAATTTAGCTGAGTCAGTATGGAAAGGGAAAAGCAAGGAGATAAGAAGAGCTTGAGGTAAAAATGGTGTTCTGATGTAGACAACTTAATTGTATTTTGGATAGGAAATACAAAGGCTCAGCGATCATACAGTTACTAAACAACCCTAGCAAAGTCTCTGTTTATAAGACCAATATATTAAAAATAATTTTATCCTACGTTCCACCAGTGAGAAAACAGAAAATAAAGATTTTTAATACTGTTTATAGAAAAGCCAAACCCACCAGATATATAGGACTCAATCTATCAGGATATGTTCAGGACCTCTACTCAAGGAAGTACTAAACATTACTGAAAGGAAAGAGGATCTTAACACAGACACATCCCATGATCTAGATTAATAGATAAAGTATTGTAAAGACGTCAGCCTTAGATACGTCTGTATATCTAACCCCACTTTGAAAGTATTGCAGGAACATAAGAGAGAGAGAGAGAGAGAGAGAGAGAGAGAGAGAGAGAGAGAGAGAGACTCTCACAGAGACAGAGACAAGAGAAAGGGGAAAGAGAGAATAGAGAAGGATAGGACTGAATTTATGTAGAAACGCAAAAAGACAGGATAGCCATCTTGGAAAAGAAAACAGAGCTGCAAAACAAATTAGATATTAAAACTTAGAAAACTTAAGACAGAATGGGCGCAGGCTTATTTCTGCTTTGTTTTGTGGTTTTGTTTGACTGTTGTGGAGGTTTGTGTTTCTCATTGTTATGTTTTGGAGGCAGGGTTGCGGGGTGCAGCCCCTCCTCATACCTGGGGCAATCCTTCTGCCCCGGTCTCCTGAGTCCTGGGGTTACTGACAGGTGCCACTACACCCAGCCGAAGTGGGCTGATTTCCGCCTGTGAAAACAGACAAGGGAACCAGAGGAGCAGAGGCTGGGGTCAGAATCACACCGAGTCCCTGTCATCACAGGCCTTTGAACTTAAATTTCCCATCAAAAAGCAGGCTTAATAACAGTTCCTACACACAGGCTTTAAATATTACAGCAGGAGGATTTAAATGTTATAGTAAAAAGGTGCGCGCACGCGCGCTCACACACACACACACACACACACTATGTCTTATTGTATTTATTTAGCTCTACACCCACCCACCCACCCACACACACAATGTCTTACTTATTTAGAATTACTATTAGCACTGTGCTTCTTATAATTGTTACAATTTTTACAACTAGTATTTTTATTCTTTTTGTCTATTTTCAATATAATCATCTAAAGGCAGGGATGTTTGGAGGCCTCTAGAGGCCTGTGATTCTCATGAATGCAGAATCGTTATTTTAGCTACTTCATATCGTCAGCCTTTTGACACACCAGCCTTCCTGGCATGTGGCCCCGCCTTCCTCTCCCATACTCTCTGTCCTTTCTTGGTGACCATACTCTAAAACTGTCTCTGAGCTGTGTCAACTGGCTGGCATGGGGTTGCATTCAGTCGATTACTCTGCTGCTTCAACTCGGATGGCTTTAGATGTGGTACTTACCCCCTGAGCATCATCTCTAAGAAGACGAGAGTGTTGAGACTAAATGAGATAATGGCACTAACACTCTTTGGTGAGGTTTCATCACACTTAGAGGTTGCAGGGCTGCTTGTTCACACCTTGGGGTCACACGGACTCGCACCCAAGTCTTTTAGCCCTAACCCTCAGGTTGTTCTTTAGCCTGCTTCCTGCAATTTGGTAAATTAAATGCCATAATTGAGTCAGTCTTCCCAGCTCCATCTAGACCTGGGCAGATGAACGGTTCAACTGCAGTGCATTGTGGGGGAACCAGCGGAGAGTACCTTTGCCCTATGCTTTCCCGCACTTGGTCTGGAGGGCAGGGGGGCGGGGGAACCTCCCATTAAGGCTCCTCTCTGGGGAGGGAGGGAGAGAGGTGCTCCCTTGGCCTTGAGGCCTGCCTGTGCCACCTCTCACTTTGGAAATGCTCTGCCTTGCCGTCGGAAGGGCAAGCTGCTGTGTCTGCCGAGTAAGAAATGGTTGTCTCCTAGGACTTCCTTCTCCTGAGTTTCCCTCTGTTCATGCCTCTGTCAGGTAGATAGATGTTCAGACAGCTTTCCGGTGCAACCCTGCAACTGGAAGTGTCTGTTTTCTTCTGTTTGATGCTAGAGAGTAAGCCTAGGTCTTTGTGCATCCTGAGTCTTCTACTCACTGAACTACATCCAGTCCCGTTGTTCGTTACTGTAACAAAATACCTGAGTTCCTTGAGGCTGGATACATATAGAAAAGTTTGTTTGACTCAGTTTGGGAGGCTGAAAATCCAAAGAGCGTGGTGCTGGCTCTGGTCGTGGTCCTCTGGTTACATTATGTCAGTGTGGATGGCATCACAGCAAGACAGACAGAGCCAGAAGCAGATGGCTTCTTACATTATGTGTCACCTGGACAGAGGGGACACCAGAGTATGGGGAATAGTTGGGCTTCCTCTTCTTACTCATTTAGGAGAACTATGATCTCATGAGAATTGCATCAATTCCTTCTGAGGACAGTGCCCACAATGACCCCCCCCCAACCAACACCCCTTAAAGGTTTTATTACTCCCTAACATTACTTCACTGGGGACCAAGCTTCCAACACTTAGAGCCTTGAATTCAAACCACAGCTAAGCCACAGCAGTTTGCTATGAACTCTGAATCTATATCATGTTCTGTATTCGCAAAACATGTTGAAATGGCTCCAACATGGATGCCTCCCCCTCGGTCATATGCCTCACCCACGGATAGCCCCTTCTTCCAAAGCCCTTGCTCTTTATCGGTACTGCAGTCTGGTAGTGTGAGAGAAGCTCTTACCTCTTTGAGGTCTGTATGTTCCTTCATAAATACTGGTTGGCAAGATTTTCCAGAACGGAGATGGTAGGGACAGCTCATCTGGCATGTCCTCCGGTTAAACACGGAGCAGGGCCATTGGCTCTACAATAAAATACCTCCCTCGAAGTCCTCGCCCTGAATGGGTCTGAGAAAGATTGTGAGAGAGCTACACATTCTCCTTTCCCAATCCCCCCTGCTCCCTGTCTCACCCTCTGCAGGAAGACAGTGGTGTTGAAGGATTTCCGAATAAGATAGGAGACGTGGGCGGGACCCTTTGCGTCAGAAACTCAATCTGGAGACGGCACTTACGATCCTAATACAATGAAGCACGTGGTTTGCATTCCAGGTCCTTCAACTATTCTGTGGGAGCACGGGCCTTCTCCCATGACAGTATTTTTATCCCTGATGGGGGAGCAGAAAATGAGCAGACAGTTCAAGCAATGTCACAGGACAGCATCCTGGGCAAAGTCAAAACTCTTCAGGTAAGACAGCTTGAGACGACTGGAAGATCGGAGCCCCAGGAGCCCCGCCCCCAACCTCCGTGGAGGGAAGTGGAAAAGACCCTGGTTGGTCCTTGAGCGATGGAGTGGGAGGTCCAGGGGTCACTTCAGGGGAGAAGCTCTGAGTTCTGGTACTCCCCTGCGTTCCCCCGTGAGAGGCACACTTAACACTGCTGCTGTACCCACCCCGAGTCCTCTCCGTCTGTCACTTCCGATTTGATTGGACGTGAGAACAAGTACCTAAGAAAAGCTACAGAGCTCGCATGTGGGGAAAGAGCTTCTAACCAGTAAGCTACCCAAGCTGCTGTCCACAGTCTGCATGGCACACTTCCATTGGGTAAATCTCCGGTCGGAGAAGGGGCGGGGTGAGACTCATGTCTGTAAATGCGGCTTCCAGCCACCGTGTCTTAGGAGAATCCTTGCAGACTCCCTGTAATGGGGACAGTTTTCTTGCTGACTCAGCTGGTGACTCCCTAACAATGAAAATGTAGTAAAATGGTACTACATTAAATGTGGTAAAAAATAATGGGCCCAGGGAAAAGAAAAGGAACAAAGACTATGGAGTCTCGTTATATAGGGCTGTCCCATTGCTTGGAAGCAATTCTCTCACTGGGAAGCAAGGCCAAGGCAAGCTCTTCTCTGAGATAGGAGTGCTTGGGGACTCCCGAGACTTTGAACAGATTCCATCTGACTATACCTCTACCAGTGTGAATGGATCAAGGGATGGATGAGAAGGAAAAAAACAATGAGAGCCGGGCATGGTGGCACACACCTTTAATCCCAGCACTCGGGAGGCAGAGCCAGGCAGATCTCTGTGAATTCGAGGCGAGCCTAGTCTACAGAGCGAGATCCAGAACATCCAGGGCTATACAGAGAAACCCTGTCTCGAAAAACCAAAAAGAAAAAAAAAAGCAAGAAAAAAAACAATAATGGCCTGAGAAATGATTGATACAAAGATGCACTGTACTCAAAAGTAACTTCCTGTTCTTTTCACATGGTCTTGTTTCTACTGAGCACACACTGTATATTTTATGACTTGTGGTCATACAATCAGTGGAAGGTGATGTATGATACACCAGGAAGTAACCAACACCCTGGAACCACACCCACGCTTGGCTAGATCATTATGCCTACAGCCACCACTGACTGAGGTCACATTCCGCCCCTACAGCCTGGCCCGCCTGGCTCGCAAATCCCAACACTTCCTAGCCAGACCTCCTCTTTGTTGCTGCTGGCTGCACTCATACTTCTAGACTCTGAAGAAGCAAGCTGTCACTCTTCACAGGTTGAAGAGGGAGGACAGGAATAGCCGGGGAAAAATGTCGACCCACTTCCCTCTGCCGTTTCTGAGTCCCTGGCTTATCATATCCCTTTTTCTAAAAGGAATGATGTGCAGAATTCAGTCCATGAAATAGCTGCATTTTACAGGAGCTGAGACGTTCTTTAAAAGGTAGATAATGGCCTGGTGCCTTCAATGATATCTGCTCTGTGACATTTCCCATATACCACTCCCACTTTAAAAGGTGGATTTAAGGGTTGTAAAGTGCATGTAATTGTGCAGTATTGGAAAAAAAATAGAAACTCAAAATATACGAGTGACTGTGATTTCTTTTAACAATAAGGTATGGTTTTAAATTATCTGATTTCATAATTCATAAAAACGTGAAACCATCAGCTTCCCTGAAATGACCATGGGGGGGGGGGGGTGAGCAGAGCAAAATGAATATTTAGTGTGTGTGGTCTCATTTGGGCAGCATTCTGTCATGTGAGGTCCGCTGAATTTGGCTTCTGCTGCTGGTCTCAGAATCCTCCTTTGATCTCTACAATGATGACTCTGGGAATACCAGATGGAGGCTTTGCTCTTCAAGGCGGGAAATGGGGACCAGGGTCGGAGCAAAAGGGGGTTTTTATTTTCTAAGGGACCTAAGGTTTAACTGAATCACTCCCAAAAGACTATGCTTTATTTTTCAGTCGACTAAGCAGTATGTTCCTGGTAAGTCCCCCCAAATGTAGTGACTTCCTTCACTTGCATGAGTGCTTGGCATTTCCCCACGGCAACATCATGCTGCTGTCAGTGCTCAGTAAGAAGCGGACAAGACTGCCTCCTCGTAGACGCCAGCATGGAATGAGAGAGTTTAGCTGTGTCCAAGGCATGTGTGTTTTGATGTCTGGAACTGTCACTGTGTACATGTCTATGTTCATTTTTTTTTTTTTTTTTGAGAAAAGGCGTGGACAGCACCTATTTGACAGTGAATGTCCTGGCTCGATGATTAGCTACAATTATTGAAATAGTCTTTTGTAATGAAATTTCTCTAGACTATCATTTAACCAAAAAAAAAGAAAAGAAAATAGTTTAAAAGACTGTCCAGCATTCACTTAGAACTCTGGAAAAGAACACGGGTGGAAAGGTGTTTGTGTTTGGAAAGGCTGCCCCCTAGTGCCCACTTGTGTCATAGCACCTAGGACTGTCATGGTGCACCCACAGGAGTTAGCCCTGCTCCACCAACGGGTTAACGGAATACGGCACAGTTGCCCTTCCCCATCTTAAATAACATCACTACATCATGGCAAAATTTCCATGGCAAACTATTGAGCTTTTTAAAAGAACAAGAGCACGTTTTTTTTTTTTCCCGAGTATAAAAATGTGGACTTCGAGAACAAATTTTAATAAACATTTAGTTATAGGGATTAAAAACAGTAGTGTCCTTTCTGAAGGCTCAGTACATAAGCCATTCACTCCACCCACAGCCGATAGGATGAAGACCGCTTCGATGATTGAGAGAGCACAGAGCAATGAAAAGTATGTGGCAGGCCTCTGCCACCATGTGGTCGTGTGACCTTGGGCCAAGTTGTCACTTAAACTCTGTGACTCTCGTTTTCTCCCATTTGAACAATGAGGGAGTGGGTGTGATGGATAGGCCTGAAGGCTCCTCCGGGTCTTAAAGTCCGGAGTCTGTATGAAATCACCGTTCACTGTTGCACACGGCGGCTGTAAAAGCTTTGCACTTGGTTATCTGTGTGCTGGAATGACCTTGACGTTGCCTGTCACTTACCCTGGGAGTGCAGATCAGGAGGGCGCCTCTCTACTGAAGTTCAGACCCAGCTGTGAGCTGTGCACCAACTGCTGATGAAGCTAGCAGAGAGCCCATCCAGGCATGCCTGCAGGGGGTTCCTAGAATTGTACCACACTTTTGTTGGGAAATGTCTAGGCTATTTGTACCACAGGATATTTAGCGTAGGTATAGGAGGGGGCCTCGATCCTTAGTAGCTAATATCTCCGACTGAACTGGATTTCACTTGAGAATTCCAAAATCATACGTTTGAGGATTTTGACATCTAATGCAGCCATCAAGGGCAGAAAGAAAGTGCCTGCTCTGGCCAGTTCTTCCTAGAACAGGTGTCTAAACCGCTTTGCTTTTTTTTTTTCTTTTAAAAAGAATTCACTTTTGTATTGGGAGTATCTGCATTTTGCTCAAGAAGACCACACCCTTTATCCCCCTCTGCTGTTTGCTCTTACAGACACGGTTTGGGGGAAAAATGGCTGCAAAAAAAAAAAAAATATCTGGGAAATTCTAGCTACAAGCGGTGCAAAAAGCTGCAGAATACAATGTGCTTGGCATTTCCACACCAGAGCATCCAGCCTCATAAATATGGATGTGCATTCCTGTAGCATCATTCCCAAGCATTCCATATTACAACCAAATGGCCCAAACTGCGTGAATAAAATATAGTTCCTTTTAGCTTGCATTCCAGTCGCAACAGTAGCTCCATTCATAGCCACCAGCAACACACGCTGTCAGTGTATGGACCAATTTCCACTTTCCTCTCCAGTTATAACTGTGACGCGTGCCAAGACAGCTTGTGGGAGAGATAAACTCTGGGGCCAGCTTCTAACAGCCTAATTTTCAGTAATTGCTCACTTCTATTGTGGATCCTTATTCATGACAGTCCCTGAAGAGTGAGCAAATGCAAGCAATAAAACTAATTTATTCACATGTAGTTCATGTGACACCTCAAATTACCAGATAGATTTTAGCAGTAAAGCTTTTAATTGTCAATACATCTTATAAAATGCCACAGCAGTCCAGTCTCCTTTGAGTCACATAAAGGTGTTTAGAAAAGGGACCTGCAGAGAAGGGGGGTGTGTCAGGGTGTGAGAGACCGGTCCTTAAACCCCAGAGGCTCAACCACTTGGGCCATTGGACTTCAAGTCCTGCCGCAGCCTTGGCCCACCAGCTCTTGGCTAAAAGCCACAGGACCCTCCTTTATCTGGACACACAGAGACCAGCCCTATTCCCAATCACCGTCACCTCTCCCCCTCCTGCCTGCGAGTTCCTCTCCCTCAGCTCTCCAGCCACTAGGCCGAGTCTGTTGTCTCTAGGGAATTTCAAATCAGCCTCTGTACTAAGCAGCACACTTTTATCCTCAATAGCAACAACGCTATTTATTTTGTCAGGATGCACATGTCTGTGACATAAATCACCCCGTTGGCATGATCGCATACTCCCCATCCCTCAGCCCTCTTCCCCTGCAGGTCCCCAGCTGTCGGAACCACTGTCCTGGGCCCTTCTCCCTCTTCTTTCCTTCATTCACACTTTCTGTCGCTGCCGTCGCCTCCCTCCCTGTCCTGAGCTTTCCACTTCATTTCTTCCCATTCCCAGTTGGTTCTGTGCCCTTCACTGTCCCTGTCCTTATCCCATCCCCTGGTTTTCCTTGCTTCTCCTTCCTGCCCCCTTTGTGGCCACCACAGTCATTCTGTCTTTGGACATTGCTTCTGTCTAGGCTGTGATCACGTCTGCCGCATTCTTTCTTGTCCCTGAAGCATCAGGACAAGCCAACAACAGTATTCTAAAGAACGTACTGGTCAAGTGAAGTAGCCCATCTGTGCTTCTTGTGGTGATGGCAAGACTCCTAATGAAGAGGCAGTGTAGTGTTCTGCCAGGAAGTGCATGATTAATGTCCTCTCCATTACAGGTATAAGAAATGGCTTTTCATCTCCACTGCTCAATGGGCACATTACAGTTAGGAGGACAATTAGGTTTTGGCACTCTATAGCACAGTATGGTAGCTATGGTTAATAATTTATAGTCTATTTCGAAACAGCTAGAAAAGCGAACTTGGAACATTCCCAACACAAAGAAGTGAAAAATGTGTGAGGTGATGGATATGCCCATCACCCTGGGTTGATCATTATATATTATACACATGTGCTGAGACCTCACGATAGTCCACAGATATGGACAGTTATTATTCACCCATTGAAATTGAAGGAAAACTCAGCCAAGCGGAAAATGCCTGTGATCCCCACTCCCAGAGGGTGCAGGCAGGAAGATCCAGAGTCCACGGCCAGCCTAGCTACAAAGCAAGATGCCGTCTCAGGAGAGAAAGGACGGTTCCAGCTCCCCACATCCCATCCCAGAGCACTGGCAACAAAAGCCCCTGCCAATGGGAGTCTCCCCAGTCCACGGAGATTTAGAACAGTTTCAGGCTCGTGGCCAACACTCCTAAGGAAGGCTGGAGTGGGAGGCCACAGGAGGCACCCCCACCCCTTCTAAACCCAGATCCCCACCCTCTCCCTGCAGGTCTGTGGCTGTGACTCGGTGTCCTCTTGTCTGACTCCATGGGCTGTTGTAAATGTGCCGCTTCTTGACCTGCTTAGAGTACATACTAACTGCCGCTTCCTGCTCAACTTGTTCTTGGAAAACATCCCTTTTCAGCAACCTGCAAACCTCTTGGGGCTGCTGAAGCGCTCCTTCCCTGGCTGAATGGGGGGCTTTGGGTGTGCATTCTTCCTGTGAGGCCAAGAGCCGGGTGCAGCTGAAATCACAGTGGACCAAACGCAAGCCCTCGCACCTGACTTGGCATGCTGGGTGGCTGAGGGTGGGGTGTGCTGTGCAGAGAGGGGAGTCTTGGGGGGTCATCTCTGTCATGCATCTGCAGTCTTACTGCTCACTGGGCAAGGCTAGGGTGGGGGACGAGCTGGGTGAATGTGGATGGACTTGGTCCCATGGAGTTCTAAGGGAGAGGAGACATTTCCCTCAAGGGATCCTTTTGCCAGCGATCTTTAGAGAGGAATTAAATATGCCACCTCATCTCTTTATGTAGCTGTCCCTGCAAGAAGGAAGTACACTGTTACATTTATGAGAGCTGGTGTGAAGTACAATGACCGTAACTCTGGATGTCATTTTAAAAGACCTGGGCTCAGATTCCTTTGGGGCCACTCAGCCTTCCCGAGAGCTGGGGCCAGTCACTTCTCCCCAAGGAACCTGGACTCTGTTTTGCAAAGTGACTGGGTTTGTCTTAGTTTGGTTTCCTGTCCCTGTGATAAAACACTGACCAAAAGCAACTTGGGGAGAAAAGGCTTTATTTCATCAAGCAGATTATAGTCCATCACTGAAGGAAGTCCGGGGTAGCAACTCAAGGCAGAGGAACCTGGAGGCAGGAACTGAAGACTGGGGAGGAAGGCCGCTAAAGTGGCTCACTTTCACCTACCCTTCTTATACCACCCAGAACCGCCTGCCCAGGGCTGGCACCGCCCACAGTGCGCTGCACACTCCTTCATCCATTAACAGTTAAGAAAACTCCCCACAGATAGGCGCCCAGGCACTTCCGATGGAGGCGAGTCTTCAGCTGAGACTCTCTCTCTTCCTGGGTGCCTCTAGTTTATGTCAAGTTCAGAAAACCTAGCCAGCACAGGCCTGGAGCAGTTGATTGCTAAATCTATTCTGGAAAGTTCTGTTGGCTTAACTATTAGCCAGATTAAAGATAAATATCAAACCGTATTATGTTTTAAGCATATATGGCTGTAGATCCAGAGCAGTGGTTCTAAGCCGGGGGCAGTTTACCCCCAGGAGACACCGGGCAGCATCTGGAGTCAGTTTTCCTTTTTGAATCTGGCCCTCACCCAATCTACTGTTTGAATGATTGTTTACAGCCCACCTCGCCCCTCCCTTCAGCTGCCACCTGCCAATCATCAGTCCTTCTGTGGCCCTTTCCTCCCCGCCCCGACCCCGGGTTCCTCATGGCCCCTGTTTCAGGATACGTAATTGTAGCAAAGAAAGAAAACTGGATCATTCCCATCCCTGATGTGATGTCAACATTCATCAAGGGAAGTCTTGCTGCCCCTGGGACCTTATTCACCTCGGCCTGTGACCTGCTGTGACCAGAGCATGTGGTTTGGACATGGGAATCCCAAGCTAGGTGAAGATGTCTAAAGATTCCCAGGGAATGTATCCAGAAGGGACTAGCGAGGTCAAGTTGTACCCACCCCAAGAGTCCTCATTTCTCCCCATGGTTGCTACGTTTCGTGTAACTATTTCCTGTACAATTTCTTCATACATTAAAAAGACTACGTAGATGGATCAAAAAAAATTAAAAACACCTATTTCCAACCCTGGTTCAGAAACATGGTCCCTGTACCTACCGGAAGCTGTTATTTCCACTTAAGAGGGGGCTGGAGTTTAAAAGCTTGGCTCTGAAGATGGAAACAAGTGGACTCACTGCAGGACTACGTGGAGGTCCCTTGGCATGGTAGTGGGCATGACTCTCCCCGGGGAACCTGGTCATGGCTGTGGAGCCTGCTTGGCTGTTTAAGAATGTCTTCCCCTTGTTTCTCCCCAGCGACAGTTGGGCAAGAATATCAAGTTTGGGCAGCGGCCATCTAACGGTATTCCCATGAAGAAGGCAGGCAGTACAGACGCCAGCTCAGAAGAGGACTTCTTCCTGACCAGTCCCATGGAAATTGTGACTCAGCAGGATATTGTCCTTTCAGACACAGAGAACAAAGTAAGTCACCTCCAAGGGGGGGGGGGGGGGAATTTGATTCTGATAAGCCAGAGAGCAGGATGCTGGACAGTGGACAGTGTTATCTGATGACCCTGCGGTCTACACTGGGGAGGTGGGGGGAAGAATAAGATGAGAAGTTTTTCTGGTGCTTAGGTTGTGGCCTGAGGGTACTGAGGACCTATGAGGAAGATGGGGAGGAGGAAGGCACAGGCCCTTTGTAGATACCCTCGCCAGCGCCTTCTCCAGATCCTTCAAGGCTCAGGTGGTTGAGGTGCCTCTGGGAGATCGTGCCTGGCCTCACCCCCCGCAAAGTTTCATTGGCTCCTCTGTACTTTTGAATTCATGTCTCCCATCCATATCTGTTTGTATAAAATTGTCTCCTCTCCATCTCTACATGCTGGCTTTTTTGTAGCTAAACCTGCATCTTCCACATCTCTGTCTCCTTGGGACTTGGAGACTGCCAGCTGAGTAGCACTGACTAATTATTTGTCAGATTGGACTAATTTAAGAGGGATGGAAAAGACAGCAGTGGGGGTCCTGTGAGAGGACCTCACACAGGCCAGCTTGAATTCTCATCAGCTGGAAAGGAAGTCACATTCCGGCACCTGGCTGTCTAAATTTGGTGTGTTGACACTTGCTAGGGACACTTTGAATAGATCCTGGATGCTGAGTTCCTCCAGCAACAGAGGAGATGCCTTCGTATAGGAGAAAAGGCTCGAAAACCCTCTGAACAGCCACAGTCTGGAGTTCTCTAGTGACAAGTGGACGCTGAGTCTTTCTTAAAGCGTTCGCTACACTTTGCCTATCAGAGTTCCAGAATCTGGGTATTTGTTATTAAAATGGGCATAGCTATTATCGGCTAATAATGTCAGAAGAGTAGGAATCAAGACAAGCTGTTTGCAATGAAAACAGACAGTCCATCCTGCTGTCACCTCTGCTGGGGACTGACCACAATGACCTCTGGCACCTACGGCACATGGATGGTGGCTGAAGCAGGGACCGGGGTCCTTCCTTCCTTGTGGATTTTTAAATGCTCTCCCCGACCTGCCCAGTATCAGGCAGCAGTGGCAGCAACAGCAGCAGCAGCCATCGCTTCAACACAGGGAATTCATGAGGACTGAAAAATGTCCTTGCTGTATTACCTACGATTTCGAAGCAGGAGGTGCTGTGGCCTCGGGAACAAGGGAGGCCTTTGTTCAGCAGACCTTGTCTTAGGTGTGGGTGTAACAGAGATGAGCAAGATTTGTCACAGGAGGGCCTCTGGTGGCTTACATCCTAATGAGAGGGTGTCACAGGGCACACAAGTCACCGTGCAGGTAAAGATAATCGTTTCAGATCAGGCAAAAGGCTGCCTGCCGAGAAGACGACAGTAAAGTAACGCAGCGGGAGAGAGGTCGCGTTTTCAGATGTGGGCTTGGGAACAGACCAAGGGGTGACAAGATGGAAGAATGTTCCAGGCGCAGGAATGAGTCAGAACAAAGACCAAAGAGAACAAGCTGGTCTTAAAAAGAAGACCAGAAGGAAGCTGGTCAGGTGTGCCTGGATGGGGTAGATGCCAAGACCAGATGCTGGAAACCGTGAAAAGGGAGAATTCTGTTTTGAGTTCTGAATAATCGTGAGTAAGGAAGTCTCTGGAGCTGTCTTGTGTTCTTTTAAATTTGTGTGTGTGTGTGTGTGTGTGTGTGTGTGTGTGTGTGTGTGTGTGTGTGTACTCTATGGTGCACACTATGGCATGTGTGTGGAATTCAGAAGACAGTTCTTAAGAATTAGTTCTCTCCTGCCCCTGCTCCCTTATGGGTTCTGGGAACTGAAGCCAGATCATCAGGATCTCCACCTACCCATTGAGTCATCTCACAAAGCCCTGACTTCTGTGTCCAAACATCCGTTTCAGTGTGCAGCCTAGAGCGGGCTGGGCAGGCTGACCTGCCACCACGGGGTAGAAGTACAGCCACCTTCTGGGGATGTTCCCAGGGCAAGCCTGGTGTGCCAGCCTCAGCTTTTCCTCTCTGGTCCTTCACCTTCCCAGCCCAGCCCTCTGCCTGGGGCTCTGGGAGGATCTTCCGTCCTCACTCTCTGCTTAGGAGTCTCAGGGGAAAGGTAAAAGGCTGCCATAAAGTCCCACAGCTCCGAGGTGGGAGCTGTGTGTGACACGGCCCCATTTCCCAGGCAAGGTGGCCGCCAAGCGGCCTCTCAGCCTCTCTCAGGCCTTGAAAGGGAGCACAAGGACTTGAGGCTGGGAACTAACCAGGAAGGAAATGCGATGAACTCAGGAAAAGGAGGATTGTGTCCCTCTGTGGCTCTGATAGTCCCCCGGGGATCCTTGTTGGTTACAGGAGAGCAGCTGTCCCCCTGTGGAGCAGGAGGCCACCCTGATCAGGCGTGGACAGTGCTGGTTATTTGCCCAGTACATCCCATCCCCACGTTGAACTCAAGCGCTCTGTCTTCTCTTCCAGTCCAGTGATACGCCAAGCTCCTCCAGTCCTCTGAATCTCCCTGAAGCTGGAAGTGAGATGGAAGAGAAGGTAATGGGATTTGAACTTTTTATTTGGCCTCTTCCCCCCCCCCTTTTTTTGTTACAATCTGCTGTTTCATTTTCTGTTCATAAACCAGAGCCACCAGGGGTAGAGGTTAAAGCAGCCATCCATTTCCATGGCAACACAACTGCTAGATCTGAGCCCTGCTCTGAAGAATAGCCACACTCCCATAATGCTTTGGGAGTTTTAGACAGCGATAGCTTCCCTGGATACAAATGGATCGTGCACTTCAAGACATTGTGAATCTGTTGAGAGGGGCATTCTAGAATGTCTGCAAGGTACTCAAGACTGTAAGGGAGAGTCTTCTATTATTTACATGTGTAAGAAACAAACCCATACCCAACCTTAGCTTTCTCTACTTTTACACACACACATTTTTAGTGCCCCTTTTATTATTGTGTGTTGGGGTGTGGGTGTGGAAGGTGGGAGGGTGGGGTACACCTATGTATATGCATAGACAGGCTAAAGGCCAAAGGTCAGGAGTCCCACTCTGTCACTCTCCACATTGTTCCCTGGAGATAGGTTCATCTCCCTGAGCCAGGGGATCTTTCTCTCTCTGCCCTCCACAGTGTTGGGGTTACAGGTACATGGATGGTCATGCCCTGTTTTTTTCATGGGTGATGGGACCTGAACTCAGGGCTTCATGCTTGCCCTTACTTACAAATCACTTTCCTCCCCTATGGCCCGAGGATTTTACCTTCACTGAGGAGTCTAGACCCTTTGCCCTGAGCATGTGTCCTGTAGGGGCTGAGTTTCTCATCTCTACAAGGGGTAGGCCTTCTCTGAAGAAACTGAAGGATGTGACAGTGGCCCCCTCTGCACCCGTGAGGGGGTGGCTCTGAACAGTACCACTATCCAGACAGAAATGAGGGCCAGTGGGGATAGCTACAAACAAAGGCTGGTACTGAAATCCCAGCTTTGAGCGCCTCTCCCTGCCTTCAGTCCAGCACCTTGGCTCTGTTATTCCCCCAGGTGTCTCTCAGGGAATGGAAGAAATGTTGAATTCTTCTCAGAATTTTATATCTGTTATAAGAATCACCATAAGCAATTAAAAGCTACGAGGCCAAAGACTGGACATATTTGTTCTCTGCTTCTGGATTCATGCAGACTACATAGTTTTTGTTGGTTGTAATTGTGTACTAGTTTGGTCTCTTTATCTTTTGTGAATAAATGTGGAAAGTAATTGCAAAAATGCAAGCCCTTTGCGCGCAAGCCCCACGGACTTTACACATTCAGTGCAAACAGACTGCAAGCCTGGCCCTGTCCAGTGCTGGCCTTTGTGCACAGAGCTTCTGGGGACACGGAGAGGGCTGTGAGTGCCCCCTGCTGCACGTTGGCATGGGAACACTTGGCTCACCAGATGTCTAAATTCTCTAGATTCCAGGTACGGATGGCTTCCTACCAGAGTTCATTCAGTGTGTCCTCTGACTGAGGCTGTGCCATGGCCACTAACTTCTCTAAATGTGTGCAGTTTTTGTCCTTTTTAAAAAGGTTATTTATTTTGTTTAGGAGTTTGCCTATGTGTATGTATTTGCACCATGTGCATGCCTGGTGCCTATGGAGGGCAGAAGAGACTATCGGATTCCCTAGAACTGGATAATGGAGTTTTGAGCCACCATATGGGTGCTGGGAAGTGAACTCAGGTCCTGTGTAAGAGCAACACATGTTCTTTACTGCTGAGCCATCTCTCCAGCCTCTTAAATTATTTTTTGAGACAAGAGTCTCCTGTAGTGCAGGCAAGCCTCGAATGCACTATGTGGCCAAGGATGCTCTTCCTGTTTCCATCTCCCAATACTAAGATTACAAGTATGTGTGCCGTGCCGGAGTGGGGCATGGTCTTTTAGTGAATGAATCTTCATTTCAGAACTGCAGGCTGTTCCAGTTTCCTTTGGAAATGGCACTTATGCCACTCGGTTATTTTTTTTTTACCAGAGCACTTTGCCAGCTTTTTGATGTACTAAGCAGTCTATGGTTTTGAGTGATCGTGTTGAAACATTTTTAAAATTTCAATATTTTATTTATATCTTTGACAGTTACATACTTGTATACATATCTTGATCATATCCACCCCCTATTCCTCCCACTCTCTTCCCCCAGGCCTTCTCTCATTACATCCCCCTCCTTACTTCATGCCCTCATGTAAAAAAAGAAAAAAAAAAACTCACTGAGTCTTATTAGAGCTGCCCATATGTTCAGGGGTGTGCTGCACGGAATCTACCAGGGACCACACCCCCAAAGAAAATTGACCCTCTCTTCCCCAGCAGCCACCAACTACAAATAGCTCCTCAGCCAGGGGTGGGGACCTCAGGAGCTTTAGTCCCATCTCAGCCATATGTATTGACTGGCTTGATCAGGTCCAGGCAACCACACGCGCTAAGAGTTCATGCGTGAAACATTGATATTATGTCAAGAAGACATTTTTCAGCTTCCTCCATACAGCCGCTTCTCCTCAACGCTTTGATCAGTAATGAGTCTCTGCAGAACCACTGCCCACCACAAGAAGAATTTCCTCTGACCAAAGTTGATAGTGGCACTCAGTCTATGTGTGTAAACATAAACACTACACGGAAATTTGACGAGGAGACCATTTAGCAAAACAGTTATAGTAAGTTCCCCCTGTGATCTATGACCTCCCTAGCCGTGACCTTTTGACCAGGTTTACAGTCCCAGTCATGAATTCTTTTCCTCTGGAGCAAACAGAAATTGGGGCATAAGTAACAGTCCACTGTACTCTGGAGTCTAAAGGAAACTGCTGCATTCTGTGGCCCACAGCATCCTTTGCCACCTCCCCGGGCTTCCTTCTTAGGAACTCTGGAAGTACTGAGAATGGGTGCCTACCATGGGGTTCCCCACAAGAGGAACCTTAGAGACTCCCTCTTGTCTCTTCTCCAATGCTCTGTCTCTTACTTTCCAGCAGCCCCCTTGATTCCAGAATGAACTAGGACCTTACTACCATACATGGGAGATGCTGGCATTAACTGGGCCCCACTGTGTTCTAGGCACCGTGCTGAGGGCGTTGTAAGAGCAGCTTCTCCCAGTGGTGGTGTCCCAGGCCTTTAATCCCAGCACTCGGGAGGCAGAGCCATGCGGATCTCTGTGAGTTCAAGGCCAGCCTGGTCTACAGAGCAAGATCCAGGACAGGCACCAAAACTACAATGAGAAACTATGTCTCAAAAAAACCAAAAAAGAGGGGGGGGGGGGGAATGGGGCTGCTTCTCTTAATCCCCACCACAGCCCTATGAAAGGGGTGCTGTTGACATTTTTACAAATGAAGAAACAAACTATTGAGTCCTGCATCCCCCAGGGTCACCCAGATATAGTTGGTAAAGCCTATGCTTCCAAAATACCAAGGACCACCCACCACTGAACCTGTACTTTCTCAGTCAAGTTCTCTAAAAAAAATTACTGTGGCTAGGGTAGTTCCAGTGAACTCTCCCCATCTCAATATACCTGCCCGTATGTTGCAGCCAGAGCTGAACCCCTAAGCATTTGGGCCACAGCCATGCCCTCCTCCATCCAGGAGCTGGCAGGTGGAAGGAATAATTCCACCTTAGGGAGGGGACATACCTGGCCTCTGTGCCCAGAGATTGTCAGGTAGGAATTGGATACTAAGGGCCTGGTGTGCCTGCACCTCCACAGCATCCTTGGCATCTATTACCTGGGGAGGAAGCGTTGACTTCCTCAGGCATGCCCAGATGCCCCCCCTCCCTGCACCTGGTCCCTGTATGCACTGTTTCCTGGTCCTGGTGACCCTGATCAAGGGAGAAGTGTCGGAGATGTCCCTTTATGAGTTTATATTATTATTGTGTGATAAAATACCATGACCAAAGCAGCTTATAGAAGCAGGAGTTTCTATGAGCTGACAGTTCCAGAGGGTTAAGTCTGTGACGATGGAGAGGAGGTGTAGTGTCTAGGGCAGGAAGCCGAGGGCTCACAGCTTGACCCACAAGCAAAGGAACAGAGCACACTGGGAATGGCCCTGAAGTTTTGAAACACACTTCCTCCAGCGAGGCCACACCTCCCAAACTTACCCATATAGCACTGCCATCTCAGGACCAAATATTCAAACATCTCAGACTATGGGGGACATTCTCATTGAAACCACCAAGGCAGTCAAAGGCTAAGGAGCAAGCCCCTGTGACAGAATCCAGAGCAGACAACAGGCATCTTGCATGGAGAAGCTAGAGAAGGAGAAATGTGTGCAGCTACTGGCTGATGGTTCGAAGCCCAGACCAGGTGCAGCATGGACCAGCAGTGGACATGGAGGACACTTGCAGGATGTCAAGCAGGGGCAGGACACAGGCGAGGCCCGCAGCTCTCTACAGCTGGTTCCCCTCTCCTGTGTCTCTGGCCTGCCTCTGAGCCTCTCTTCATCCCCTGCAAGCCAAAGAAACCCTTGGCTTCCTCCCCCCTCAGAAGCTAGGTGGGAACTGACTGTGCGTTTCAGAATTCTGTATTGTGGGCTGACGTTGACTCTCACCGAAACAACATCCCTTGGACTAGGCTGGGCCAACAGAACCCAGTGAGCAGTGCCATTGTTGTGGGATTCCCTGTTCGTTGTGTTCCGATCCGCGCTGACTTTTCTATCCAAATCCGTCCGTAGGTTGTTCCAGTCAAACCCTCCCGGCCCAAGCGGCACTTCTCTTCTGCGGGCACCATTGAAAGTGTCAACCTCGACGCCATCCCCCTGGCCATCGCGCGCCTGGACAACAGTGCAGCCAAGCACAAACTCTCGGTGAAGCCGAAAAACCAGCGGGTGTCAAGGAAGCACAGGTGGCTTGCCCAGGTGTGTAGAGCCTGTCTCAGCTGGTGAGGCAGGTGCCCGTGCTCGTCCGGCACTAATGCTGCCCCGGGGGCTGGGCTGGGCTGGGGCAGAGCCCTAGTAAATTGTAGGTCTCTCCCGATCAGGAACTTGAGTGTCCAGCAGTGGACAGGGATCAAGAGGTCTGCATACCCTCCATGGCCCAAGGCTGGAGGACCTCAGGGTGTTGCCTGTAGAGGGTGCCAGATGCCTGTTTGTTTGGGGGGCAGAAAAGCAGGCCAGCTCTGCTTAGCCGAGGTTTTCTAGGGTGGGCTTCCAAGTCACAAGCTTCAGGAGACAATAAGGAAATCCAAATCTTTTTTTTTTCTCATCTTCGGAATGCCGTCCTTTGGGTTATTGTTTTTCCTCTTGTTAGTTCATACTAAGAAAAATAATTTTGGAAACAGCAAACGAAGGGGCCTAGAGGGCAAAACAAAAAAAATATTCTTTCCTCTCTTCCCTCTTCCTTTGTATGACCAGTGCCTGAATTCACCTGGGAAGGAGCACGCACATTTTGAGACCCCCAGTGAATGCCCTGTATATACTGTTTTATCCCATGCTTAATATAAATGTATACATACTTATGATAAAGTTTAACTCCTAATTAGGGGTGATACAAAGATTTACAACAATAATCAATTAGAACAATCATAATGACATACTGTACTAAGTCATTTAAAGCATATTAATTATTACTGGAGATTTAGTATTCAATTGTCCTTGGGCAATTGAAACGATGGGAGCAGGACTTTTGATAAAGGGAATTTAGTTACTGCTCCCATTTCTGTGACAAAATATCCAACAAAAGTCCACTTAAGGAAGGGTTGATTTTGCCCACAGTTTGAGTAGAGTCGATCATGTTCCAGAAATCATGGCCGCAGCAGTGCGAGCCAGTAGTCACTTGGCATACACGGGAAGCAGAGATAAACGTTAGCGCTCAGCTCGCTTCCTCCTCTTTCTCCTTGTTACTCCTACCAGGACCCCAGCCCTTAGGATGGCGCCACCCACACTCAGGCCGGGCCTTCCTACCTCAGTCAGGCCATTCTGGAAACAGCCAAAGGTGTGTTTCCGTGGTGATTCTAAGTCCAGTCAGGTTGACAACGAGGCTCAACCATCATGGGCAGCTGCAGGCACCGCTGTGTCTGTACTGGGGAATACCTGCCCTCTTGCAATTAAGAGGACCACCTGCACGGTGACAGGGAAGAGTCGGGGTCATGTGGGAAAAGGCTGATTCTGCTTTTTTTTTTTTTTTAAAGATTTATTTTATTTATTATGTATACAGTGTTCTGCCTGCATGTATCCCTTCAGGCCAGAAGAGGGCACCAGATCTCATTATGGATGGTTGTGAGCCACCATGTGGTTGCTGGGAATTGAACTCAGAACCTCTAGGAAGAATAGTCAGTGCTCTTAACCTCTGAGCTATCTCTCCAGCCCTGCTTTTTTTTTTTTAAATCAGGATCGTCAGAATGAGCCAGGCAGCTTTGAGAGTCAGTCTTCCCTGGACCAGAACGGGCAGCCAGGAGAAGACAAGCACATCTGGCATGAAGAGGAGCCAGAGCCTCAGGATTCCCACGAAGAGAAAAGACTCCAGGAAGAGTATTGGCGGGAACTTGAAGCCAAGTGCAAACGGCAAAAAGCCGAAGCCGCGGAGAAGAGGCGCCTGGAAGAGCAGAGGCGGCAGGCGCTGGAGAGGCGGCTTTGGGAGGAGAGCCTCAGGCAGGAGCTGCTGGAGGAGGAGGAGGAGGAGGAGGAGGAGGAGGGCGAGCAGGCCGACTTGCAGCTAGAGGCAGGGAAGGCTCATCCCGGGGAAGGGCGGCCGCCTGCCCTGGAAGAGCAGGGTTGTGCAGAGCAAGAGCTGGAGGAAGCCGACGACCCCGGGCGCCTGGAGGCAGAAGAGCGCAGGCGTGAGCAGGAAGAGGCCGAGAGGCAGGCGGAGAAACTGAGGCAGCGCGAGGCCGAGAGGCAGGCGGAGAAACTGAGGCAGCACGAGGCCGAGCTGCAGGAGGAGGAACTGAGGCAGCGCGAGGCCGAGAGGCAGGCGGAGAAACTGAGGCAGCGCGAGGCCGAGCTGCAGGAGGAGGAACTGAGGCAGCGTGAGGCCGAGAGGCAGGCGGAGAAACTGAGGCAGCGGGAAGCTCAGAGGCAGGAAGAGGAACTGAGGCAACGGGAGGCCGAGAGGCAGGAGGAGGAACTGAGGCAGCGGGATGGCCAGAGGCAGGAAGAGGAGCTGCGGCAGCTCGAGGCCCAGAGGCAGGAGGAGAAACTGAGGCAGCGCGAGGCTGAGAGGCAGGAGGAACTTAGGCAGCGCGAAGCCGAGAGGCTGGAGGGAGAACTGAGGCAGCGCGAGGCCGAGAGGCAGGAGGAGAAACTGAGGCAGCTCGAGGCCGAGAGGCAGCGTGCTCAGGAGGAGGAAGCCAGGAGGATGCTGCAGGAGTCGAGGCAGGAAGAGGAGGAGGAGGAGGAGGAGGCCAGACGCACAGAAGAGCTGAAAGGGCGGGAAATGGACGAGGGCCCACAGAGCCCCGAAGGAGAGAGCCAGCCTGGGCTAGCAGACGAGGCTGATCAGCAAAGCCCACTGCAGCAGCGGGACCTTGAGAAGCCAGAGGAACAAGAAACCCCGGAATCCGCGGGGCAGAAAGAGATGGCCCAGGAGCAGACGGAAGAGGCCAAGGTGGCCAGCGAGCCGGCAGGGCAGAGAGGAGACCCGGACGCGGAGTCCGGTGGTGTAGACGTGGAAGGGGGAGAAGCCACCCAGACAGACATCCCCCTGCCGCAAGAGGGGCAGATGGGCGGAACGCCGGCCTCGGAGGACAGGAACGAAGCTGTCGCTGCAGATAACGACCGGAAGGTGGAGGAGCTCCGCTGGCAGGAGGTGGACGAGCGGCAGACCATGCCCCGGCCCTACACGTTCCAGGTGTCCTCCGGGGGTAGGCAGATCCTCTTCCCCAAAGTCAACCTGAGCCCGGTGACACCCGCCAAGGACGCGGCGAGCCTGGCCCCAGTGGCCCAGGAACCGCCGGTGCCCCGCGGTGGCGCCCCGCACGCCCTGCCCTCGGCGCTGAGCATCCCCCACACGGCCATCCTGGTCACCGGAGCGCAGCTCTGCGGCCCGGCCGTCAACCTGAGCCAGATCAAGGACACGGCCTGCAAGTCCCTCCTGGGCCTGTCGGAAGAAAAGCGCCCGGTGGACGTCCCCGCGGTGGAGCCCAGGGCCGGTGGCGGCAAAGCCAGGCCTCCCCCGGAGGCGCCGAGCAACGCCGGCGCGCTAGCCGAGTGGGCTTCCATTCGATCCAGGATCCTGAAGAACACGGAGGGTGACCAGCGTGGTGACAGAGAGCCGGCCAGAGCCGCCGGGGACGAGCCCGCTCCCCGAGCTCGGAGCGATTCCCGAGGGAACGTGCACAGGACGCCGCCGGGCAACGCCAAGTTCTCCATCATGTCGGCCTGGCAGAAGTTCTCGGACGGCGGGGCAGAGACCTCCAAACAGAGCTTGGACGGTGAAAGCATAAGGAAAAAGCCGGGGCCAGCTCCGGGCGAAGAGACAGCACCCCAGCCTCCGCCTGCAGCGGCTCCCGAGCCTCGGAAGGGCCTGGAGAAGCCAGAGGTGAGCCAGGAGCCCCCAGACACCACCGACGGATGCAAATTTGCCAAAGACCTTCCATCTTTCCTCGTTCCAGGCCTGCCTTCTCCGCAGAAAGCTGCTTTCCGCACCGAGTCCACGACCACTTTGGACAGCGAGACCACGAGTGACGTAGGAAAGCCAGATCCTGTGGTGCCGGGAGGTGAGGAGAAGGCCTCGCCCTTTGGAATAAAACTGAGAAGGACCAACTACTCCTTGCGCTTCCACTGTGACCAACAGGCCGAACAGAAGAAGAAAAAGAGGCACAGCAGCACAGGAGACACTGTGGATGGTGGCACCCCCGCAGCCGGGAGCGACCCTGGAGAGAAAGAGCCCGAAGCGGTGACCCTCAAGCATGGCGCATCCCTTCCCCAGGAGAAAAAGCCAGCCCTAGCCCCTCGGAGGGACTCCCCCGAAAGCCCTTCTGTCGGTCGCTCGGTTGCTGTAGCCCAGGCGGGGCTACCACCAGCCAGTAGCCAGACCCCAGCTCCAGAGCAGGACAAGGCAGCAAGCAGAACGCCACCAATGCAGAAGCCGGCCCTGGCTCCCAAGCCCGCCAGCCAGACCCCACCGTCGTCCCCACTCTCCAAACTGAGCAGACCCCACTTGGTAGAGCTGCTTGCTAGGCGGGCTGGGAAGGTGGATTCCCAGCCGAGTGAGGCTTGCAAGGAGAGCAGAGAGAGCCAGGAGAGCAGTGATAACCAGCCACCCTCACCATCCCTGCCAGAGGAGCCGAAGGGGCAGAAGAGGGATGAGGAAGAGGTGCCAGAAAAGAAACCCGCTTCCCCGCCTCTGCCAGCCAGCCAGCAAGAGAGACCTTCCCTAACTCCTGAAACAGGTAGAAAAGGTATGTGGCTGCAGTTTGAATGCCCAGCGTCATTCGTGGAGAGCGAATTGAGAGGGAGCCCGGGGAACTAGCTCTGGGAACACCTCAATTTAGAAACAAGTTTGCCCCAAATCAGTCCCTTTACATTTTAACATCCTTTTGGATTGAAATGTAGGCCCAGTTAACACAGATAGCATTAACCATTTTGAGCAGGTCTGTAGAGGTGATCAAAAGTAGAGTTTTCTAGACCAGAGACTGCCTGGGGGGGGGGGGGGGGCAGATGCAGGGGGGAGGGGGGAGGGACCCTGGAGCTTCGCTGTGTTATGTAAAATGCACTGAACAACCTTCTCCTGCAGCAGACTTCCAGTAGTGGGGCCTTTAATCCCAGCACTTGGGAGGCAGAGGCAAGCGGATCTCTGAGTTCAAGGCCAGCCTGGTCTACAGCCTGAGTTCCAGGACAGCCAGGACTACACAGAGAAACCCTGTCTTGAAATGTCAGAGCAATCCTTGGCTCTGACTGCCTCTTCATACTAAATGTGAGGTGGCTAGATGGTCCGCTGAATTAGCTCTTGTGCTTTGTAAGAGTGTTCACCTAATCTTTCTACAGACGAAGTCTGGGTCGTGGCCATGAAGTTTCCCTTTTTAAGTGTTTAGGTTTGGCGGGGGAGGGGTTTTCTTCCTTGAGGAGTGTTGGATTGGTTACTTGTCTCCAGTTATGGAAGCCCTGGAGGAGTACTGCGGTACTGCTGTGAGTGTGCCATGCCAGAAACCGTAGGTGGACATGATGATGTCTTTCTGCGATGTCAGAGTTGATCAAATAACAATTAATTCACAAGCTATATCAATTTTATTGTTAACCATTTGCCAAGTAGTCTCTATTTTCCTTGGCCATTGGCAAACCAAGTTCTCTTATCTTAATTACTAATATTAAATCTCATATCACACATTACACCTCATAAATACAGTAAACACATGAGTAACCAGAGAAGAAAACAATAATAAACCCAGGAGGAGGGGCTGGAGAGATGACTCCGTGGTTAAGAGCACTTGTTCTTACAGAGGACCACGGTTTGATTCCCAGAATGGCACCTCACACCTCTCTATAACTTACTTCAGTTCCAGGGACTCCAGCACCCTCTTCTGGCCTTCCTGGACACCAGGCACACTGCAGCACAGTTGCATGTGTGCAGGCGAAAACATCCATACACGTAAAATAAAGTCTTGGGAACACACACACACACACACACACACATTCGGGGTGGGGGAGAGAGAGAGAGAACCACACAGAACCAGGGAAGCAGGAATTCCGTGCTAAACAAGCCTCAGGTCTTAGTATTGAGTCCAGCTGGAGGTGAAGTACCATGGAGCCATGGAAAGGGTTTGGTGTCTTTATGGGGTATAGGTGAGCGGGCTGCATCCTTCCCCCATGTGGTGTGTTCTATAAATCCTTAGGCTTAGTCTTTCTTTTTTTTTTTTGGTTTTTCGAGACAGGGTTTCTCTGTGTAGCTTTGGAGCTTGTCCTGGAACTCACTCCGTAGTCCAGGCTGGCCTCGAACTCACAGAGATCCGCCTGGCTCTGCCTCCCGAGTGCTGGGATTAAAGGCGTGCACCACCACCGCCCGGCCAGGCTTAGTCTTTCTAAAATGATTTGAATATGCCTGTGTGCCCATCTGTTCCCAGTCTACTGTTCTCTTAGTCAGGGTTTCTATTGCTGTGATGAAACACCATGACCAAAATTTGGCTTACACTCCCATGTTGCTGTTCATTATTGAAGGAAGTCAGGACAGGAACTCAAACAGGGCAGGACCCTTTAGGCAGGAGCTGATACAGAGGCCGTGGAGGAGTGCTTACTGGCTTGCTCCTTATGGCTCGCTCAGCCTGCTTTCTTATAGAACCCAGGACCATCAGCCCAGGGATGACACCACGAACAATGGGCTGGGCCCTCCCCCATCAATCACTAATTAAGAAAATACCTTACAGCTGGATATTACAGAGGCATTTTCTCAATTGAAGTTCCTTCCTTGCAGGTAACTCTAGTTTGTGTGTGGAATTGACCTAAGACTAGCCAGCACCACTGTGGTGAGTTACCAGGTGGTTCTTTTCACTTTTAGGAATGAGTGTGTCAGTCTGCCTAATGGGTAGTGCTGGACAAGTAACATCTAAATGCGTGAGATGCAGAGCATTCCTGCTTCTGCATTTGCACTCAAAATGGAGCCCAATACTGCTTGTGAAATGGAGTCACCTGGGACAAGGCACAGATGGAGAGCCATTGTGTACTCAATATGGAGTCACTTAGAGCAAGGCAGAGCATGATCTCAACAAGTCCTTTTCCTTCTTCTTTCTCCACTTTAGAGGTTTGGTGGTGTCATCTCTTCAGCCACGCATTCCTAAGGATGGGTCCCAGCAGCCTCGAGGTCATTTCCTTTAGTTCTGACAAAGTGGGCCTCTCTGGCTGTGGCAGGCTCGCACTCCATTGAACCACTACCTTTCTCTTTAGTACCTTTCTTCTCCACGTTGTTTTCTTTTACCCATTTCAGGAAACCAATCTCTAGTCTTAAATGCTTAATAGTCTCAATATGCACATTAATTCTCTTGATAAGAATCTTGCCCTTAGCCAGGCTTCGTGAAGTATACCTTTAATCCTAGCACTCAGGAGGCAGAAGTAGATGGATCTCTGTAAGTCTGAGGCCAGCCTGGTCTACAAGAGTGAGTTCCAGGGCAGCCAGGTCTACAAAGAGAAACCCTGTCTCTGGGGAAAAAAAAAATCTTACCCTCAATTTTCTTGTTTTCAACAGTGCCAACATCATGAAGAGTAATAGTGTAGAGTCTTGTAGTTTTGCTATGGTACCTTACAGGGCATCCCTTTTTAACATTATCCATCCCCTTGATGTCTACCGTGTCACCCACCTTACAGATGTGGCCAAAGGAACAACTCCATGTTTTCTAAATGGCCCAGAGGATGTATATAGGGTGCGCCTCCTCTCTACCCTTGTTTTCCATTTTGGTGAATTACCAGAAGATGGTGGTTCAGCCCAAAAGTCCTCTCTAAATGACCCGTTTGCTTCACTGGTTGTCCCAGATGGGCACGACCCCTTGAGTGTGGCCTGTGGATTCTTTCCGGTGGTGACTGCTGTTGGATGGGTGAGCTCGTTTTTCCGTTTTGACTTTAACTTTTGTGTCGTTAGCTTTTGAGGCATTTGCAGTCCCTCTCACTCAGCCTTGTTGCTCTCTCAAGCCTCATTCCTCCCCCACGAAGAAAAGCTCGAAAATCCTCTTAGAGAGATCTCTTCGATCGTTGTAATTTTCTCTCCAAAACTATTACCGCCCCAGTTTCTTCCCTGGGAGTCAGATTTTAGATTGTCAGACCCCAGATTAAAGAGGCTGGGCATGGTGGCACACGCCTTTGATCCCAGTCCGTGGGAACGCGTGGCAGACAGATCTCTGTGAGTTAGAGACCAGCTTGATCTACGTAGCCAGTTCCAGGCCAGCCGGAGCTGGCTCAGTGATTAAACTCTCATGCCACGGTTACAAGGACCAGAGTTTGGTTGACGCACCCACATTGGGCAGTTCACAACTGCTTATAATTCCAGCTCCAGGAGGATAAAGTGCCTCTGACTTCTGTGGGCACACACACACACTCACACACACACACTCACACACACACACACACACACACACACACACACACACACACTCACACACACACACACACACACTCACACACACACACACACACACTCACACACACACACACACACACACACACACTTCAAAATAGAATTAATCTTTAAAAGTGACAAATTGAAATTTTCATAATTTCTTCACCCCTATGAATGTCTTACACATTCTCTAGGGCATTCAACCAATTTTAAAGACCACTGGCTAACAAAGGGGCCTGTCTTCTAGAGGCTATGCGAGGACAGTGGGATATCCAAAACAAACTCTAGTCTTCAGCTTCCGCCTCAGTTTTTCCATGTCCTGGTGGTGCCTGTTGGCGGTTTCATCGGCCAGACCATAGAAGGTGGTCCTGTACTTTGGAATATGTGACTTCGTGGCAGAGATTTTGTCACAAGCTTTGGGAAAATCCTTGGCTGAGGCTCAAACAGGAATCCAATTTTAATGTCCTGTTTATGGTCCTGTGAGCCAGACCTAATAAGCCTTACACTTAGTCTTTTAGAATCTGGTCCAAGGTAGCTCATTAGTGCAGTGGGTAGTACATCAGTCTTATAAAACATGATCCACAACCCCAGACTAGTCGACGCAAACTGCAGTTCTCAGGAAATACAGACTTCCTTCTTTTTTCCCTTTAGAAACTATTTGTCTTCTTATTTTCTGTTTGTTTTTAGGAAATAGACGGCAAGACACAAACATTGTAGAGTCTGAATTCCCCCATCATAGAGTGTGAATGCTGGTCAGGTCTTTGGCATGGATGACTTTGCCATCTTTGATGCCTTGCGTAGACATGGCAAGACTCTGCCCAGCAGCTTCATAAATAATGGCAATGTACCTAGAGTGACCCTAGAGTAAAGGCATGATATGTTTCAGACACTGGCCTCCTCTTGGAGTGGACTCAGCTGTTTAACTAGAACTGACCCCATACCCTGCTTCTAAGAGCACCTCTCTCAGAGCTTGGGTTCCCCTTTCTTTACTGTGTCCTAATTGTGCCAAAGCCTGGTCAATGAACATCTGTCCCGTTAGTTTCGTCCCTGGCCATATCTTCTCTTTGACTGTGGTTGATGTATGCTGGAGTCTACAGTTCTCCATCACTGTAAAAGGAAAAGAAAAGACAAAACAGAACGTGCCCCATTTGGGCTTAAATTCCTGATTCCAGGTTGTTTTCTCCTGTTTGGTCTTTCTCTTCATCCCAGAGTGTAATACAAAGTCCATCTGACTGAGTGCCCTGGTGATAAGATTCTGGGTGTAAACTTCTATTAGATTTCTAAGGAACGGACGGGGCTATAGTAAGCCCTTTTCTTTTGAGATAGTAAATAATCCAATACAGTTCTCTCTGAAAGTACGTGATCTTTACTTAAGGGAAAAGAAAGGTGACTTTTGCCTTGTAGGTAAAAATAATAATTACAGTTCTCTTTTTTAAAGTGTTTAGTATAGGCCAAGTACTATTCTAAACACAAGGATCTCTTTGCATTTAAAATTTTGTTTATTGAGACAAGGTCTTGCTATATAGCCCAGGGTGGGCCTTGAACTCATGATCCTTGGACATGATACTTGTTTAGTATAGACCAACTTTCAAATGTAGGCAACTGTTCACAGTCATGGCGTTCTCACTCTATTCCTGGAAGCCTTGTCCTCAGCAGCTGCCTCAAGTATACAGCACCACTGTTTTTTGGTTGTTGTTGTTGTTGTTTGTTTGTTTTTTGTTCTCCAAACACTGGGGTTCCGTATACGGTATTGTTTGAGAAGAGTGCTTCCTTCCGTTGCTAAAAGCAAATCTCACCAAAGCAGCGAACCACGTACTACCTGGGTCTCCTGCAAACATTGGTTTTTATCACATTGGAGATCTTATTTTCTTGTAAAGTAGGTTCCACTTCTAGAGAGGAAAAAAGTGCCCATTTTCCTGTTAGTCAAAGATGTTACCTCCTACCTGGTGGGATCTCTTGAGCATCGATGCCAGAAGCCTATCAGTAATTATTTCACAGTCTTAGGGGATGAGAAGCTAAGTCAACTGCTGGTCACGATGAATGTCACCTTTTTTTCCCTCCATAGAGAAACCCGTGCTTCAGAGCAGGCACTCTGTAGACGGTTCCAGATTAGCAGAGAAAGTTGAAACTGCTCAGCCGCTGTGGATAACGCTGGCGCTGCAGAAGCAGAAGGGGTTTCGTGAGCAGCAGGTAACCCGAGAGGAGAGGAAGCAAGCCCGGGAGGCCAAACAGGCCGAGAAGCTCTCCAAAGACACTGTGAGTAGCCCGCTCCGTTTCCAGCGTTGCCACCCTGTGCCTAGCTCGCGTCTGAGTCACGGGATATATTTTTAAGATGCCAACTGGAAGGGCTGTTTAGAAAGGGCAGCGAAATGAGTAAATTGACCACCTTTAAATCAGGGAAAGCGTTTTCCAGCATCAACTGTTAAATTTCATTTGGTTTTACTAGGCTTCTAGGCAAACCTTCTTTGGCAGAACCTAAAATGTCTGCATTTACCGCAGCAACTCACACGCGACGGTTACAGTGTGCCCCTGCCCACCGATCTGAGGTTTCACTTTCCCTGGTTTCGATGACTTGAGGGTCAACCATAATCTAGAAATATGAAGTGGAAAATTCCAGGGGTAACAATTCATAGGTTGAGATTGCCATTTTGTGTGACGAAATCTCTTGTTCTACTCCATGAGGCATGAATACTCTTTGTCCAGTGTATCTACACCATATATGCCAACCACCAGGTAATCACCTGATGGCCATTTTGGTTGTTAGATCCACTGTCAAAGGGTTCCAGTGTCTGTGCTCATCCTGTTTTACTTAAGAATGTCACCAAGGTGTGATTGTAATGATACTGGAGATTAACATATGCCAAGAAACTGTAAAGTACTTCCTGAGCTCTTGACACAAGCCAAAGTGATTGAAATCTAAGGTAAGGATGAAACAGAACAATCAGGGGTCAGCTCTGTCCCTGGTCTTAGACATCCGACAGGATCTTAGACTGTGTCCATCTTGGAGAAGGGAAACTACAATATGTGGAAGTGAATTTGTACAGTGGGCAGAGCGTATCAGGAGCCTTGTTCCATGACCTAACTTTAGGATCATCTTGATGGGGCTCTTCCTGGAAAGTAACTTCCCATCCTGGGTACATGGCCCTGAGCCCTCACTGGAGGCCTCCCTTGAACGCACTGCTCACAGGTGCAGCCCAGCCCCTCGCTGGGGTGCTGAGAGGTCATGCACTGAAGACATGCTTTCCCTGTCATTTCCAACGCAGGTCAGTGTCAGCCCACAGCCTGGAAGCAGCCGAGTAAGCAGAGCTGGTTCCCTGCACAAGTCCGCCACTCCGTCAGAAGAGAAAAAGCCCGAAACGGCAGTGTCCAGGCTCCAGCGCAGAGAACAACTGAAAAAAGCCAACACTCTCCCCACATCCGTGACAGGTAGAGAGCAGGTCCATCCCTGTTGGCCTGTAGTCCATCACTGTTTTCCCTACACTCTCCCCACATCCGTGACAGGTAGAGAGCAGGTCCATCCCTGTTGGCCTGTAGTCCATCACTGTTTTCCCTGAGAGCATCTTTGTTTTCCACCGTGGAGTGACTTGGCACAGCATCTTAGACAACACAGGGCACAGGCTCTCAAGACCCAGTTGTAAACTCTGATGCTGATGCAGACCGCAGGGATTCCCCAGCTGCTCTTGGAGGAGAGACAGTGAAACGCTTTGGAGTCATCTCCTTGGGGTTTGTAGCCTTTACTGTCTTCCGTGGTCTAAATACTTCAACTGTGGCTAATTTGAAGCTGCTAATGTGACAGACACCGACTGGCTTGCCCTGGTTTCTGAACATTTAACAGTACAATGTGAGTCATCACCGGTACCTCCCTGCCTATCATCCAGTTTTATTATCTATCATCTATCTGTCTATCATCTATCTATCTGTCTGCCTGTCTTTCTTTTATCTTATGTATTTGCTACAGCAAGGAATAGCATGTGCCAGAACATTAAATAGAGAAAGAGGAGTATAATAGGATTGGGGAAGGTAAGGTGTAAAGTTTAGATAAACTGGAGTGAGCCTGGGCTTGGAAGCAGACCCCAGGGACCTGTCATCCAACATGACGAAGTCGAGATAAGCGTGTGGAAGCCACCTCCGGCCCTCTGTGCGGAGGCTGGAAGTGGAAGCTGCCCCTCGGTCCTGATGCCTCACAGCTCAGATGCTGCGGCCTCTCCGCTGATGGGATTCCAAGAGGAGGTCTCTGATTGGCTGACTTTACAGAGACCGTGTCCTCAGCACCGCGTCCTGGGCGTTAATTAACAACAGCCATCTCTACTTGTTCACAGCACATGAAAGACGTGAAAACTGAACTGGCCCAGTAGTTGGCAACTCTTTCCTCGCTACAAGTCACTGGAAGATGGGCAGTTCTGAATTACATGTACTCCCAGGGACTAACAGGGCATCCGCTTCTCCGTGGGGCTGTGTTGCTCCCCAGAGGGCACGGCTGTCCTGGTCCCTTTTCAGGTGGCTAACAGAATACCCAAAGATGGGTAACTTATCAAGCTGGGAGGGCCCTGTGCTGCTTCATCTTAGGTTGGAGAGCAGATGGACAAGTGTGTACACAGAGAGAGAGAGAAAAAGCAGGTGAGCTCCTACGGCAGTGTGAGGAAATCATGAATCTACTTGTGAGGGCTGCCCCCAACACCCAAGCACACACCACTAGACTTCTGCCTCCCAACACTGAAGAATTCAGTGCCTCCACACCAGAGAATTAGCGTTCCTACGTGTGAACACTGGGGAGATAGTTCAAACCGGAGCTCTATCTAAGCCGCAGCCCCAGCCCCGCCGGTGCCTTGGCCGCCTGCTCCCCGAGGTCTGGAGATGTGGACATGTTAAAAAAAGGTTTCTCCACTTAGTGGTGGAATCGGAGTGCTTATATACCAGAACTACCTTAGAACACTGATCTCTGGGACCCCTAAGTGTTCTTTCATTTGCTCTTACGTTGAGGGTTCTAAATGTTAGACTGATATCGGGGACTAAGGGGGTCCAGCCCCTCGATAGTCCCCTCCCGGGGTCAGGGAAGAATCTACAACCAGCTGATAATTAATCTTTGATGATAGGAAATGAATCTATGTACACAAAACTCCTTAGTCCATACACTTTATTATTCTGTGTCAGTTACAAGCTTCTATTCTGCTCTCATTTTTAGCTCCTTTCTTGCCTGATTTCTCTCTACACTTGTCTGCGGTCCCCTCTAGGTTCTATCTTAATTCCTTCATCTGGTTCTGCCCCTTCTAGGTTCTCATCCATCTTGTTCCTTCCCATATCATCTCCTTTGCCATCTCCTTCTCTCTCCTCATCTCGTTCTTCCTCATCTCGTTCTTCCCCATCTGGCTCTTCCTCATCTTCCATCTCGTTCCTCTAGTCCTCTCTTCTAGCCCTTCAATCTAGTTCTTCCCCATCTCAGTTTGTTCCTCTCAAGTTCTTACCCATCTAGTTCTTCCAGTCTCTTTTCTCTTCTCGGTCCTGTGCCCTGGAAGTCCCCATATATAAAGGGAGGGTCCGAGCTAAATTGTGTAAAGCTATTACTTAACGTCCACCTCTCCTAGGCGATGTTTCCTTGTGGAATTTACCATAAGTCAGGAGACTTGCATGTGGGCTGCTATCACTGTTAGTTCTTGAAAGTTGGGGCCCACCTGGGCGGTGTCTCCTTGTGGAATTTAAGTCAGGAGACTTGCATGTGGGCTGTTATCATTGTTAGTTTTCGGAAGTTGGGCGCCCACCTGGGCGGTGTTTCCTGTAGTCCTTGAAAGTGGCTAAGGGAGATATCTGATTCCAGAGAAAGCCTTTCCCGAGGCTGTTCTCCAAATACCTGGAATGTGTATGTCCAGAGAGTGATCAGTCCACACTGTTAGTCCTTCTTAGGGGGAAGTCAATTGGAAAAACTATGAAGGCACACATGATTTTCATAACAGAAGACAGCTGATATATAACAAGCCAAGTAACACCAAAAACTCCTTGGGATTTGGCTTCCTCTGGAGGAATTCCCTGATTCCTCCAGGTAGTGACTTTGCCATAACCAGCTGAGTTCTTATGATATATTCCTGCGGCCTGCAGCAGACTGAGACTGAGAGCTTTTTGTTGTTGGTTTTTTGTTTTGTTTTGTTTTCCATACTAAAGTGGAAGCTGCAAGGCCCACGAGGTCATTCCTTTCTCTGGCCAATTGGAAGTATACAAGGATTATCACACCTTATAACAGCGCAAGCTTAATAGAGCAAGCCTGTGTTTGAAGTGTCTGTCTTCACGTTCAGTTAGTATGCCGAGTTCTAGAAGCATATATGCTGACCACATCCCTGGGCACCGAAGTTGTGAACCCCCTGAACCTCTTTCAGGGAATCTCCTCACAGAAGCCTAGCTCTCTAGTGAAGAAAGCAGGATAGTCAGGCCTGATAGCCTGCAACTCTTAGCCCTTGGGAGCCTGAGTCAGGAGGATTCCCATGAGTTTGAGGCCAGCCTGAGCTACAGTAGTCTCAAAAAAAAAAAAAAAAAAAGATGGGGAGCAAAGGAATTACTAGACAAGACATTACCAGTCTTAAGAATTGGCAATAGCTTCCCCTTGGGGCTGAGGTAGAGAAACTAGGAGAGAGACACTTTGTGGAGGTGGTAGCTTGCTATTAACCTCGCCACCTTTCCAGGCCCCGTGGCTCACCTTGTCATCTCAGCACTTGGGAGGCTGAGGCAGGAAGACCAGGAGTTCGGGGCCGGAGAAGTTCCAAGGCATGCCCTCTCATGCCTGGCTTGAATTTCTTACCTCTAAATAAGTCAAAATCTTGTTCTGGAGGAGACCACCAGGGAAATGTTTGCTAATGGGTACAACATTTCAGAGAAGTTCAGTGGTAGGTGCCTTTAATCCCAGAACTCAGGAGGCAGAGGCAGGTGGATCTCTGTGAGTTGGAGGCCAGCCTGGTCTAGAGATCGAGTTTCAGGACAGCCAGGACTCTTACACAGAGAAACCCTGTCTCAAAAAAATCAAAAGGAAAGAAAAGAAAATCTGTTGTGTAACACAGTGACCATAGCTAACAGTCCTACTGGATTCTTAAGGTGCTGAGAGTAGATTTTAAATGTTCTTACATAATTTTGTGAACAACAATTAGCTAGATTTAGCTGTTCAGGTGTGTGTGTGTGCGCTGTGAACAGCATTCCATGTAGAGTAAGTATATATAATTCTATTAATTAAAATGTTTGTTTTTATGTGGTTTTTACTATTTCTCTTTTCCTTCAAAACAACGCAGTGGAGATCTCAGACTCGGCGCCCCCAGCCCCGCTGGTAAAAGAGGTCACCAAGAGATTCTCCACCCCAGACGCTGCCCCCGCATCTACAGAACCTGCCTGGCTGGCTTTGGCCAAAAGAAAAGCAAAGGCCTGGAGCGACTGCCCGCAAATCATTAAGTAAACAGTGACTCCTCCCCAGTTCTGCGGCCAGTCATTGGCTCTTCTCTTGCCCTTTTTATTTATTTATTTTTTATATGAGGTACAGAAACCAAGCGAGGGAAAAGAAGCATGTTTTATAGGCTCTAAAATAATGTTCAGACACTGCACTGGTGGTGGTCATTGTAAAGAGTGTGTATTTGCACAACCCTGGGTCCTGGTGCCTTGAGCTCACCCTAGTTCTCAAGAGACAGTTTTGTCTGAGGGACCACATGAAGCAAAATCTGCAAATGAGAGCTCAGGAGAGCGTGCCATGCCCATCCATGGCCTTCTCACACATATGCACACCCATGCACCATTTCAGAACATATCCTTTTGCCAATCTTTGTAAATTTTTTTTGATTCTCTACTCTTCTATCCCAAACATTTATCCTGCTGTGTTTGCATATGTAACAGTGACATATGTTCACGTGTACATAAAACATGGTGTCACTCTCCTGAAGGCAGTAACTGGAAAATAAGGAAAAGCTGGCTCCCAACTCTGTGCCTATGTCTGGTTTTCATGAATTTCTCCCCACCCTAAAACCACAACATAGCAAATCCATTCATACTCATACTCCATGGTATGCCCTGTCATACCAGTACCCTTTTAAAGACACAGGGACCATTTGGCCGAGCTGGCTCCTAAGGAACATTTGTATTTAATTTGGAGAAAAGGAAATTCTGTGACAGAGTTGTCTCTGAGAATCTCCATGTAGTACGGGGGCTCTTCAGCAGCCCAGGCATTCTGATATAATCCAAACGTTAAGAACCTTGTGGCATGACAACTCTGGTGTAATCTAGCTTTTCACACTGGGAAGAGAAGGCTTGTCCACCCAAAGATGCAAAAGTGAGACAAGAAAATAAAACCATCACCCCAAACAGCCATCTCTGTAAGATAGTTTAGGTTGCTGGCAGTCCATGCCTCTGGAATTTCCCCTTGGCCTTTAGGGAAAATGAACAAGCCAAGATGTGTAACCTATTTGTTCTAAGGACTTCCTTTATTGTACTTGAATACTTCAGAGTCGAATGTTCCAAAGCATTTAAAATTTAGAGCATTCACCTTGATACCTTTAAAAAAAAAAAAAGAAGCATCTCAGAGTTTTACGTGGCCTTGTTATCATACACATGTGCATACAGAAAAGGGACTTGGCAGTTTCAAAGCCACATGTACTTAGGTTGGATTCTCTAGATTTGCTTTACATGACACTAGACATACCAGCAAATGCCTACGTACTGCTGGCACTCACTTTGTATTTCATGGTGTTGGCATATTTTCCTTTCACAGGGGCGGCTTCTTTGCCCAGTGCAGGGGGAGTTGCGCCCCTTTTTTCTCCCACACTGACACGTTTGGTAGCAGACGTCACTCCTTTTCCTCTGTGCTTACTCAATATGCAATGTGCTGTTGTTCTGTCTACGCTGCGGGATTACAGGGATGCTGTTTACCACATAGAAACCATTTTCTCTCTAGAAACAGTGGCTCAGCCTCAGAAGCAGCTGGCATGTGTGGTCAAGTGGAAGGCCGTACTGTTGCAAGTTGGATTTAGTGTTATAGATACTGGACCTTCCGACTGTTAAGAATCAATGGAACTTTGTTGTTGTTGTTACTACTACTGTAAGCAACGAATACTCCACTGCACGTTTCCCACACTGGTGTTCATTTCTAAATTTTATGTGTAGACAGTTGTTAGTTCAATGCTTTCCTCACTGACATAATAACACTTTTGAATGGGAATCTTCCCACCCAAAGCCCTAGAATTACAGTGCCACAGTGATTCTTCCAAACCGACTTCTTCTTCCATCCCCTCAGCTTTGGCCAGTACACAGTCCTGGCAGTGAACAGGTACAGAAATAAGATGGCTAAGAAAGAACAGGGCTGGGCATGGTGGTGCACACACCTTCTACCCTAGCATTTGGGAGGCAGAGGCAGGTGGATCTCTGTGTGTTCAAGGCCGGCCTGGTCTACATAATGAGTTCCAGGCCAGCCAAGGCTACATAGTGGAGACCCTGTCTCAGAACAAGCAAATTAAAGAAAACCTAGTAGATGCGTCGATACTGACTCGATACCACGACACAGCTTAGTTAAAGTCCCCCACCACTATCTTTAAAGGAGAATCCACTGAGGAAAGGGCCGCCATCGTTCTTGCTGACAAGTGCATCTTTTACATTTCATGTACAAGTCACCCAGACCTGCACTAAATACCAATGAAGTGTTACTCTGCTTCAGTTGTTGCACTTTGCTGAGCAACACACTATGGGGAAGTTCTGTGAAAACAAAAAGTTCGACTTTTTTTTAAATGAATGACTGCTATATTAAATATACAGGCTTTTTTTTTTTTTTAGTTTAAACACACTTCTTATGGTAAGGTTATAGATGATTAACCTCTGTTCATAGACTTATATATGGAAGTAGAGTCTTTTGTTTACTTTAAAAATGTTTCAAGTGCAATTGTTTATTATCAAACCTGATTGATTACCATTAAATTCTCGTTTTAGCTGGTTATCTACAAATGTATGGTATGTAGCCACTGCCCCTTCTTGTGATGTTTAGTTTGCTTATTTTAAAGCAGCAACATTAGCTACAAGTGTCTTGCAATATTTTTACCAACAATAAAATTAAGTAGATACTTAATAAAAAATTCCTTAGTGTGATTTTAATATTATTTTGAGATTTTGGTTGTATACAGTTTGAATGTAAAAAGAAAATGTCCATTATTTAAGGGAAAAGACCTTTCAATAAAATACTGACAAGACCTTTGGCACTGATGGAATGTCCTTATTAAGCTGAAGTTCTGACTGATTTCAAGAGCTATCTACGAGCAGTTTCTTATTTACAGAGTTTTGGATGAACAAGAAAATTTTCAAGTTGTTTCTAATGCGACTTTATTTTTCCCCGTCCTTGTTTGGTTTTCCTCTCTGCTCTTTGCGGCCCGCCACCCAGCTCCCAAAGAAATCACACATGGAGGCTTATTCTTAATTATCAATGCCTGGCTTTAGCTTGGCTTGTTTCTAGCCGGCTTTTCTTAATTTTAAATTATCCCGTCTACCTTTTGCATCCCGGCTTTTTCCTTTTCTTACTTCTGTAACCTTACTTTCACTCTTACTCCATGGCTGGCTGTGTGGCTGGGTAGCTGGGTGGCCAGGTGGCTGTGTGGCTGGGTGGCTGGGTGGCTGGGTGGCTGTGTAGCTGGGTGGCTGGGTGGCTGTGTGGCTGGGTGGCTGGGTGGCTGTGTAGCTGGGTGGCTGTGTGGCCGGGTGACTGGGTGGCTGGGTGGCCGGGTGGCTGTGTGGCTGGGTGGCCGGGTGGCTGGGTGGCCGTGTGGCTGGGTAGCTGTGTGGCCGGGTGGCCGGGTGGCCGGGTGGCCGGGTGGCCGTGTGGCCGGGTGGCCGGGTGGCCGGGTGGCCGGGTGGCCGGGTGGCCGTGTGGCCGGGTGGCCGGGTGGCCGGGTGGCCGGGTGGCCGTGTGGCCGGGTGGCCGGGTGGCCGTGTGGCCGGGTGGCCGGGTGGCCGGGTGGCCGGGTGGCCGGGTGGCCGGGTGACCGGGTGGCCGGGTGGCCGTGTGGCCGGGTGGCCGGGTGGCCGGGTGGCCGGGTGGCCGGGTGGCTGTGTGGCCGGGTGGCTGTGTGGCTGTGTTGCTGTGTGGCCGGGTGGCCGGGTGGCCGGGTGGCCGTGTGGCTGGGTGGCTGGGTGGCCGGGTGGCCGGGTGGCTGTATGGCTGGGTGGCTGGGTGGCTGTGTGGCTGGGTGGCTGGGTGGCCGGGTGGCCGGGTGGCTGTGTGGCCGGGTGGCTGTGTGGCTGTGTAGCTGTGTGGCCGGGTGGCTGGGTGGCCGGGTGGCTACCCCTGAAGTTCTCCTCCTTCCTCTCTTGCTCCCTCTTCCTTTTCTCCCAGATCTCTCCTATTTCTTCTCTCCGCCTGCCAGCCCCGCCTGTCCTTTCTCCTGCCTCACCATTGGCCGTTCAGTTCTTTATTAGACCATCAGGTGTTTTAGACAGGCACAGTAACACAGCTTCACGGAGTTTAAGAAATGCTACATAAACAAAAGTAACACACCTTAAAATAATATTCCCCAACATGCCCCAATATATGAATGAATGATGAATATATGAACAAGGCCAAATGCTTTTCTCAATTCCAGACAGGAAGTAAGTGATCTGAGTCTCAGATAAAATGATCTTGCAGTCTCCTTACGGTAGGCCACAGCTCAGCAGCATCAGCCTCAGCTGAGGACCAGCTACCACAGGGCTACACCTGGACCCTCTGAACATCTCACCTGCAAAGACAACTTGGTGAAAAACTGTGAGGTTGGCTTGGGCTGCATAGCAAGAATTACAAATGCCTAACATCACCATATTATCAAGTCGAAACTGTGTGTGTGTGCATGTGCGTGTGCATAATGCATAACTTGGGCATTTTTGCCCGCTTAAAAATACTAAATAAGGGTGGTGGTGGTGGTGGCGGCGGCGGCGGCAGCGCATGCCTTTAATCCCAGCACTCAGGAGGCAGAACCAGGCAGATCTCTGTGAGTTCAAGGCCAGGCTGGGCTACCAAGTGAGTTCCAGGAAAGGCGCAAAGCTACACAGAGAAACTCTGTCTCGAAAAACAAAAAACAAAAACTAAATAAAGACCTAGGTTATAGTCCAATGATAGAGTGCTTGCCTAGTAGGAACAAAGCCCTGGGTTCAAGTCCCAGCAATGCACATACATGTTTCCTCCCTCTCTCTCTGTTTCAAAATAAGGAACCTAAGTTGATAAATAAATCCTACCGTTAAAAACCTTTAGGTCAGTCTACAGAGATGGTTCATTGGTTAAGAGTTCTTGCCTCATACAGAGGACTCAGGCTCAGTTCCTAGCATCTACATGGTGGCTCACTCCAGCTACAGAGCTTCCCATGTATTCTTCTGGTCTCTGGAGGGAATGCACACACATGGTACACTTACATATATTCAGGCAAAACACAAAAGATAAAAATCTTTTTTAAATTTCAGTATAAATAGTAAATGATGTATTCTGTTTACAACTCACAAAACATATTCTGATCCTTTCTTTTCCACAGAGATCTTTAAATGCCTGGAAACTCACAAAACTACCTTAATGTATTAGGGTTCTCTAAAGAAACATAACTGATTAATATATTCAGCTAGGTGGAGAGAGAGAAAAGAAGGGTTATTTATCTACTTCTTGTGACGTGTACAGCCTAATATGATGGCTCCAGAGAACCAACTGATGTCCATAAAAGATCCAAGACCATGAGGGTGTGGAGACTGGGAAGTGCCACCATGTGTTGCTCACACACTAGAGACCTGTAGAACCTGTGGTACAGTTCAATTCAGATAAAGGCCAGAGGCGGCAAGACCAGGGAGCCGATGATGTTACCTGCAGGCCTGAGCAGCAAGGAGATACAATTGCTGCTGCTGAGTCTCTTCCCTAACCAGGAGCTCTGGTATCCAGGGGCATGGAAACACAGGGAGGCTTGCTCAGGAAGACAGTTTCCCTTCCCCCCCTTCTTCTACCCAGGCACTCACTGTTGACTTCAAATGCTAACGGGTTCACAAATGGCCTCACATCCACACCAGGATCTGGTGTTTTACCAGCTGCCTTTGTTCACTTTACCCATGACTGAATCTCACAAACTGACGATAACAAATAAAGGTTTATTTAGCTCTCAGTTCTGGAATCTGAGGAGTTCAAGGGCCAGTGGCCACATCTGGTTGTACGTCCCTTACTGACAGAGACCTTCTGCAGAATCTCAGCCAAGGTGATGCTGGGTATCACACGGCAAAGCAGAGCACACTGGCCTGGTCTCTCCTCTTACAAAGTTCCAGTTCCTCAGGGTCAGCAGCATCCTCCCTGCAACACACACACACACACACACACACACACACACACACACACACACACACACACACACTCGAACCCATGTAATCTTAATCATCGCTCCAAGGTGCCACCCCTAAGTACCATAGTGGAGTTATGTTCCCACCTTCTTAATTCCACACAGTAGGGGTGTTTTGATGGAGATCTTTCAAACCAGAACAGCATCCTTTTGACCAATTAAAAAAAAAAAATGTTTCCAAAACATACATCTGTCCTAGTTAGGATTACTGTTGCTGTGATGAAACACCATGACCAAAAGCACGTTAGGGAGGAAAGGGTTTACTTGGCTTACTTCCCCATCACCGTCCATCACTGAATCACTGAAGGAAGTTAGGACAGGAACTCAAGCAGGGCAGGAACCTGGAGGCAGGAGCTGATGCAGAGGCCATGGAGAGGTGCTGCTTACTGGTTTGCCCCCCATGGCTTGATCAATCTGCTAAAGAAGCCAGAAACACCAGCCCAGGGGGTGGTACCACCCACAATGGGCTGGGCCCTCCCCCACCAATCACTAATTAAGAAAATGTTCTATAGGCTTGCTTATAGCCCTATCTTATGGAGGCATTTTTCTCAGTTGAGGTTCAAGTTGACATAAAACTAGCCAGCACACCACCACACATAATTCAAAGAGCTACAAAATACACCAGGTGTGGGCTGGAGAGATGGCTCAGTGGTTAAAAGCATTGGCACCTCTTCCAGAGGTCCTGAGTTCAATTCCTAGCAACAACATGGTGGCTCCCAACCATCTGTAATGTGATCTGATGCCCTCTTCTGGCCTGCAAGTATACATGCAGATAGAACATCATATATATAAAATAAATAAATCTTAAAAATTTATTTAAAAAAATACAGCAGGTATTTTGTCCTCTCTTCCTAGAAGCTCCTGATGCTTCCATAGGAAATAAACATGGCTGCTCTCTATTGAAGTACAGTAGACAAATTCCTTAACCAAAATAAAATCTTTAATAGAAAACCATCCAGGTAGATTTACAGTATTTCCATCTCACACATATATACTTATGAGGACTTATTGGTTACTTTTATCACCACACAGTAAGTCCAGACAGTAGATATAATTATTTCTGCACCCAATAATAAGCATCGATTCCCAGACCACAGGAGAAGAGAAGACTTCCCCAGGGAGTTCATACACACTTCGAAGCTCTCCACTCTGAGACTCAAGGATCCACAGTTTCCCATCAGTAGATGCGGCTGCTAGCAGAGTTTCACTGCTACCGCTCTGGTTACTGAAAGCGAAGGGTGTGGCGTACACCCTCGCTGTGGTCTCAAATTTCCACTGGAGGTGACCTTCCATGCTACAGCAGTAGAGAAAGCAATCATGGGAACCAAAAAACAGTTCTTGTTCTGATGCCGAGATACATGGTGACGAAAAGACTGGTCCTCCAGCAGAGAAGCGCCAAACCTTTAAGGGAGAAGAGGAGCAACAATCAGTCATTCATCCAGTTGTAACACGCTAAGTCTGACGAGGTTTCTTCACACAGACGGAAGAAGTAAGATGGAGACAACAGAGGAACTCCATACACCAAAAATAATGCCGGCTTCTGGAAAGTAGCATCCTCACACTAGACTGATCCAGTGGTAAAGACCAGGACAAGACACACTACAACATGATAACATTATTACAATTAATGTTGAGCAGACTTGAGAATTACTACTGGTAAGTTCAGGGACACCGTGTTTAAAGAAAAAAAAAATCACATTATGTCTTCAATGTGTGTTATTAAAAACAATCTTGGACAGGGGGTGGAACTTGGCCTTGGTTCCAAATCCAGCTCTAGAAAAAAGGAAAAAGGGGAAAAACGTCTAACTCAAGTTTTCCAAACAAAGCGAGGAGGAGCTGGACTGAAAAGAGTTTAAGTGTAAATATTTGGAGCTTTAAGCAAAAATCTGTGCACTGCCTGGTGGCATACACTTTAATCACAGCACTCAAGAGGCCGAGGCAGGCGGATCTCAGTTCTAGGACAGCCTGGTCTACACAGTGAGCACCAGGACAGCAGGTGAGACCCTATATCAAAAGAAAAATTTTAAATTTTATATATATGTGTATATATATACATATATACATATATACATATATATGTATATATATAGTGGTGTGTGTGTGTACACACACACATATGTATGGTAGACAGTGAATGATGAAGACATATCAACCTCAGACCTACACACCTAAACAGACAGAGAGAGAGAGAGAGAGAGGGAAGGAGGGAGAGATCCATCAACCAAGGGCTGGGAATGTACTCCACAACACAACAGTCGCTGATCCCTGGCTTCAGTCTCCAGCTGGGGTGGGCTGGCTACACACAGCGCTGACTAGATCATCCCACCTGCTCTCCCGCGTGAGTGAAGCAGAGCAGGCTTCCGTCCACACAGCCGATGCAGACGTACCGCTGGCAACACCGAGCGGAGGAGAAGAGTGGCTTTCCACAGGAATGCTTCCAAACCACGCTCCCAGCAGCCTGTCGTGGCCAAAGTGACGACAGCGTCACAAGTCATTTCACTAATCAACTACCTTTACCATCTTAAGGTCACATTCATTCATTCATTCATTCACTATGTGTGTGTGAGTGTGTGTGTGTGTGTGTGTGTGTGTGTGTGTGTGTGTGTGTGTGTGTGTGTGTGTGTGTGCATGCCACAGGGCACATATAGAGGTTGCAGGACAACTTGTGTGAATTGATTCTCTCCTATCCTGTGGGAAGGAGCTTGAACTCACGTTGTCGGCCTTGGCAGCAAGTACCTTTCCCTGCAGAGCCATTTTACAACTAGAAATCTTCAGGGCTAGAGATGCGCAGCAGTGGTGGTCCACGGACACCGTGGATGAGGCTGGCACACGCACAGTCAGAAAACCTGTGCTGCTTAGGAGAGCGAGGGCCAGATGACAGTCAGCCCAGACCATAAACAGCAAAGCTAACACAAAGATCTAGCTTTAAGTTTTGCTGTCCTAGGTTTTTCAAGACAGGGTTTCTCTGTGTAGCCCCAGCTGTCCTGGAATTTGCTCTGTAGGCCAGGCTGGCCTCAAACTCAAGAGATCCACCTGCCTTTGCCTCTCAAATGCTAGGATTAAAGGTGTGTGCCACTACCATCCAGCTAAGATCTAGCTTCAGAAAGGAAAAACAATTTTAAAATTAGGAAAAAATTAACAAGATTTATCCTTACAATGGACAAGAAGCATTTTTGTTGTTTGTTTTGGTTTTGTTTTACTTAGTTTTGTTGTTTGTTTTTGTTTTTGTTTTCAGAAAGGGTCTCATTATGTAGTCCAGGCTATCCTGGAACACTATGTAGACCAGGCTAGCCTGAACTCTCAGTGATCCACCTGCCTTTGCCCCCATGTGCTGGGATTAAAGGTGTTCACCCCTATGAGGGACAGACAAGAAGTTCTTAATATGACTGAGAAAATCTTGTCTAAAAAGTTTAGAAACAGCTGGGCGGTGATGGCGCACACCTTTAATCCCAGCACTCTGGAGGCAAAGCCAGGCAGATCTCTGTGAGTTCAAGGCTAGCCTGGTCTGCAGAGCGAGATCCAGGACAGGCACCAAAACTACACAGAGAAACCCTGTCTTGAAAAACCAAGAAAAAGAAAAAAGTTTAGAAACAGTCTGGAGAGAGGGCTCAGTGATGAAGGGCACATGATCTCACAGATGACCTGGGTTTGATCCCCAGCACCCACACTGCAGCTAGCAACCACCTGCATTTCTAGTTCCAGGGGACTCCATGCCCTCTTTGGACCTTGTCAGGCACCAGACACATGTGTCACACATACAAACAGACACACATACAGATAAAATGCTTATGTACGTAAGAATAAATCTTTTTAAAGGTTAAAAATAGTTGAAGAAACAAATACAATAAAAACATGAACCCATGTTTCCTTGTTTTTCCAAATAATTTCAATCATTTTAAGTGAATTCTAGCTCACTAATATGGGAATTATATTTAACTGAAAAGGACTCGAACTTTCAAACATCAAGATGAAAAATAAAGATAGGTAATAAATTAACCCGTTACTGCATGCCTACAGGATGTACAGCCAGGAGAAGTCCCCGCAGTGTAGCACAGTACAGATGATGTGGACTCAGGCTCAAACACGGAGAAGAAAAGAGCGCTCCTTCACATTTTAGTTTCCAGACACACTTCCTCTCCTGCAAATAAGAATCTGAATTAATTGGGTGGCGCTTGTTAACAAATCCATATACAATGTAGCTACGTTTTGGTTAACCTCAACTTTATGTTGTTTTGTTCCTCTGGAGGGCTGGGATTGAACCGGAGCCTTGCACATGCTGCCCCACAGAGCAGCTGTCGGCTCCAGAAGAATGCAGGTTCTCTTCTCCCTGCCCTCCCTATTCTCTCTGAGAATCCTCGGAGTTCAGGCACGCACAAGCCAGGTAAGTTAGTACAGAGGCAGCGAAGGACATCACTGACACTGATAACTGATAACGTATTTGCATCTTCCCTTTTGGTCAACTGGTGTGCGTGCATGAGTGTGTGTGTCTGTGTGTGCACACACACATATGCGTGTGTGCATATACTCATTCTGAATACACAACTTGGTATGTTTCTTTCACAGCTTTTATAAGATGACTTAAAAATAGTTTTAATACACTATATTCAAAATAAAATTATCTCTCTTCCTGATCTAAAAACTATTAGACATCAATTACTCAACTTAAAAACAACTTGGTGCATTTATCTGTCTATGTTTCTGATTATTTTGCCAGGATGGAATCATAGAAAACAATTTCTTTGGTCAAAGGTTATAAGATTTACAATCACACTACTTCTTTACTACATTTACTTACTGTTTGTGTGCACATGTGTGTCTGTGAATCACAGAACACCTATTTTTTTTTTTAGGCATGTAGCCAAGGATGATCTTGCATTACTAAGCCTCTTGAGTGCTGGGATTACACATATGCCAGCCAGTTTGTATGGTTTGAGACACTGAGCTCAAGGCTTTGCACATGCAGGGTTAAGCACTATACCAACTAAGCTGTGTCCCTAGCCCTTAAACTGTCTTCCTTTGGCCTTCCCATCACACGAGCTGCTCCCTCTCATGGACACTGACTGTTAATCACTGCAGTACTGTAATTTATGTGTTTCTGGAGCTCAGTGTCTCATTTCATTACTTTGAATCCTAAAGGCCTGAAACATTTCTGTCTTCAGCAGCTTCTGCTGCTGAAGTTTATGCCCCTTGTTTTTGTTTCCTGAGTTTTTCTAATTAACTTATATTTACTCGTTTTTCTACTTATACCAATTAGTAAGTTTTGATTCACTGTTATTTCAAAAAACCACCGCAGCCTATTTCTTGTAGTTTTAATATAAATTTGATATTTTCACGTAATGGGATCTTAAAATAGCTTACTGATATCTTTGTTTTTTTTTCTATTATGATCATTCTGAATTCTTCATATTACAGAAATGATTTGAAAGGAAGCTGAACATGTCTAAAGATGTTTAAATTTGACTAATCACGTCTTTCCAGACCAAACGTTACACTCGGGCTACAGTTAACAGTTGCCCCCACTGAAGCACACTTCAGAGTTGCTTGCATTTTGGTGGTTATGGTGTGACACTGATGAGGTCAGTTCTTACATAAATGTCTAGAGCATATGCATGCTGGTCATGAGAGCCGATATAAACGAGTCCTGTGGTAGGGTCCAGGGCCGGCGAGCTTTTGACAGCATCTTCAGTAGGAAATGCCCAATATTCTTCTCCACTATTACTCTTCAGAACATAAACTAATCCATTATAACAGCCTACAGAGAAACAGAACATAACAGATGAGGTAGAGATACATTGACATAGAGTAGTTTAAAGGTTGGGAATTTCTATTTACACTCTTCCTCTATATGTTCACTTATCTGATGCAGCTTTCAGCAAACATAAAGCAGACGCTGAACAGCAGTCCCTCGTGTAAACTCCTGACTTAGTGCTGGTGTGGTGGCGCATGTCTTTAACCCAGCCCTAGGCCTCAGCCTGCTGAGTGCTGGACACACTGATGAACACTTCTGCATCCAACAGTCCCTTGGTTTCTTAATAGCATCATGGACCAGCAAGATAGTCAGTCAAGGCACCTGCCACCAAGCCTGACGTCCTGACTTTGACCCCCAGACCCACATGGGGAAAGAGGCCCAACAAGTGTCTCTGACCTCACGAGTACATGTGCACACCCACACTGACAGACCTGGATTCAAATCCATCCTGGCTGTGGTTGTATAAATTACCCAGTGTCACAGAGCCTCAGGTTACTCTCCTTCTATGCGGACAGTTATTGTGATAACTCATACAAGGAGGATAGATGCTCAGAGCTGTTTGAGAAAAGCTAACACTAATAACAACCAATGTCCATTGGGTATTTTCTAAGTATCAAGGCTTTTTCTTTTGAGACAGGGCCTTTAGCCCGGGCTAGCCTCAGGATCCTATTAGGGGAGGAAGACCTTCTGATCCTTCGGCCTCCACCTCCTGAGTGCTGGGATTACAGGTGTGTATCATCACACCACCTGGTTTATACAGTGCTGGGGACTGAACCCAGGGTCTGCTGGGCAAGCATTCTACCATAGGAGCCACATCCCCAACCTACTTTTCCAAATATTTTAGCATAATTGTATTCACACTATGGATGACATGGAAGCAGATTAACTAAAGGGGCAAATTTCAAAGTTGCCATGTGGCAGCATCGGGATTTAAATCTACTAGCCAGTATTCTTAGTAACTCCACTGAACTTCTTTTCCCGAGTGGTAGCCATGGATGAGAGGGTAGTTTGGGGATCTCAGACCTTGATGCAGGAATTGTAAAACCTGCAAGCAGGCACACACTATCATAATATATATGAAGCAGACGGAGTCTGGGGACAGCCATTTAGGATGGCTTCCTTGCCTACACTTTACAAGGTTCTGCCCACGGGCAGGTCACTGCTCTTGAAAGTCAATTTCCAAGACACTTTCTGCGTCACCATCACTTACTAAGAGCTTCATCTGGGCCTGGCAGTGTACTAATGGACTTTTAGTCTTCGTTTCTCCTGCCCAGAACTCTTTGATAGCCGTCATGGGTTTAAAATACACCCACACACACTTAGACGTTCTTCCGGAAATGGAGACTAACTCTCTCCCCGAGCGTGGCCTGGACCTAGTGAGTTATGTTTGATGAAGACAATGAAGCGGAAGTGATCGCCTCCAGTTTTAGAGACTAGGTCTTTAAAAGGACGCCGTGGCTCCTACAGCTTTCTCTTTGGGATCGCCCACTCTGAAGGAAGGCAGTCGGACGCCATGTCGTGCAAACCTTCAGACAGCTGGAGAGGCTCGTGCGGCAGACCTGAATCTTCTCAGCAAAAGGAACTGAGAACAGAGTCCCTGCGTTAACAGTGCTGAATGTGAGCCATCCCGGAAGCCCATCTCTCAGTCCGCATAATGCCTTTAGTGCCCTTAGAAGCATGAGACCTCGATCATCAGCCGAGTGCCTCCAAAATTCCTGACCCAGGGACGCTGCTGTAGCTCAGCAGGTTTCAACGTCATGTGTGCTACAGCATTAGGTTTGATGACTGCTTCCATTTTCTCCATGAGAAAAGTGAGACTGTGAGTCCAACAACCTGCCAAAGTCACAGAGTACAGCAATACAGAGCTAACTTTATATCCAGGGTCTCGGATTTCAAACGCACGCACGCTTGTGCATGTGCGTGTTGCGTGTGTGTGTGTGTGTGTGTGTGCGTGTGTGTTCAATCAAACTCTACAAACCTTAAGACTCAGAGACTTACCAACTACAATGAAGTTTCCACACTTAGACACGCACGCGGAGGATTCAATTCGATCTCCCAAGAGCTGTTCCCATCTCATCTTCCCAGAGTAAATGTCAACCGCTTTGACTCTGTGGGAGTGGGAGCCGATGAACACGGTTGTGGATGACTGATCGGCAGCTGCTGCTATCACGAGCAGAGGGGAGGCATCTACACACTTGCCTGTGTCTGACCTCCACCTCTCTCGCAACACCACTGTCTCAGCCCCTACCGCAGGTTTCCCCTCCTCAGAAACCGGCGGTTTTTTCAAATTTTCATCAGGAGCTGGAGGACTTAAGCCTTTCAGTATTTGAATGTTAGTCTGTGGAATGAAATCCAGAGGACAGACTGAAGGGCAGTGTCCTAACTTAGTTAGAAGCTTCCAAGGGCCCAGAGACAAGACCTGGCTCCCTCTGCTCAGAGCAATCAAAGCGTTTGTCTCACTGTCGTGGGTGGAGGGCAAGGCAGAACCCAGATGTGCGGCTTTCCCGCAGGCTCCCTCTGGATCCGCATCACTCAGCTTCCTTTTCGTGGCGTAAGCCTTGTTGACTTTCAGGTCCTCGTGGGTAAACAGGGTCTGGATGATGTGGTTGTAAATCTTTAAGATAGAACTGCTGAGAATAAGCTCCAGGAGCCCAGGTATGGGTGTGCCAGTGAGCTTTTCAATCTCGGTGAGGAGCCACTCAGACTTCAGGGAATCTCCGCCGCTATCTAAGAAGAGCGAGTTGTCGGGAACCTGCACAGGATCCTCGGGATCCTCAGGGAGATTCAGAATAGACTACGGACGAGAGAAGGGAGAGACACGGTGAGAGGCCCAAACCAGAGGGCTTCACAGGTAACAAGTGACAGAAAGCTGACAGGACCTACAGCACAGATGGCATCATAAAAAAATGCTAACTGTTAAGATAAATTAAAAGTTATTTTCTCTATACTAGTAACCATCACATATTACCAACTCCGTCACAGATTATCATTATAATCTCTAACTACGATTCCTTTTAGAGCATAAAATAAGGAATAAGGCTACAGAAACGTCTGCTTTACCACCTAGCCCTTAAGGTCCCCACAGCTAATATTCCCTACACGACAGTAACACTGATCCATTTCATAGAATTCAAACTGCCTCCCAAGTGGCTCCCTAACAATTTAGCCCTCAGTGTTTAAGACTAACCAAATGCATTCACCTCACAGAACCATTCAGAAAAACCTATCTTTTTGTTGTTGTTTTCTGAGACAGGGTTTCTCTGTGCACCCCTGGATGTCCTGGAACTCACTATGTAGACCAGGCTGGCCTCGAACTCATAGAGATCCACCCGCCTCTGCCTCCTGAGTGCTGCGATTAAAGGCCTGGGACACCAACCAGGCTGAATACTCTACATCTTATCTAGGAAATTTTGCTTTCCTATTGAGACATATTTAAAAATGCCTTGAGCAGAAAGAAACACGCAACTACTGCAAGTTTCTCAGAACTAATGGCAGAAACCGAGATCCAATGGCTAGCCCACTGGGCAGGGTGTGGTTTTAGGACGGCAAGGGCATAGGTAATGCCCTGCCTCTACCAGGGAAAGTCATGTCAGTAGGCACGTAGACACTGGCACCTTTTAAATTAACTCACTTTCAATGAATTTCTGTGTGAGACATTTAATTAAATACTCTAACTTTTATTATAAACAACCTGGATGAAGGGAGGTATGCTACCTGGCACCTGGACAGCTGTAATATTCTTAAAATAATTTTACTGGCTTACTAGGGATACTAAAATTCCCTATAATGAATGAATTACAAGAATAAATTTATATTTAAGAAGTTGTACCTTCCATAAATACTGTAATTTTTCCCAAAGTTCCTCTCTTCCATGGATCTTACTCCTCGGCTGTGAGTTTATGTAATGTAAATACATCTCATTTAGTGCAGAAACATCAATTTTACCTTAATATGAAGAGAAATAACAAACATTAAAATAACATGTGTAAACTTTAACCATACAGCTGGGGGTGTGGCTGTGTAGTGGAGCATGTGTAGTGGAGCATGTGTTCACACATACCAGGTCCTAGGCTTGACCCCACCTCATAACATAAGCAAATAAATTACTTTTGCCCCAGAGCCACTGTGTGTGAATTAGTCATGCACACTTCACTGTAAAGCTTAGCGATCATACAGAACAGATAATCAATCCTGAAGGCCGACGCCACAGACTATAGTGAATATCACCCGAGAGGGAAGAAGATGCTTTTTACTGATGTTCAAGGGCTCAAGACGTGGTATCGAGGGGAGGAACAAAGCACTGACTACAAGTGAGATGCACGGAGTGAAAATGGGTTCCATTACCTTGTACGCTAACTAGATGCATCTAAAATTCTTAACAAATATGATGAATGACAGAGCAACTACTATATTTTGAAGTATGTGTTAAATTAAAATGTCATGGGTGAGGAACTATCAATAGTGTATATAAACGCATATACATATATAAAACATACTTTAAAAATACTTTGTGTGTGTGTGTGTGTTCTGTACAACTTTTGGGACTTGACTCTCTCCTATCATAACACCGAGTTATCAAACCACTAGGCATGTGCAGCATCCATCTCTAACCATGAGCCATCTCTCTAGCCTCATACTTTTTTTTTTAAAGCATAGTCTTATTATATAGCTCAAGTTGGTGTAAAGCTTAGGAATCCTCCTGCCTCAGCTTCCCCAGTGCCGGGATTACAGGTATGTGGTACTGTGTCTGACTTTTAAGAGTATATGTTTTGCCACCTAGGCTACATAGTGAAACCAAGGCTACCCTGAAATACATATCAAGACTCTGTTGCCCAAAAGGTATGTAAATTGAAGCTAAGTAGTACTAGGCAGAATTTCAACTCTACCACTGCAATGACTCATTTTGTGTCAACATGAGTCATAGGTTGGTCCACTGTTCAAAATTGATTCAAAACTCTTTCTGGGTGCATCTATAATGACATTTCAGGATAAGATTAGCATATGAACCAATGGCCTCAGTGAAGAAGACTGTCTTCCCAAACTGGCTGGTTATCAGTCCAGCCCTGGAGGCCTGCACAGACACAAAGTAGAAGGGGGATGAACCTCCTCACTGTGTGTGCTGGGAGATGCCTGCAGTGTCTACGCCATGGCTCCCGATTCTCAGGCCTCAAAACTGAGAACTACAGCCCCAGCTCTCTTAGGACCCCTCCAGCTCGAAGCATAGGACGCAACCTTTCAGTCTCTGGAGCCACGTCAGTCAGTTCCCTCTAATATTTTTATATATCTATCTAAACATCAGTTCTGTTTCTCTGGTGACCCCTGACCTTCATGGCCAGCCTGACTGGGTTCAGAGTCACTCCCCTAGGTGTGTCTGTGAGGATGCTCTGGGGATGAACAAAGCATGACCATCCCTGAGCACGGGCTGGGGGCACAGAGAATAAAGGAAGGAGACAGCCAGTCAGAGCCTGTCTTCACCCTCTCTGCTGGCCACCATCACATGATCTGAGCTGCTTACTGCGCCTTCCGTCCATGGCAGACAGACACACGATGAAGCCATCAGCCCCAATCTTTCCTCCCTTCAGCCTTTTCTGTCGGGTACTGTCAGGGGATGCACAAGTAATTAATACTCGGCACAATGGTCTCGGGGGGGGGGGGGGGGGGGGGAATTGCCTACCTGCAAATCGGAATACCATCAGCCCACAGGAGTTTTTCAACAGGAATGAGTTAGTTACACAAAGCAATTAACAGAGGGTCGACCACAGTTACTGCTAGTATCACTTAGTATAGCACTTATGTAGCCGTTAAACTAATCTGAGTACCATTAGCGTTCTCCAGCACTGAACACATCTGCGCTAAGTCACTTTACCATGACATGTAAATGGTAGAGTATCAATCAACACTATGTCATCAGGGAGGGCGTGAGTTGGAAGCTGTTTCTGCAATTCGTTAAAGATGCAATCCTTTACTAAATCAACTTTGGATGCGATGAAGAGAATCAGCTTTTCCTCATTATACCACATGACCGCACAGGATTCCACCTGGTCAAGTTCCTCAGCCACCTATAAGAGAGATTATCCTCATTTACTAATGGGGACATCTAGGAACGGGCTCCTGAATGCTCAGATTTGTTATGCCTAAAATCAGTACAGCTGAATTAACTTCTAGAAAATACCTGAGATTTTTAAAAATTGCTTGCTATTGGTATCTATTACTAACAGAGAGTCACCATTAAAAAAAAAATACATTCCAAAACAAATAAATGAATGTATTTTCATAGGACTCAAAATCTATTTTGTTACTTCCTTTTTATTTTTATGTATGTGTGCCTGTGTGTTTTGCACACCATGTGAATACAGGTGCCAGAGGAGACCAGAGGATGTTGGATCCCCTGTAACTGGAGTTACAGAAGGTTGTGAGCTGTCTGATGTGGGTACTAGAAAGCAACCTGGGTCCTCTGCAAGAGCTGAGGCATCTCTAACCACTGAGCAATCTTTACATTCCCGTATTGATTTTAAAAATGGCCATCTCGGCCGAGCGGTGGTGTGGCATGTCTTTAATCCCAGCATTCGGGAGGCAGTGGCAGGTGGATCTCTGTGAGTTCAAGGCCAGTTTGGTCTACAGGGCGAGTTCCAAGACAGCAAGGACTACACAGAGAAGCCCTGTCTAGGAAAACCAACAAACTAAAAAATAAAAAAATTTTAAAAATGGCCATCTCAAGGAAGGCTTGGGGAGTCACACCTGTAATCCTAACACTAAGAAGCCTGAGGCAGGAGACTTGGAATTTCAGAATAACCTGGGCTACATAAAGAGACTCTGCCTCAAAATAAAACAAACAGCCGGGCGGTGGTGGCGCACGCCTTTAATCCCAGCACTCAGGAGGCAGAGCCAGGCAGATCTCTGTGAGTTTGAGGCCAGCCTGGACTACCAAGTGAGTTCCAGGAAAGGCACAAAGCTACACAGAGAAACCCTGTCTTGAAAAACCAAAAAAAATAAATAAATAAAAAAATAAGGCTGGGCGGTGGTGGCGCACGCCTTTAATCCCAGCACTTGGGAGGCAGAGCCAGGCGGATCTCTGTGAGTTCGAGGCCAGCCTGGGCTACCAAGTGAGTTCCAGGAGAGGCGCAAAGCTACACAGAGAAACCCTATCTCGAAAAACCAAAAAAAAAAAATAAAATAAAATAAATAAAATAAAACAAACAAAATATCTTCCTGATAGGAATAAGAAATACATTGAATTACCCATGCCTTTTATTGCTTTTTTTTTAGGTTTTTTTTTTTTTTAGATACAGAGTTTCTTTGTATAGTCCTGGCTGTCCTGGAACTCACTTTGTTGACCAGGCTGGCATTGAACTCAGAGATCCACCTGCCTCTGCCTCCTAAGTGTTGGGATTAAAGGTGTGTACCACTGCCATCTGGCACTGATTTTTTTTTTTTAAATAGGATCCTGCTATATAACTCAGGTTGGCCTTGAGCTCATAATCCTCAGCCTCAGCCTCCAGAGTGGCGTTTACAGGCATGCATCACCACACCCGGCTCCATATTTTTTATTGTAAATAATTATGAATATAAAGATGTGAGCTTTAGATGACACCAACAGAGAGTCTGGCATAGAACTTTGGTGGTAGCCACCTCTACTACCTACCACACTAGTAGATAGTTAATACTTAAGTGGCTCTACCTGTTGTACAAGCTCAGTGTTAAGACGTTTGCCATGCCGCTTGACCTGGCTGTCCTTTCTTCCCAAGAAAAACATCTCTCCGTCTTTCACAGTCACGATGTCTCCTGTGGCTCGCATGGTGCCAAGAGGCACCATCACTTCATCGTCAAGGAAACAGACTCTGTTCTCCCCACCTTTCAAAGACACAGACTCCAGGGTCAAAATCCACAGAAAAAACGAATTGACAATATCAAAATCAAAGTGCCTCTAAAACTCAGGAACTAAGACTCAGACCCTGACTATACTAAAATGAGGAGACTTTAAATGCTATTTTAAATGCTACCTACGCTACCTGATAAAACTAGGCACAGTAACTTTGGGAAGTTAGTGAAAGGATAAAACTAAACTTATTTCTAAAAATATGTATGATTTTAAAAAATATCCTTAGAATACTGCTAGATATAGTTTTGTCAAATGCTAACATTTCAAGTTATGTTTCTAAATTATTAAGAACTGCATGTGCCTGGGGGGCGCTCACCAACCTAAGACAGAGCGCCTGTGTGGCCTGGGCAGGCATCTCCATGATGGGTAAGGTGACCTGCTGACTTCCCACGCAACCTAAGTCAGAAGCTCATTTTCTAGTAAAAGGGGGACCTGTAGGTCCCTGGCCCCCGTTTTGGGTAACTGTTGCCTTGCTTGCTGACCTTGACCTTGATGTCCTCCCTATGCTAATTCCCTGCCGGGTTCCACCCTCCTGAATGCTTAAGGGAAGTTCCTTGTCTGTGTATCCTGCATAATGGGCATTAACAGCTTAGATGCAAGATTGTAAAACATCAGTAGCGAACTTCTGCCCTCCGGGGTTCTCCCATCGTGCTGTAAGCCTGTATTTAAGACCTCTTCCCACCTTCAATAAACAGCATTTGGCATTAAAAAAAAAAAAAAAATTCCACAATTTGAAAAAAAAAAAAAAAAAAAGAACTGCATGTGAAATAATTTGGAGAAACACTAAATATCTCGTGATTATGAAGAGATTAAAATTTATCACTGAAAAGTTCATTCTACATTTAAAAAAGTCATGAAAGGAATAAAAGAAACAACTGATTTTTCTTTCCTTAAAATCAACCAAGAAATATAAACCAACCTAAAAATACTTGGCCGGTGCCTTCGTGAACTGGGGAACCGTTTGCGTCCCTGACCTCAACCACAGTTCCAAGTAGCGGAGACCCCAGCTGCACAGGAGAGTCACATCTGCGAAAAACACAGCCCAGAGCCTCTTTAAAATTCACATTTGAGCGGACTTCCCAGTGTATCCAAAGCACAGTACAGTAAATAAAGACAAAACAGTTTAGGGTACGATTCAAAGACCACCTGAGGAAAGGGTTTGCTGGAAACAGTATAGCATCTTATTGATTCAGTCACAAAAGGGTCTGGTAGGATCTCGCCACCAGTTATAGGAAAGATTTTGAATTCTTAACTTGAAACAGTGTTTTAAAAATTATCACTACAGTGCCCAACAAACCCTGTCGACAGGTAGGGCTAGGAATGCAGCTCCCCGGCAGAGGGCGTGCTCAGCATGCAAGGCCTATCACCTTCAATTGCCATCATGTTCAACTGCCATCCCAAACAAAACTCACAAACCCCAGTATTAATGCTAAGATCTCTGGATAAGACTCCTCCCCTCCACTGAGTGTAACTAAAGCTCTTACTTCACAGGAGAATTAAGAATGTCCTCTGGGATCCTGTAAAAAGTCGCCCAGCTGGATACCTCTGTGATACCATAAATGTTAAATATCCGGGTTTTATTGCCTTTGCCTCGCCATCTTTTGAGAACAGTCAGTGAGGGGAAGGCTTCCCCTCCGAGGGCTAGCACTCTCAGAGAAGTGTGTGCTGACAGGACAGTGGACTTGATGAGCTCACATCCAAATCTCCTCAGCAATGTTGGCGTTGCCTGGAAACACATTAAAGTCACTTAGTTTTCTCCTTCCTTATGTAAATACTAGAAGAATTAATTCAGATTTTGTATTTGGAGCCCATGTGGACATTAAGGCTGTGTTTTTCTTTCTTTAGGATTTCTTATTATTTCTGTGTATGTTTGTATGTGTGTGCCTGCAGAAGCCAGAAGAGGGCATCGGATGCCTTAGAGCCAGACTTACAGGCCATTGTCAATCACTAGACATAGGTTCTGGGAATTGAACTCTGGGCCAAGGAATACTCCTAACCACTGGGACATCTCTCTAACCCTGAGGTTAGAATTTTCAGTTGGCAAGCCTGATTAATAAGACCCTAAATAAATATTTCACATTTCATCCATGTTATTGTATTTATAAACAGTTTATTTCTTTTTTATTACCAAGTGGTTCTCCACTGTATAAATTAGGGCTCTTTTTTCCATTTCCATATAAAATCTAGGATCAACTTGTGAGTTTCTACAAAACATTTACTGGGATTTTGGTAGAAAAGTACATTTGACACAACTTACAGACTGACTTAGTAAGAGCTGCCCTGTTGAAATGCCTGTTTACACAGGTAGGTCTTTAATGTCCATCAATAATCTTAAAGAGTTTTCAGTGCATGAGTCTTGCTATTCTTCAAACTTATTCTTATTTTATTATTTTTGATGTTATTGTAAAGAAATATTTTCTTAATTTGGCTTTAGGCATTTCCTTAATAGAAATACACATACCTAGAAATACATATGACTATATACACATATTTATACATTCAAGTACAGCTGGCTTTTATATCAAGAGGATAACTTCCAATTTGGCTAAATGCATATTAGTTCTAATGTCGTCTTCTCCCAGTTCTCCAGATACATGATCATGTTGTCCGCGTATGAAATTTCTCCTCCACCTTCTCCTTTTCCTTCTCTCCCTCTCCTTCCTTCTACTCTTCTTCCCCCTTCCCTTTCTCCTTATTGCACTGGGGAGACATACCAGCACAATGCTAAAAAAGGAGGAAAGAGACAGGGAGGGAGGGAGAGAGGCAGGCGGGTGGTGGTGGTGGTGGTGGTGGTGGTGGTGGTGGTGGTGGTGGTGCACACCTTTAATCCCAGCACTCGGGAGGCAGAGGCAGGCGGATCTCTGTGAGTTCGAGGCCAGCCTGGTCTACAGAACAAGTTCCAGGACAGAAACTCTGCCTCGAAAAACAAAACAAAATGAAAGAAAGAATTACTTTATCTACATGAGTGTTTTGCTTCCATGTATATGTGGGTACCTGAGGATGTAAAAGGCACCAAATCCCCTAGAACCCAGGATCTGAAGTGATGGATGCTTGTGAGCCACCATGTGGGTGACAGGAACCAAACTGAAGTCCTCGGAAGAGCAACAAGGGCTTTTATCCTCTAACTACCGTCTCCAACTCTTTTAACCACTTACAGTGCAGCATCTTACAGCTTGTGTGCGACACACTCCTTTGATTTTATAATTTTTCTGAGTGTTTCCTCTCTATGCATATGTGTGCATCACATGTACACCTGGTGTCCTCAGAGGTCAGAGGATGGTGTCAGAGCCTCTAGAACTGGAGTTACAGACAATTATGAACTACCATGTGGGTGACAGAAAGTGAACCCAGGTCTTCTCCAAGAACAGCAGCTGAACTCACAATGGGTGTGACAGCATGCACAAAATCTATGTAAGCCCAAACCAGAACAAGTCCATGGAGAGGAGAGTTGGGCACAATGTCCCATCCCTAGCCAAGGAGCTATTGGCAACTGTCAGCTGCTGAGAGAGGGTCATTTTTCTCCTAAGAGTGTAGCCCTGGTAAGTTAACCATGTGTCAGTGAAAGGCCACACATCCAAGAATATTTGGGCTGCACAAATTAGCCTTTGTGGGGGTTTGAATGAAAATAGTCCCCTTAGGCTCATAGGGAGTGGTACTATTAGGGGGTGTGGCCTTGTTGGAGGAAGTGTGTCACTGGGAGGGGGCTTTGAGGTCTCAGATGCTTAAGAAAGGCTCAGTTTCTCACTCTCTTCCTGCTGCCTGCTGATCAAATGTAGAACCTCTTTCTTCTACCTGGATCTACACTGTACCTATTCTACACTCAATAGAAAGTTGGCCAGTTTGTTGTAATAATAAAGCACCATCTCTGCCTGAGTACCACCATACTTCCTGCCGTGACAATAATGGACTAAACCTCTGAATTGTAAGCCAGCCCCAATTAAATGTTTCCTTGTAAGAGTTGCCATGGTCATGGTGTCTCTTCACAGCAATAGAAACCCTATCTAAGACAGCTTTGATGAAGAAAAAAAAAAAAAACCCACAAATCGGGTAGGTATGGGAGGAGTAGATCTATGAAGACTCAGGGAGAAGGGCGAGTATGATCAGACATGTAGGAAATTCTCAAAGAATGAAAACAGTTGTCAATTGTGGGAAAGGTGTGGTATGTGGTGTATGTACACAGGAGCATGAGTGTACACATGCAGAGGCCAGAACAGGATATCCGGTGTCTTCCTCTACCACACTCCACCATATTTTTTTGAACCTGAAACTGACCATTCCAGCTAGGCAAGCTGATTAGTGAGCTTCCAGAATCCACCTGCCTCAGCCCCAACCAACACTGAGATTCAGGCATATGTGGCATGCCTGGCTTTTACATGGGTACCGGGGACATGAACTCACGCTTTCATAAAAAGTGCTCTTATATACTAAGATACCTCTCCGGTTCCATACTCTTTGTGTTTTTGGGGGGTAGGGTGGGAGGGGGGGCGGTATTTGGTTGGTTGGTTGGTGGTCTGAGACAGGGTCTCTCTGTGTAGTCCTGGCTGTCCTGGAACTCACTGTGTAGAGCAGGCTGGTCTTGAGCTCCCCATAGGAAGCCCCACCGCCCAAGTATTGAGATTATAGGCAGATGCTCACACACCTGGTTCTCAGCTCATCTGCAATGGAGTGACTAATATACTAGCTTTTGGTAGGAACACTATGCTTAAACGTTATGAGAGAAGATACCCCAGCAGCACACTCACAGTCAAAAATCAAGTTCCTCCAGTGGACAACAGGCGAACGAATGCACAGTAAATAACTCTCTAGGCATGCTTAACTGATTTCTCTTTCATTTTAAGATAAACATGTGCCATCACAAGGTGGTAGCCTTTGATGAGCTAACTACACATCCTTAATCCAGTGGGAAGAACACAGAACTATAAAGGATCCTCTACCACATGCAACCTTAGAAGAATGCAGAAGAAAACATTTCCGTTGCTCCTGAAGCATACCTGTAAAACAGTCACTCTGTGGTGGGAAAAGAGAGCATCAGCTAACTTTGATGGGGTCACTTTGACAGAAGTCGGCACGATAAGCAGACAGGCCCCACTGAACAGAGAAACAAATATTTCCACAACAGATGGATCGAAGGTCAGAGGTGAAGCCAGAAACAAGACATCTTCGTGGGTGATGTCAAAAAGTACCCTAAAGACAAACAGAGCATCGCTGTCATCAGGACTGCCTAAGCCTGGGCAAGCACAGACCCTAAAGAAGCGTTAAGTAGGGACTGGAGAGATGGCTCAGTGGTTAAAAGCACTTCCTGCTCTTTCAAAGGACTCAGGTTCGGTTCCCAGCACCCACATGGTAGTTCACCCCATCTGAAACTCTTGTTCCAGAGAATTCATGGCTTCTTCTGACTTCTATGAACACCAGGTATACACATAGCACACAGACATTCATGCAAGAAAAACATTCATACACATGAAATAAAAATAGATAAATCGCCAGTTGTGGTGGCGCACGCCGGTAGGATTTGCTGAAGGAGGCGGAGGCATGAGGATCACGAGTTCGAGGCCAGCCTGGGCTACACATAAGAAATTAGAAAAAAAAAAAAATAGATAAATCTAAAAGAAGAGGAGGAGGAGGAAATCAGCATCCATGCCATCACCAAGGAGAACATGTTTTTCTGGATGCCTCAGACTTCATTCTTCAGAGTAACCGAAACGGCAGTATTGCTGCTGGAAACCCTCTTTACAGAAGGCAGGACTGAAGCCCTCCAGCAGAGTGCGGTGGTGGTACACGCCTGTAACCCCAGCAGCACTCAGGAGGCAGAGGAAGGGGTGCATCTCTGCAAGCTTGAGGCCAGCCTGGGCTACATCGTCAGTTCCAGGGCAGCCAGAGCTACACAGTAAGACCCTGTCTCAACCATCTTTTAAATAAATAAAAATAGATAGAAGAGAGTCCTTTAAATAATTCCATTTCCCTCCTTTTACCAGATAAGCTTTATCATCCGTGACTATTTTCTCATTTATTAATGTAGACAGAGTGAACTACAACCCCCAGAATTCTCTTTCTACTATGCTTTCATTTTGTCTTTGTTTTTATTTTTGTTGTTTTGTTTTCCTTTTGTTTTTTAGAGATACTGTTCTGTTATGTAGCTCTGGCTGGCCTAGCACTCACTATGTAGCCCAGACTGGCCTCAAATTCACAGCAGTCCTCCTGCTTCGGGCTTCCAATAGCTAGGATTACAGGTGTGAATCACCAGTTATAGGGGGTTCCCTTTAAGGAGCAGGTTAGAGAACAGAAGGCTGGCGGCTGCCATTCAGTGAAGTACACACTCTGCCGGTTATTCAGTTCAACATTCCAGTCCATAAGCAGCTGAGTTTTCTCAATCCTGAAATGGCCCGATTTCTCCTTAGTGAAAACCAAACAGGGCTGGAGCGATGACTTCGTGCTTCAGAGCACACTGCTGCTCCAGCACCTCCTGGGAAGTCAGGCAGTTTGGTCTAGCTAACTCCAGGTCGAGAGAAACCAAAGTCTCTGGCCTCTGCATACACATAACATACCCACAAGTAGATATACACATGACTAAAAACAAGTCAGACTGTTTTTTTACAAAGCAGCAGCCGCAGCAGCAGTGCTGGGTCTACGGGTAATTTCCCTCCCACCTGACTGTGTTTTCTGACTATGCTGTGGGGTTCCAACCTGCTACTGACTCTCTCCTAGCCGAACACACTTTCTCAGTCATTCTGTGTGAGCCAGTCTCTTGTAAAAATCCACTCTTATACTCTGGTTTCCTTGCAGTAGAATCTTCCTTCTGCTGAATTATATTTTGTGTATGATCTAATGAATAAAGCTTGTCTGAAGATCAGAGGGCAAAGCCAGGCAGTGGTGGCACACACATTTAATCCAGAACTCAAGAGGCAGAGGCAGATGGATCTCTGTGAGTTCAAGGCCACCCTGGGCTACACAGGCTTGATCCAGTCTAAAATAGAAACAGAGCCAGGCAGTGATGGCAAACACCTTTGATCCCAGCCCTTGGGATATCACACACCTTTAATCCCAGCACTAGGGAGGTGGAAAGAGGAAGTGATATGGCTGGGCGGAGAGGGGACTATAAGGCAGGAGGAGACAGGAGCTGGGTATTCTTTCGGCTGAGTATTTCGTAGAGGTAAGAAGTAGTGGCTGGCTGCTCTACTTCTCTGACCTTTCAGCATTTACCCTGAGATCTGACTGGAGTTATCTGTATTTGTTGGATGCCCAGCTTGTTACATGGGTCCTGTGTTCAGAACTCCAATCTCACGCACACCACTCACGCACATGCACACACATACCCATAGCTTCTGTTCTATCTTTTGTGTGTTCTGTGATTGGCCTGTTAACCACAATTGTATGCCTTGTCTGCAGAGAACTAAAGATAATATACAGATCAAACAGGACAGATCCAATTGATCAGTTATTTAGGATTATCCATTTGGATCAAGATTTACAAAGAACAGATATTTAAATTTATTTTTCTTTTTTAAAATGCAAGATTTTTGTTTGTTTTATTTATTTTTCAAAACAGAGTTTCTCTGTGTAACAGCCCTGTCTGTCCTGGAACCTGACTTGTAGGCCAGGCTGTCCTCAAACTCAGAGATCCACTTGCCTCTGCCTCCCAAGTGCTGGGATTAAAGATGTACACCATCACTGCCTGGCTAGAATGAAAGATTTTCATTTTGTTTTGTTTTCCTGAGTTAGAGTTTCTCTCCACAGCACAAACTGGCCTCAAACTTGTAATCTCCCTCTGCCTCTCAAATGCTGAGACTCCTGGTGAGTCCCGCCACACCCAGCTTAAAGCACAAATTCTAAGAAGGATTCACAGGACAGAACTTACCGAAAGTGCTGGATGTTTGGAAGTATGCATGCGTGAGGCACTCTGACGATCTTTGGTGTCCCTGTGGTCCCTGAGGTATGGAGGACATAAGCCAAGCAACGCTCTTGCCGAATGTCCATGTGTGCCTTCTCTCCGATGCTGTTCTCAGAATTCCTGCTGGTTTGTCTACCATTTATCTCATATTTCTCTTTTCTATCACCATTTTCCCAATGAAGTGTGAAGAGCACGAGGTTCTTATGTTCCACTGAAACTGTGTCATAGTTCAAAAGTGTTTCATGTGAAGATTTGAATTTCTGTGAGAGAAGATATTTATGAATATTAACATGTTAAAAAGGATTCTTCTATAGAGAATATAAAATATCCATTTCCTCATTCAATATGGCTTAACCTGGGATGGGAGGACTAGCTACATATCTTGGGACAAGGAGAGAAATGAGACACAACCAAGAGTTAAGTGTCCTTATTTTCAAACTCACCTTCAAAGCAGACATGTATAAAAGCACATAACTGCAATGCAATGTGGTAAAAGTGGTAAGGGCACATGACTGAGATGTTGGTGGAGAAGCGGAACTTACTCCACACAAAGGTCAGAGATTCCTCCACACAAAGGTCAGAGATTCCAGAGGCAATATTTGTTATTCCCCAGATGAGAAGATGGGTAGTTCAGTCAGTCACCAACGGAGAGCACCTGATCTAAGAAAGCTGAGGACAGTAAGCACTTCAGAGACGTGCAAACGCGGAGAAGAAGGTGAGGGCTGGTGCGACAGGAGACGAAAGGAGACCAGAAAGTGGCAACAGCATGTGACTAACTGTTAAATGATTGCCGCTTACTGAATCCTTTACAGTGGTTCTGAGCTGGTCTTGCACTAGGAGTAGACAGCAAGAGTCGGCAAGCAGCCTCCACAGAAGTTGTGGCCTTCTGGCCATGGTGAACCAATGGCTGGGTTCTGGCTTTGGTGCTTTGGCGTGATGCAGAAGTGAGTTGGACGAAACGATGTGATGTTTAATTTGTTTAGCTTTTGATCTCTGGAAACAAGTTCTTGCTGTGTGGCCCTGGCTGGCCTGGAATTCACTATGTAGACCACTTTGGCCTCTACCCTGAGGCCATTGTCAGTGCTCTGAGGGCTAGGATTACAGAGTCCACCACCACTGGACCCGCATACATTTAAAGTGGGGTTCTTCTCAGTAGAGCTTCTTGGGCTGATTTGTAAAAACAGCTTAACTGAAACAATCTGAGTTTTCATATTAAACAAATAGATATAAATAACAAAAGGTCAAACGCTGGTAGTTTGCCACGTTTTCTGCTTGTGTGTTTGTTGTACATGTGCATGTTAGAAGTGTCATGTTATGCTGTAATGCTAAAAACAACAACAACAACAACAATAATAATAAATATTAAAGGCAAACTGTAACCATCTGTAATCTCAGGACACATGAGCTGGAGGCAGCAGGACCTTCTAACACAAATTCTAGGTTAGCTGGACATAGTGGTGCATGTCCTTAATCCCAGCACTCACGACACAGAGGCAGGAAGACTTCTGTGAGTTTGAAGCTAGCCTGATCTACATAACGAGTTCCAGGACAGCCAGGGCTATGGAGAGAGAACCTGCCTCAAACCAAACAAACCCAGACAAACAAAAAAAGAAGTTCAAGGTCATCAGCTTAATAGTGAGTTTGAGGTCAGCCAGGGATATATGAAACTTTATTTAAAACAAAACAGCAACTAAAATAGCTCAAGACTATATATTCTTAAGATTTAGATCGAAATCATTATTTTCCATGAAAACTGTCCACTGCCTGAGACACACTCAGCTCCCTCAGAGCCCCACCACTGTAGATCCATGGTGGGCTCCGGAGTACTTGCCCTTCTTTTCTCCCCAACACACAGTACACAAAGTTAGAGGGGTTGTATACACCAGCATCCTCCCAAATACCTCATCTCTACCTAGTGCCAGCCTCTACACTGCTGACATTTGGGCACAGAATTCCTTGTGGGAGCCTGTCTTGTACACTCTAGGATTTTTAGCACCCTCTGCTACCTACTGGATGCCAATAGCTCCTTGTTTTTATTAGGATAATTATTACAGCTCGGAAGACCAGCTTCTGAGCTGCTAAAAAGGCTCAAAGAGAAAGCCTTAGTGTGGCAAAACTTAGTACTGTTATCTGAGGGCTTTTTTAGGAAGTGAATGAATTTTCACGCATTCTGATGGCTACTTTCTTTATTCTCTCATGTTAGCTCCAAATCTCTTTGTTCTTCACAGCTATATATATCCAACAGAATCTTTCATGTTGAATACAGGAGTTACATTTGAAGGTCACATTCCATTTAAGTAAATGATAAAAGACAGAGTCATCTTGACAACATACATGCAATAAACCTCAACTTCCTAATTGGTAGGGCTGTAATTTGCAGCTGCAGCTGCAAAGAAAGAACCAATCATTTTGTTATCTACCTAAAGAGATAATCTTATAAAGGACTTTTAAAGGAGTTACAAGACTAAACCACTGAGGAGTCCAAGAAAAATAAGGAAATTGTGTATTACATCCTGTATTTCTGAGTGTAATAACATTTTAAACTAACACTTTGGGATTAACAATCATAACAATGTCGGGCTCTCTTGGACTAAGATTGTTTACAGAGCTCCAAGTGCCATAAAAGGTTTGGTTGGAACTCGGGTTTACCTTAATTCTCTTAATATGAGCTCATTTCAGCATTCTCCAAGGCACAGTAACACTAAAAGCAGTCAGTGCTCTTAACCTCTGAGCCATCTCTCCAGCTCTATACTTAAAAATGTTTTAAATAATACACTCAGCTTTCCAATAATGTGTGGTTTAAGAGCTCATCTCTTTTTCAAAATGTACGTTTGTTTATAATTCTTTAACATTGGAGACCACTGTAATTGATACAAGTACATAAAAGTAAACTCTCCAAGTACTATGATACTTTCCACCACTGGAAATAATTTGGAAACAGGAAGGAAAAAAAAAAAAACAATTGCCATAAGGTGAGAAGATACTTTCTTATCATAAAGGGGTGGTTCTCAATGAAGTGTTCAGACGGACAGGGCATACTCGGGAAGATCTGGGCATTTCTGGATGCAAGATCGAAAAGGTGCAGTAGCTCTTTTACTGGTCTCTAATATATGGAAGGCAGTAATGCTATTAACCATCTTATATTGTACTGGAAAACTTCCCACAACACACACTCAACCAAAATGGTGACATCACTGAAGCTGAGAAACACTGCCAGAGTCAGTAAATTCAGAAGCCAAGACAGAGAACTTTTTTTTTCTTTTTTGGTTTTTCAAGATAGGGTTTCTCCGTGTAGCCCTGGCTATCCTGGAAGTAGCTCTGAAGACGAGGTTGGCCTCGATCTCACAGAGAACCCAGCTGAGAGAACTCTTAAACTGAAAATAGTCTCTCTCCCTCCCACTTCACACCCCTCCAAAACACTTAAACACCAAGACTTACATGAACCTGCTTTTTCTCAACGAGAACATACTTGAGATCACATTTTTTCATAAAGTGAGTCGATAATAACGGTGGCGAGTTTGGATCAATAGGTGCATAAGCTGCCGGGACCTGAAGGATCCTGAAGGAGAAACAGGAGGTTAGCGGAGTGAATAAAATTCTCCTGGGAGCACTTCCACGTCTCTACTTAATGTTCGTTAGCATTTCAGAATTTCAGGGTCATGCCTTAGTTGCAAATAGTTATTTTATCTTGTGCCCAATGAATATCTTGGGTATTGTAAAATTCTATTTTAACTTCTCATAACTTGGGATGGGGATGTAGCTCAATTGTCTGGAGTTTGCTTGGCATGTACAAGGTCCTGGGTTCAATACTCAGTATTAAAAAAAAAGGGAGCTCTTAACACTTAATATACAGAAATACAACATTTTAAAAGGCTTAAACTAACAAGGACTGGAGTAATGTCTCAGTGGTTTTCTTTGATCTAACAACAGTTATATAACGCTTTAGCTGTTTTCTATTGACAAATGAGGCCTTTATACTTTGGAGCTATTTATTCTGCTTGTGAAAACCTTTAGTCTCTCCTTAATAAGCATGAATTAAATGATTAAAATGATTTAAATAATTAAAAATAATACTTAGATAAATGTGTACTTTAATATCTTCAGAAAACTGACAATACAAAAAAAAATATCCACCAGTAAACAGAACAATAGCTTACAATGTGCACTACATAATAAAACTATAAATTAGCTTAGCGTAGTATCAGTTTATACTAGAAATATTACCCTAAAATCCAGGAGGGTAGGTTGATCCCAGGTTGACAGTAGAGACCAATTTCCCGAACTCCTCCAAAGTCACAATGTGTTAGCAGAAACTTGGATAATTCCGAAGCCTCACTCAGCACAGTCTTGTAGGTGTAAAACACTGGAGGCTGGTTGTTGCCTTCATCAAAACATACAGCTGCTCTATTCAAATAAATGGAGGCAGCGTGGTGCACCAACTCCTGAAGAGTCATTTTACCGAGGTTTGTCTAAACACCCGTGGCCGAGAAATCTACAGAGAGAAATGTTAGGAGAAGTTAGGGGAGTTTTAGGCAGGCGAGGAAGAAACGTGTCCACTAACAAAAATGATTGTATGAGCTGGGTATCTACATCAGTGACAGACTGCTTGCCAGTGTGCACTGAGTTCCGTGCCCAGCATTGCAAAACAACAAACTGAAAGGAAGCGCCCAGAGAAAAGCTATGTCTATGCTGAAGATTCTGCAAGGCTTATTGACTGATGAAAATGTTAAGAGTCTGGAGAGTTGGGATGCTGCAGACTCAAAGACAAACCACCTTGGAATATCTTGACAGCAGGATTATTGCCCACCTGTGTTGTGGGCTATCCGTACACTGTGTGAAGATGTGTTTGCTGTGACTGGTACAATAAAAAGCTGATGGTCAACAGCTAGGCAGGTGGTACAGGCAGGATTTCCCAGGACAGAGAGGAAGAGGAGGAAAACCAAGGTGCACAGGAGACAGAGAGGAAACAGGAGGAGGTGCAAGATGGAAGAGAGGTAACACCACATGATAGAAGGTCGATTAAAATAAATGGGTGAATTTAAGTTATGAGAGCTAGTTACGAGTAATCCTAAACTATGGGCCGAGCTTTCATAATTAATCATAAGTCCCTGTATCGCTTGTTGTGAGCTACACACCTGTCTATCCAACATCCTCAGTGACAGTCAGCTGAAGCCTTTATGAAGATAAGTGCCAGAGTCTAGCTTCCACCAAGCTAAGAATATCACCTGATAATACCCCACACTTAGCCCGGAATGCTCCTTGACTTGCTGTAATCCATCTACCTAATTCCCTTGATTTTTTACTTTCTGTCCTTCGACTATACAAGCTCACAGAACTGCTTCCATGCTGGGGCACGATTTTTAGGGTAACCTAAATCTCTGTCCCTGGAGCCCGATCACTCATATTTGGCTCACAATAAATTATCTCTTACTGTCCTTAAGGTAAGAGCAGTATTTTGTGTTACGAAAAAAACCAAAAAGCTGTATCAAAGATCACGACTGAAGCTCTAAACTTACAAAACACCTATGGCAACTCTGCTGAAATCAATGACATATAAATTAATCTGATGACAGCTGAACCCACACTGGATCAGAACTTAAAACATGTGGGAAGAGCGTGACACACACATAACAGAATTAAAGACAGAAATGTAGATTTATTCCTCAATTGACTACAATGTCAAAAGGATATACACTTTAAAAATAACCAAAAAAGGGGGCTGGAGAGGTGGCTCAATGGTTAAACACACCAGTTGCCAAAGGTCTGGGGTTCAATTCCCAGTATCACATGGCAGTTTATAAGCATCTTGACTCTAGTTCCGAGGGATCCTACTGTCTTTTCTGACCCCTGAAATGAATATGGTGCACGAATATGCATGTAGGCAAAACATTCATAGAGAGAAAATATTTTTTGTAGATTTATTTTAAGTGTACGAATTTTTTTGCTTGTATGCATGTACATCACCTGTATGCCTGTTCAATCCCCTAGAACTGGGATTATAGATGGTTGTAATGTACCATGTGGGTGCTGGGAATTGAACTCAGGTCCTCTTCAAGAGCAACAATTTCTTTTAACCACTGATCCATCTCTCCAGCCCAAAATAAATAAATCTTTTTTTGTTTTGGTTTGGTTTTCGTTTTCGAAACAGGGTTTCTCCATGTAGTTTTAGTGCCTGGAACTCACAGAAATCCGCCTAGCTCTGCCTCCCAAGTGCTATGATTAAAAGCATGCGCCAGCAATGCCCAGCTGGTATTTCTTTTTAATAAACATTTCTATAAGTACTAACTTTTGTGGTACACAAAAGATGATTTTCCATAGATATACAAATGGTCATTATACAAATTATACAGACTACAGTATATACTACGGTTATAGGGAGTGAGTTTATTTGGAATATAAGGTTAGTGTAGTAGAGTACCTCCTGCTATTTTTGCTTACATATGAACACGGACCAGCCAAATAAATTTCTTTAAATACCCATTGTCCACATTATGAATTATACTTATTTTTACAAAAATCTAGTCTGGACCTGGAGATACATCTCAGGAGTTAAAGAGCCCTTGTTCTTTTAGAAGACCCAGGTTCAATATCAGCACCCACATGGTAGCTCATAGCAGTCCATAGTTCCAGTTCCAGAGGATCCAATACCCTCTAAAGATACCAGGCATGAACGAGGTGCACATACATACATGCAGGTAAAACATTTATGGTATTTTTTATTAAAAAAATACCACAAGTATTAAAATTATCTTGTATTTTTAAATTTGATACTTAGGAATCACATTTCAATTTTTTTGCATCCTTTTGGGAATTTTCAGTTTTATGGGTTTAAGAAGCCCTTTTCTTTAACCAACTTGATGTTAATTAAATGACACAATTGAATAAAATAAAAAATTAGTCTGTTTCAAAGTTGCTTTTCCTCCAGAAAGCAAACACAATGTACCACTGTTAATTTCTCACAAGAAAATAATAATCTAATAACATACTTCATAGCAGTGGAATAATGGGACTATAAACTAAGTTTTTAAAAAGAGAAAGTGTCATTTTTATAACAAACTACAAAACTCACCACACAAAATATATACAATAAGTAAGTTTTTCTACTTTGAATTTACAGGTTTCCCAGTGGCAAAATTCAGTCTTGTCTAGATTTTCATTTCAGTCATTAAATTTATGTATATGTATTTTTTTTTCTCTCTCTCTCCAATAAACATAATTTATTCCATGCTCAGATATACCTGGGTCAACAAATGGCTCGGGATAAAGGAACCGACCATCACGCCTGAAAACCCGAGTTCAATTCCTGGGACCCACATGATGGAAGGAGAGATCCAACTCCCAAAAGGTGTCTTGTGACTTCCTCAAGCATGCTGCCCGCCCCCAAACCCCCACAAATACTTTAATGTTAAATAAGAAAACAAAAACAAGTCAACTATGGCTTTTTAAAGGCGGACTTTTAGGAACAGCAGAAGGGCAATCTAACAAGCAGATTTCGCGTTACACGATCAAGCTTAAACGGCTAGCCCATTTGCAACTGTAAATGACGTTCGTTAGTCACCAACAAATCCTGCTCCTCCGGGCTCTCCCTATACTGGGCATTATAAATATTGGTCAATTATCCATCGGCGTCTTCATACACACACATCAACGCCGCCACCTTTAGTTACAATGCACCTCGTGGCTTCCAAAACTCTTTCACTGGCTCTCGGGGACCACGCTAGGAGGTGGCGAGGCAGGTGCCCTGCATTTCACTGAAGGGCACCGACCGGGTGGAGGCGGGGTGACCCCACCCGGAGGCCACACAGCACGGATTAGCTGGCCATCCCAGCCAGGCCGGGCCGGCTCCCGAAGCCGGGCGGACTCGAGCGGAGGCAGCCCGGCCTCCTCGGCCCCCACCCCACCTTTTCACGACAGCGCGTGCAGTACACTTTCCAGCGAGCAGCCGATGCCCAGCAGCCGTAAAGCTACCCCGTCACCACCGGGTTTCTCGCGTCCATCTTCCGGCGCCCGTGACGTCAGCGCCAGCGCCGGGGGCGTGGCTATGGCTGACGGGGCTCCGCCCAGATGCGCCGCGTGGCCCTGCCGGGCCGTTGCAGGTTCAGAACTGCCGAGCAGTCCAGGCGGCAGACTTCTATCTGTGTGTGTGTGTGTGTGTGTGTGTGCCTGCATGAGTTTATGTGCACCATGTGCATGCAGAACTGCCGAGCAGTCCAGGCGGCAGACTTCTATCTGTGTGTGTGTGTGTGTGCCTGCATGAGTTTATGTGCACCATGTGCATGCAGAACTGCCGAGCAGTCCAGGCGGCAGACTTCTATCTGTGTGTGTGTGTGTGTGCCTGCATGAGTTTATGTGCACCATGTGCATGCAGGTGCGGGCCGATTCCCTGGAGCTGGAGTCGCCGGTGGTTGTGAGTCACCACGTGGGTGCCGGGAGCCCAAAACAGACCTCTGGAAGGGCGGTGAGCACTCTTCACAGCCATCTCTAACACAGTTGAAATTTGAGCCGCACGCAATCTCCTCGTTCCTAAAGTGGGGGTGAAAATAGCCCAGAAGGCTGAATTGAAAAAATCACCCCCAAATTTGAGAGTAACTGGCCTTATCCCCTCCACATTTTCTAAGGACACATACTCAAGATTGATGGGACTGTCACTACAGTGGTGAAGCCCGCAAGGGAAGGCCCCTGTCAGAATGAAACTCAAAACTATCTGCAGCTGTTGACAGCACTTCCCTATGAGGAAACCCAAGCCCATCTGAGGTGAACAGCGCCCCAAGGGCGACAGGTATTACAATAAACGAGAAGGGTCACGACTGTGGTGAGTTACTGTGCTCCAGAAGAGAGAAAAGGAGCAGGGAATTTTGTTTCTGTGTTCCGGATGGGAGGTAAGAGAGCCACTGAGCATCCATCACGGTGACTGAAAAGGCTTAGGGGTGTGTCCTGGGCTGCTGAGGACTGAAGCTGTTGTACCAAGCCTTCCAAGAAATACCCATTAGGAAACGGCGTTTTCCCTGTGTACTGCGGGCATCTCCAAACGTCTTTTAAGTGTTTTGCTTGTTCCACTTAGCTTTCTATTGCTGTGATAAAACATCATAACCAAAAGCAACTTGGGGAATCTATAGTTTATTTCGTCACACTCCACCACTAAGAGAAGTCAGGACAGGAGCTCAAGGCCAAAATCTGGGGGCAGGATCCGAAGCAGAGACCATAGAGGAAGGCTGGTTACTGTTCTCCCCTACACCCCCCCCCCCCCCCCCCCCCCCCCCGCCGTGGCCTGATCAGCCTTTTATTTTCTTTCTGTCTGTCTGTCTCTTTTTGTATCTTAAATTATTTTATTTTATGTGTGTGGGTGTTTTGCCTGCATGTTTGACTGTGCACTACATGCATTCCTGGTGGCTGAAGCCAGAAGAGGGTCGTGTTTTCAGATCAAGTACTGGAGTTAACAGACAGTTGTGAGTCACCCTGTGGGTGCTGAGAATTACACCTGGGTCCTCTGGAAGAGCAGCCAGTCCTCTTAACCGCTGGACCGTTTTTGTGTTGTTTATTTTTAAAATACAACTCAGGCCCAGGGGTGCCATTGCCCACAATGGGCTGGGCCCTCCCACATCAATCATTAATCAAGTAAAATGTCCAACGTGAAGGAAGCGTTTTCTCAACTGAGAGTCCCCCTTTCCACATGACTCTAGCTTGTGTCAAACTGACAAAGAACTAACCAGCATACCTGTCTCTGTGTCGCTAGAAATTAGAACCTCGGGGCTGGAGAGATGGCTTAGTGGTTAAGAGCACAGGCTGCTCTTCCTAGATGGACCTGGGTTCAATTTCCAGCACCCATATGGCATTTCCTGTCTATAAACTCCAGTTCCAGGGGATCCGACACCCTCACACAGACATACATGCAATGCAGGCAGTACACCAACATACATAAAACAAAAATAAATTTAAAAAAAAAAGAAATTAGAACTTCACTTCTTAGTGTCTCTTGTTCACTTAGATGCACTGAGGTTCCAGCCTCTGGCAGATTACATCAGAACTGCCTGGGCTGATTTCAAAGGTGGATTAAAATTCCTTATTTCTAGAGGCTTTCAAGTTTTTCTAACGAGGGATTTAAGTGTACACTTCTAAAAGGGTACCTTTTTATTGGTTCAGCTTTTGCATGCATTTTATTAAATCCTTTCCATTATTGCATGGCTTTAGGAAACTTTTAACTTGCTAACTCAACCCTTCACCTCTCATATTTCAGATTTTTACTGTTTTTTTTTTTTTTTTTTTTTTTTTTGAGATATGGTTTCACAACATACCCGTGTTGACGCAGAGGTTCCAGAATCTTTTGCCCAAGTGCTGGAATTATAGGCCTATTATATCAGGTCCAGACATTTCTCTATTAATGCAAGTATTATCATCCAGGGATCTTAGGTTGGGTTAGTTTTCTCCACCACTTAAAGAATTGAAAAGACAGGAAATAAATCACTCACAGCAAACAAGTTTTATTAAAAGGCAATGGTTACACATACTCCCTCACACACAAAGACACTCTCCACAAGTGGAGAGATTTTTGAAGACCAAAATTGAGTCCCCCTCACCCATTCTCCCTAGACATTTAAACGTTTTTTAGTGGTATAGGGTGGGTTCCCCTCTCCTTATTTTGGATAAATAAAGAAGGAATTGATGGGCACAGAGCTTCATGGAAGCGGAGACCTGTCCAGAACTGACCTTGAGCATATCTGGGTGGGCCGGCCAGAAGTGAAAAAAGCCCACCAGGCCTTTGTTCTAAATGAAGGAGCATTCTTGGTGCTTAGCCACAGCCTCTTTTCCCACCTGTCTGTTTGTTGGGGTTCTTCTCTTCCTTCAGTAGTTTTCATTTCCCCTTCTTTCCATTTCCTCCTTTCTCCCCAGCTGGCTTCTTTTCCTTCTGCTGGTTCTGCCCTATCTCATGTTACAGGCTTTCTGGAGTGTGTAATGATCCATGATCATCCATTCCTATTTCAAAGCTTTCTGAAAATCAAGGGTTGCAGAGGGTAGGGTGCATTTCAATTCAACATCTGTTCAAAACTGTTGGAATTGATACACATGGGCTGACCTTGAACTCCAGATCCCAGTGCCTACAGATCTACACCACACTTACACTCACTTTTTGGGAAGGTAAACAAGTTTTGTGGAATGAGGTCCATGAAACTGAGACAGACTCAGGATTGAACAGAATGCAGTTTATTGTGGATTTACTGACAGTCTGTGGTCCTAGCCACAGCAAGGCCTGTGATTTTTGTGAATCACATAAGTCATAAGCATAAGACTTATCTGGACAGAAGTGATTTCATCCAAGCTACAATGTACCTGGTTTATCTCAAGCTAGTATCAAGGATGGCAGACACATTCCTGGCACTGTCAAGGTCTGGGCTGCAAAGCTCCCGTCCATCTCTAAATGTTTTGTCTCCTTATGCTGGGAAAGTTGGCAGGAAGAGACCAGTGTTAGCTGGGAGAATCTGCTGGTTAGTGTGGTCAGGACTAGCTGAGTTCAAACACTGAGACAACTGTCTGTCTAGCCTGATCCCTCATAGCAGGTCACTACTCCCTACCCCCATGCTCCATGTTCCCACACCATTTCCTGCCTCTCTAGCCACGAGACAGTGGTAAGTCTTCTCCACATACCAAGCCCCAATGTTTGGGGTTTTTTGGCCTGGATTTTTTTTTAGGTGAGAAAGCCTTCTCTCTCCAAAGCTTGATAGGACAGTTTTAACATCACTTGACTGATGCCTCTAAGCCCCTAGAAATTACAAATCTTTCTCTAACACCCAATTCATGACTCAGGAGGAGTTTATTTCTTTTCTTTCTTTTTTTTTTTCTTTCAATTTTTGAGAATTCACCCAGCATTGTTTTTGTGAGGGCCATCTGTCACAGGCTGAGTGTCCCTGTACCTTCTTGCCAGGTATGTCAAGAATACAAATTCCCAGTCATTCTTTATCCAGGTCATTTTTTCAGTTGTTTGGGGTGATGAATTTCATATTGGAAGGACTACCTTCCTAAAGGCAAAAAGCAAGCCTGCTCCTACTTACCATAAAAAAATAGTGAGGGAATCACTCTGCTGTAAAACAAACCACTGTGTGTATACATCTCCCAGCCTAACTCCCTCAACCCTGGGGGATTTTGTTGAAGTGTAACCCAGTGCCTTGCCCTAACACTGTTCCCTTTCACTCACGAACCTCTCTATAGTCTGCTGCCCTAAAACAGTAACATCAGCAGTTAGATAGCTTATAATCAGTCCCTTCCCCACAATGATATGCAATTCTTACATAACCATAATGTATCCATTGTTTCCAAGTCTAATTCCCGATATTAAATAGTAAGTACCGTCTCAATTGCAACAAAGTATCGAAAGTCATCTGTACATTCACATTCATATTCTGCCCATTTCAATGCTTCTCGTCTCCCAATTACCTCAGAAGTGAACAGCACTGCTTCCTTCAAAAATTTATTTTCAAAAACAATTTGGAAAATTGTTTTTCCTTTATGGAGAATGATTGAGGGCAGCCAAGCTTTTAGTTTCGATTGAGTGACATAAATATATCATAAGCAAGAGTAAAACAGCAGGTAGACCATCAGCTCAGAAGAACAGGGATCTCCTGATGGACTAAGAGGGTCCTGGGCACGTCACCTCCTCCCGGGTAAGACTTGCAATAAACTGTTCCCATCAGAGGCATTTTTATATTATGGGATAAGCCCAGGCTTTAGTTTAGGGAATGATTTACTCTCAGCTGTGTTCAGGGACACAGCTTCTTTACTCACCTTCTGTTTTCAAGGACACAGATTTTCATTCTTGGGCGGTTTTGCTCTTCTTTCCCCTTTGTACAGGGCTGGAGCCCAGTCCAGCCCTCAGCAAACAGTCTGGGAAGACCCTTTTACAACCACATGCTTAGGACCCAACAAGATGGCTTAGTAAGAACACTTACCACCTGGCCTAAGGACTTGAGTTTGCTCCCCTGAACCCCACACAATGAACTTCAGTCTAGCTGGGGCCTTCTAGTGAGACGCTGTTTCAAAAAAAAAAAAAAAAAAGACAAACATGCTTGGGTTCCAAAAGCACCTTTTTATGGCAATTTACTAATATAATTAATCCCAGCACTCGGGAGGCAGAGCTAGGTGGATCTAGTGAGATCTAGAACAGGCACCAAAATAACACAGAGAAACCCTGTCTCGGGGGGAAAAACAAAAAAACAAAAAACAAACTAATATAATATATAGCACATGCTGACCCTATCCCAAAGCATTTATCACACCTGGGTTAATGCTGCATTGTGGGGTTCACTGTCCACTGCTCAGAAGGCAGTGAGGGGGTGACTCTGAAGACATATCTGTTCAAGACAATGAGCCACAGCATTAGATTCTCCAGAGAAATAAGCAATAGGATATAAATATCCAAATGGATGGAGTAATTAAGGAAATTATAGTAAAATGGTGGAGTCTGACATGTCAGAAATCTCCAGGCCAGGTCAGCAGACTGGAGTTTAGTAACAAGTTAATTTCTAGTTCCGAGTTCTATAAACCAGCAGGCCTGAAACTTGGGAGAATTTTATGCTGCAGTCTTTAGGATCCACAGTGCTGTCCCTACTCTTCAAGCTTCCTTCCCTCCCTGCCAACCTGACACTCATTGTCTGTCTTTGTCTCCCTAGACCACTAACCGATTGAAATCATTCAGTGTGTGGCATTTTCACAGTCTTACCAAGCTGGCCTGGAAATCACAGAGATCTGCCTGGCTCTCCGTCCCAAGTGCTGGGATTAAAGGTGTGGGCCACAGTCTTCTTTTACATGTTAATACTTTTATTTTATTTATTGTTGAGAAAGGGTTTCTCTGTATAACAGTCCTGGCTGCCCTGGAACTCACTCTGTCGACCAGGCTGGCCTCGAACTCACAGAGATCTGCCTGGCTATGTCTCCCAAGTGCTGGGACTAAAGGCGTGCGCCACCACTAGAGGCAGCTAGCTTCTTTTTAACACTGCACAGGACCCCACTGTCTCGATGTACTGGTTTATCCATTTGTTTACTTTGTATTTTCGAAGCCCTTCGAACACTCTGAACACTGAACCACGGGCTCCCAGTGTTTCCAAAGAAGCTGTGCTGTTCTGCATCGTGCTGACTCGGCATTCTATTTTCAAATCACTTTACTGCCCTCCCACTTGGCATAAGTTTACACATAAGAGATGGGCTATTTATTAAAATGCCTGAATCAGAGAAATAAGATCTGACTAGTTGGTGCCAGGTATGGATCAAGATCACTGTCTTCATGTTATTTACCATAATCTACTGATTACGACTATTTTTAAAAAAGAACACATGTAAACACATTTATTACATATATTTGTCACAAAAAAATCACAAAAAGGTAACAAAAAATAGGCTTACATTACAGTTTGTGACGTTAACTGTGTTCAAACACATTTTTCATATTTTTTCAGCATATAGTACTCTGGTTATATACATTTAAAGCAGATAAAAGAAGGCTTGAAACTAGTAAAAAAATGTTAATTTAATTCATATTCAGAAACTTGTGAAATAAAAAGTCATGATGAAGAAATAATTACGAAAAGTTGTACAATTATCAAAGGATCAGGACATTATTTTCCCTTTATAAAAGTATCCCAATAAAACAAAATAAAAACTATGGAAAACACAAAAGTCAAATTAGAGATTTGGTTTTAGTACCTTCCCTGAGTTTCTTTTTAAAACATCAAATTTAAATAAGGCCATTTTAAAACTGACCTAAAGGCTTACCGTCCATGCTGCCATGGGTAATGAGTTTACCGTAAGAGGCTACACCCACTGAAATGGCCCCAGGGCTGTTACATGCCAATCTGCCTGCCTTTATCACAGGATCACTTCAGCCACTGTAGCACATGACCTTAAAGAACTACCATCTTATCTTGACCTGCCATTACGTAACACGAGACTATATCCCAAATGCAGACTAACAATTTCAGTTATTAATAAATACTATATTTCTAAATGGGTTTGGAAACTATACAGCAAATTTTGGCAATAATATAGAAATAATTATTTCTACATGTGAAAAATCTTAAACTAACAGGAGTTAGTAAGCAAATCACCTCGATCCTCTAAGTCTGCATCCTGAAAAAAACTTAAAAACACTCACTCACTAGACCTAACAAAACAAAGTAGAAAAGACATGTTTATGAGCTGACACCTGGGTACAGGCAATCGAATTCCCAAAACAGTAGCTGTCTCCTTAGCCATTAAACCAAATCGGCCCGTACTATGTTTCCATTTGCTCAATTTCAATCATATGTATATATGTATGAGTATGCATGGCTGCAAAAATCAAACACTCAATTCAAACAGCCAAGTCTAATCAAATGAAGGATAAAGGCTTACTTGGAATTAAAATTTTTTGTTTTCTTTCCAATGTACTAAGTTATTTGCTAGGCTTGTATTGTTAAGACACTAAATATCATCGATCACATCTTCTAGTCAAGTGTAGGAACAAAAAAAGGCTTCAGATATATTTGTCAGTCATTCTGGTGCATTCCAAAGAGAGGTGGCAAAGGTCTGCAAACCTGTACACTTCCCTCCATCATAATGAAACTGCAAACTAATTTAGCAAAAGCTGATGACCACGCGCTGTTAAAATGTAGCGGTAAAATGATAGTTCTAAACATGTATTCGTATTCCTACTGTGTACTAGATGCATGAATGACATTAAATAAATGAGGGCTCTGAGGCACAGAAGACACTTTTTTTTTTTTTTTGGTTTTGAGACAGGGTTTCTTTGTGTAGTTTTGGTGCCTATTCTGGATCTCGCTCTGTAGACCAGGCTGGCCTCGAACTCATAGAGATCAGAGATCTGCTTGGCTCTGCCTCCCGAGTGCTGGGATTAATTGCGTGCACCACTACTGCCCAGCTAGAAAGACACTTTTTATCTTGAGGTAGAAAGCCCAGATTGGCCTTGAACTCAAGAATCCGTGTCTCAGCTTCCCAAGTAGCTTTTTTTTTGAAGTTTTCCATTGGTCCCCAGAACCACAAGTTTGTGTGTGTGTGTGTGTGTGTGTGTGTGTTGGGGTTGGAGGGGAATCTAAGAGCTAGGCCATAACTACAGGTTTGACTGTACAGATTAGATCCCTATGGAGCACAATGAATTGAAATTTTTCATGAAACATAAAGGCCCATGTCCTGTGTGCATTACAGATCCTTAATCTAACCTAACCTCTTAAAAACCCTTCAAGCACAGGTCTGGGAAATACCAGTAACCTCCTGCCTTCTCCTAGGTGAAAAGCCAATTCTTGTATAAAAAGAATCCCTACATGTTGTATCACATGTAATCAACATGGTTTAATTATAGCAATTTAGTAACCTCAGAAATCCTCAAAGCTTATGAAGGTATAATACATAAGCATGTGGCATCTACTTATATTGTAACAATTGAGTAACAGATAGTATGTAAACCACTTCTCCATCACTTTCAGTCTCAAGGAACTCAGTCCAGGCAGCTACCATTCCAGGTCCACAGGGTACTGCCCAGTGAGGCAAGCCGTACAGTGTCCCGTCTTCTCAAAACATTCCAGACCATTTCCATTTGCTTGAATTGTAATGTCATGTTTTTTCACTTTCTGCTTCTTGCATTTTATCTCTTGTTGCACAGATGAAACCAGTCCTTCCACTGACAGGTATATAACACTGTTGGCTCCTGAGGAGGAAAGGGAAATGTCAGGAGATTTTTCTGTAGAAGGGAAAACATGCTTCACCACAGCACAGCTACAGAAAGCATCATTTAATGAAAATTCTCCTTTAGCCTTCCTAAAAAGGAAGCTGTATATATATACCTTATAACCTGTAATCCCAGTTTCTTGGGAAGCGGAGGCAAGATGACCACAAGTTCAAGCCAACCAGGACAATTCAAACCTTTAAAAGGGAGGGAAAAACCGGGGATGAGGCCAGGGGGTAGAAATGCTTGTTTAGAACACACAAGTCCCTGGATTTTTGAATGGACAAATCCTGTGTGTGTGTGTGTGTGTGTGTGTGTGTGTGTGTGTGTGTGTGTGTTTTCTGATTGTGTGTGTCCATGTATGTAGGGGGAAGTTTTCTGATTGTGTGTAATTGTTAACTACTCTGTGATGAAACACTTTCTCTCTCTTCTGATATCTCGCTTTTACCTACATCTCTAACATAAAAAGTGCTCCATTGCTTTTACTTTTTAGAATAGTGTTCCATGTCTGCTTAATATATAATAATGGTAATAATTTTTTTTATTTCAGGGTTTCACATTATTTCAACGGTTCAGCAAATACATACATACATACATGTACAAACATGTCACATATACATATACATACATACATACATACATACATAGAAAACATAGTAAAATTAAAATTGGGAACGTAGGTAAAAAGTGTGGAAGTTCATTATACTGCCTGGCTACTTTTCATGTAGCTTTGGGACTTTAACCATAAGGACACACACTTCAGTAACCACACAAAGCTAGCCTACACTGTGTATAAGTAGAAACAATGGCGGCAAAGTGAGAATTCTGAACAATGGAATTCTGGGAAGGATAGGCTTATGAGGGAGAACATCACAGGACCTTACGAATAAGGCAGTATCTCCACTTGAGTATGAATGTTAGATTTTTCTTTCTGTTATCAATGATATAATCCACACATTTTTTTCTGAGTATGTATTTCCAAACTGGGAAAGGTAAAAACAATGGAATAAAGTATGCAAAAATATTTTGAAGGAAATTCACTACACATGATTTTGTATGTGTACATATAAAAATAAACTGTTTTATTTATAAACTTTGTAAGATGTGTGGGGGTTTTTGCTAGGAAGTCACATACCTGAGGTCAGGATAATGGAAATGTACTCACTGGGAGCTAATCACAAGATAGTTCTGATACAAACACCAGTTCTCAACCCTGGATAGTTTGATATTAGGTAATATGGTTTTCTAAACAATTTCCGTAGATTTATAACGTGCCACGGTGTTTCCAAGCATATTTATTCTGTATAGGCAACTAAAGTTTTATTGCGAAAACCTGAAACATCTAAATCTCCATCCCTGTCTTCCTTTCGCAGCTTCCCCTATGGTCAGAAGCTCGATTTTCAGTATTTGCTGAAGTTTCTGGCTGGTTATTAAACGGAATAACAACAACTTCTTTCTTTCCACATTTTGCACCAACTTCAAGTTCACAGGCACATGGTCTACACGTTATGTGTAAGAGTCCTTCACTGTCTTTGGTAAGCGTACTTCCTGTTTGACAGTGGTGTGTATCTGCTGTATTTTACACGCCATTCCACACTTCCTAGGCTGTGACAGTAGTTTGTATTTGCCACTCAAGAACTTTGCAGTGCTGATAGGCTCCATCATGAAGTTTTGCATTAACTTCCTTGGTCTGAACACTTACATCAAATTTGTCCTTTTGAAGGTCAATGTATTCCAGTGTGTCTGAGGCCATGATGCCTTCCTGGGAATCCACCCCAAATCACAAGCACCTTGAGCTGGTGCCACCTTTATGTTACAGGTCTCACTCTGTAGCCCTGGCTGGCTTTGAGCTAAGAGAGATCCGGCTGTCCCTGCCTCCACTGTTGGGATTAAAGGCATGTACTACCACACAAAGCAGGAATTAAAATCTTTAAATTATTTCTAAAAGACTTATAACTTTTGGTGTTACTGTGAATGGTTTTTCTCCCAATGTATATGTGTGCAAGCACATGTGTGTACATGTTTCATCTGTAGAGGCCCAAGGTTAAGGGTCTCAGAGTCATGGATTCCATTAGTCTAGGAAGTCAGCTTATCCACGTGCCGAGTCTGGAATTACAGAGGTACCAATACCTACCCAAAATTATGAACTCAACTGTGGTCCCCAAAACTCATGTTGCAGTTATATAATACAATGATGCTGAGCCATCTCCTCAGCACTCAAATTTATCTTCCAACTATTTGCTGCTTTACACAAAAGCACACTTGGAATTTAAAACAAACAAACCAACAATTAAAATACAGAAATTTTACTACCTACCGAGGTATTCTGCAAGACGTTCAAATTCTGGCTTGTTGGCTATCAGCTCTTCCTTTGTGGGTATGTTGATTCCCATGAAGCAAGGGTATTTTATTGGTGGTGAAGCGACTCGAATGTGCACCTTAGAAAGAAATCATCACTTACACTCAGTAAAATTAATTATACATTTTTCCCACTGTGAAAACTGTCTCACTGAACATTCAGTTAACAACATGAGCAACAAGGTAAACCACAGAAATCATTTCATTGAATAGGTAATATTTTTCTTTCTTAAAAAAGATGATTAGATTTATTCATTTTATATTAGGTGTGAGTGTTTTACCTGCATGTATGTCTGAGCACCATATACATGCTTCATGCTCAGAGATCAGAAGAGGGTATGAGATCTCCCTGGAACTGGAGTTAGGAACGGTTGTGAATCACCATGTGGGTGCTGGGAATCTAAGCTGGGGCTTCTGCAAGAGCAACCAGTGCTTTTAACCAGAGCCATCTCTCCAGTCCATACATTTTTTTTTTTTCTGAATGAGTTATTTTCATTCTCCATATCTTTTACTTCCTATTTAATGACTATACATTCCTAGCTACTTTTGTTTTGTTTTAATACCTAAGTGATACTTTGCTGATCTTTTATTTTACCCTATTAAAAAGATATAGCCTACCAGGTTATAGTGAAAATCTTACTACTCATACTCCTTTTGTCTACTATTGTTTTTGACCTTTCTGTTAGGTTCATGTACATGGTTATAACCATCATCCACATGTTCTTTTTTTTTTCTTTCTTTTTCTTCCCCTCCCCCACATGTTCTTTTTAATCTTAGATCTTGTAAGAACAATCTGCCTGTCTTATGCAATCTTCACACAGATTTAAATGGTCATGACACATTTCATTACACCAGCATGTCACTTTATATATTTAATCCATTTGCAAGTTATGTGTAGGTGCGATATAAGTGAGCAGTGTTTATTCAAACTGAAGAGTGTTTTATGAAGGGCAAGTATTACATACTCTGCAAACCACACTATAAACAGATCTGCTGTCGTCCAGGCTTGTGCCCTATCACAGAGCACAGTTAAAGTCTATTTACTTTAACATGAAGGGCCTTAGGAGTTTGGAATAGTAAAGTCACCAGCTATATTGCCTCTTAGTACAAGTCTGCCCACCCTTTGATGCATCAGAGCTGGGCATGGCTTCGCTCTCTCTAAAAAGGCCTAGATGGCAGGGTCTTCAGTTCTAAGGCTGAAGTCTATCTGCTGCATCCACCTCCATCAGTTATCCTCTTTGAGCTTCTGGATAACTTGCTGCACTCCGGGCACCAACATCTGGTGCTTCACCCCACACTTACATGATGTGGAGAATTTTTTCCCTGAACTTCTCAAGCCCATCTCCAATACCTTCTATTTCCCTTCTGTAGTGTACTCACAGCTCTTAGTCTCTGAAGAATGGGAGAGCTAGGGCCTAATTTCGGACCGGGCTTTGGCTAAGAGAATGTTGAGTTGGGCGTGATGGCACACTGTAATCCCAGCGCTCGGAAGGCAGAGGCAGGAGTTTTTCATCCTTTCAATCAAACAGTTCAAGGCCACTGTAATTTATTTACAGCCAGTGTCCACACTGTGTTTTAGGGAGTAGAGAGGCCAAAGGGAAGGGAACAGGGGAATGGCTGGTGGGAACGAACACGCTTCTTGATTAAGTCTGGCATCAACTTTAAAAGGCATAGTTCATGGTGACTCAAAAACAATTTTAATAACCTTCCATTTGTCAAAACCGCAGTATATAAAGTTCAATAAAGTGAAGTTTATGAAAACAAGGTATGCCCATAACATGCATCCAAGCATTCAACACAGCACAAATAGATCCATGCTTAGCAATTTTTAGAAAGTTCACTGTTTTACAGAACACACAATGATACAAAACTGATTTAATGGGTTAAATTTATTGTATTAGGAATTGGTTCTATATTTTCAAACAGAGAAAGCAACCAATACTCTTGATTGTTTTTTGTTGTTCTGTTTTTGTTAAGATTTTTAAAAAGGGGCTGGAGAGATGGCTCAGTGGTTAAAAGCACTGGCTGTTTTTCCAGAGGTCCTGAGTTCAATTCCCAGCAACCACATGGTGGCTCACAACCATCTGTAATGAGATCTGGTGCCCTCTTCTGGCCTTCAGGGATACATGCACACAGAACACTATACATAATAAATAAATAAAATAAATCTTACAAAAAAAAATTTTTTTAAAAAGTAAAAAAAGTGATGTTTCTTATCTGTTTAGCTTTTTAATCTATTAAGGATTAAACTTTGTAGAGTGTAAGAATAGTTAATATATGGTCTCCATATTGCTGCCCTGCTATCACAAAGCAATTTGATATGCAAAGTTAAATCACACTGAACTATCACTTGGATACAGTAACTTTGATGCCAACAGCAAACGGTGAGTTCTTGATGCTACGGCGCATGTTTTAACATTACTTACCTCTTTTGCCCCGGATTCTTTGAGGAGTTTTATGATGGGCGAGATAGTATTGCCTCTCACAATTGAATCGTCGATGAGAACAATTCTTTTGCCTATAAAGTTGTCAGACAACACACCAAATTTTTTTGCCACACCAAGTTGTCTTAACCTCATGTTTGGCTGAATGAAGGTTCTTCCTACATATCGGTTTTTACACAGCACCTCCACATATGGCAGTCCACACTGGCAGAGGAAAAATAAATGCACAGTTAGTAGCCGTACTGGGCTGAGAAGATGCCTTTGAGGGACAGAAAGCATTCATCCATTCCTCAAGGTAGCCATCTCTAATAACACACGCACACTACTTCATTTAGAAGCTAGGTGAGGACGCTCAGCTCCACCACTAAATTCTCTCTATATGCATGATGCCATCTTGTTTTTGGTGAAGTGTCTCACTATGTTGCCTAGGCCGGCCTCCAGCTCACAGCACGGTTTCTGCCTCAGCTGCTCTGTACTGGGACTGCAGGCCCATGCAACCACATGCAGCTCCTATGCAACCACATGCAGCTCCTATGCAACCACATGCGGCTATTTAAAAAAAAAAAAGTTTACAATGATGAGTAAAGATGGGCACATCACCAAAAAGAAGTGAGACAACATGAATGAGTGTGTATTGGTGTGTGTGTGTGTGTGTGTGTGTGTGTGTGTGTGTGTGTCTGATGAAAACAGAAAGGGGACCAGGAGAGAGGAAGAAGAGGTCATAAGGGAAGGGGGAAACAAAGGGTAACGGAATGCATGGGATAGCAAAGCACAAAGGAGAACTACTGGAGGGCAAGCCAGAGACCACGAAGAAAAAGAGGAAAGGCCGTGGGGAATGGATGAGTAAGAACAGTGGAATTCAAGTGTATGAAACGTCACAGTGAAACTCACTACTCTGTATGCTGTTAAAAATTAAAAAGGAGGGCCAATATTCTAATCTTGGGTGATTAAAAACTACTAATTGTGTGTGCGCATGAGCACATACAGGCATATGCACACCAGAGCTTTTATGGAGGTCAAGGGACAACTCACTGAGTCTTTGGTGATTAAAAACTACTTATTATGTGTATGCAAGAGAATGTACAGGCATATGCACACCAGAGCTTGTTTTTTTCTTCTCAAAATGGCCCCTGTGGTAGAATATTACTTTAAGGTGTGTCACTTTTTTAAAAAAATATTTATTTATTTATGTATTTATTATGCATGCAGTGTTCTGCCTGCATCCCTGCAGGCCAGAAAAGGGCACTCATTACAGATAGTTATAAACCATCATGTGGTTGCTGGGAATTGAACTCAGGACCTCTGGAAGAACAGCCAGTGCTCTTAACCTCTGAGCCATCTCTCCAGCCCCCACACCAGAGCTTTTATGGAGGTCAAGGACAACTCACTTGAGTCTTGGGTGATTAAAAACTACTAATTGTGTGTGTGCATTAGCACGTACACACATATGCACACCAGAGCTTTTATGGAGGTCAAGGACAACTCACAGTTCTCTCCTTCTACCATGTGGGTCCTAAGAATCAAACTCATGTGATCAGCCTTGGTAGCAAGAGCCTCTACCCACCAAGCCACATCTCAGCCCACATTTTGTTGAAAGAAATAGCTAATAATTCTTGCACAGGAATCAACATTAGATCCCAAACTTTCCTTTTTATAGTAAGTTGGTGCATTTCCCCCTTTGTGGTCCACATTTATTTCACTGCCAGAAGACCAACTCACCAAATAATAATTAAAAGTAAATACCTTTGCTGCGTAGCCAAGAGCTGCAGGCGTAGCCGATTCTGGAACCGTGCTCACCAAGTCCGCCTCCACGGGCGCTTCGATCGCCAGCTGCTGGCCACAGCGGTATCTTACTGTATAGACCATTTGGTCTGGAATGTTTGGAAAAGAAACAAATTGTCTTAACTGAGAATAAGAATGCTATTCTAAAAAGCTGGGACTAAGATTGTATAGACTGGACAGAAAAGGAAAAGCAATGTGTACAGAAACAATTGTGTGGTCTTTATTAAATTTCACCTTAATATGTATTTGAAAATTATAATCTTTATTACTGAGAGAAAGACAGAATCTAAGAGTTGAAAAGAAGGGCAATTATGATTTGTAGCTGAGTAACATATTCACAGCATACAGCCACATGCCTCCCAAGAGCCACATAAGCTTTTGAGCTAAGAACTGTCTTGTTTCAATGAGATGAATGAGATTTTTACAAACAGTCAAAGAAAAGAAGTGTACTTACCTTCAAATATACTATCTGGTCTTGCAAAATAAACATATTCAAAGATACAAAAAGCCACTGGGTCTCCTTCAGACCTTGGAATTATATCAAGAGTTTTGATACCATGTCTGGATATTTCTACAATTTCTCCAGGCTTGACCTCTTGGCAATATCTTTGAAGACACAAACAGACAGAAGATATCTGTGAAACTTATCATTTTATACAATGAGTATATGCTAGTTTTTAAAAGGCAAAAGAAAACTCTATAACTCTGCTGCTCCTATGCAAATTTTGCAAAATTTTAATAACAAGGGACTTAATATTTTATTGACTTTTTTTTTTAAATAAAGGGGCCAGTAAGTACTCTCATTCATGTGCCCACTGTCCAATCTTTACAGTGTATACAGTATAATCTATATTATCACTTCACCCTGAAAGTTATTGCGTGGTTTTTGAGGATGAGGAGCAAAGAGACTATTTTAATTAATTCTTTTTCGGTTTTTTTTTTTTTTTTTTTTTTTGAGACAGGGTTTCTCTGTGTAGCCCTGACTGTCCTGGAACTCACTCTGCAGACCAGGCTGGCCTTGAACTCAGAGATCCGCCTGGCTCTGCCTCCCGAGTGCTGGGATTAAAAGCATGCACCACCATGCCTGGCTTAATTTTTTAATTTTTTATTATTATTATTATTATGTTTTACTTAATTCTTAATAGCATGACTTAAAGAGCTGGAACGTTCAGTAGGATGAGGACACCTGCTTCCACGCCCAAGGACCCGAGTTTGATTGCTGGAGCCCAGACGGTAGAAGGAAAGCGCTGACTCTCACAAGCTGTCCTCTGACCTCTCCACAGGCACCCTTCGCGACACAATAAACAAAAGCAAAACAAACAAGCAAAAGACCCTCCCCAGTCTGCTCCCCAGGTCATGGGGTCCTACTGCAGCCGCCAAGCTTTCACTTGGATGCTGGGGATCCCAACTCAGGTCTGCACGCTCAAGCAGCGGAGACTTTGCCCACTGAACCTTCCGCGCAGCCCAAGTCCCTACTCAGGACAGTCAGTGTTTGGCCAATGAGATGGCTCAGTGGGTAGAGATGCCTGTTACTAGGCCTAAAGACCTGGGTTTGATCTCTAGAACCCACAAAGAGGGCAAACGGAACTGAGTCCTGCACATAGTCTTCAGATCCCCACACAAATGAATAAATACATGTCATGATAGAAATAAACAAACTAAATTGTGGGAGCTAGACACTGTGTCTCAACCTGCATTCCCAGCTCTCATGGGCTCCAGGGTGGCCTGAGTTAGTGTGAGACCTGGAATCAAAAACAAACACATGCACACTAAAAAAAAAAAATCAAGCGAGAATTGTGGCATTTTGAAAGACAATATTTTCAGAGCCAAAAGGTAGTATTGGTACATTAAAGTCAGTACAACTGCTACGCACAGTATTCACAAATGTTTTCTTATGGAAAGGAAATCGGTCATGGAAACAAAAATATCCATCACCTCCCCACCAGCCAGTTCTGGACTGATTAGGTGTCTGTCACCATGCCTGAATCAAAGAGTTCTGGCTCCTTCCTCTCCCGCTTCCCCTTGTCCCATCTGTTTTTTGTTTTGTTTAGTTTTGTTTTGTTTGTTTGTTTGTTTATTGGGGAGGGAGGACAGGTTATCTATACATATAACTCAGGTTGTTCTTAAATTTATAATCATTCTGCCTCAGACTTTTGAAAGCCAGAACTACAGGCATGTATCATCAAATTTGGCAGAAAAAATTTCTCATGAATGCATAAAAGAAAAAAACGATTAATAGGCTACAACTTACCTTGCACCAATAGATAAAAAGCTGCAAGATTCTGAAGACACCACCCATCCTTCAGTTTCTGAAGACTTTTTCTCTATAAATCACAAGGCGATCAGTTTAGTGAACGGGTTTGGGGAATTCTTTGTTTGTTTTGTGTTTGGTTTTTGTCTAGAGTCCCGGGGATAGAAGCCAGGAGCCCAGCACAGCCTAGGCAAGCACTGTATTAATTAATCAGCTACATCCCCAGTCCCCACAGGGAAGTTTTTAAAGAGGCTTTCGGGCCCTTGAGACTGGCTCACTGGACAAGGGGGATTTTGTCAAATCTGACAACTTGGGAGGGAACCACGTGGCAGAGGAGATCAGACTCCCTTGCTTGAGGTCTTCTGACCTCCATCTACCCCATCATCCGTGTTCATTCAAGTGCAAAGATGTAAAATCACTTTTTAAAAAGAGTTTTTTTTTTTAAAAAAGAGGCTACTTTGTGAGAATAACCAAACATCCAATAGATAGAAACTGCTATTACCATCACATTAAAAGCAGGTGTTCCACACAACTTAGGTAAGAAAGGCAATAAATAATCCAAGATTCCTTCTAGCATTATGATATCATAGTTTGAACAAGAGAGATGATTGGTTATAAAGAAAAATCACTGCAGGAAAAAAGGTTAGTTAGGCAAAAGAAATGAACTGGCAACTCAAAAAAGACAAAGAGAAAAAGGAATATAGTATTAAAAGCACGTAAAAGTCAGGCACAGCCAAAGAAGAAGACCTCAGAAACTAAGAGTGGGAGCTGGCGAGACGGCTCAGGGAGGAGAGCGCCCGCTCGGCAGACAGGAGGGCCTGCAATCAGTTCAAAGCTCAGCATGCCAGTAGTCACCTGTAACCCCTCTGGGAGAGACCCCCAGAACTCACTGGCCAGCCACCCTAGCTGAAAACAGTGAGCTCCAGCTTCAGTGAGACCCTGTTTCAAAAAGTAGAGTAGAAAGCAACAGAAGACGATAGTTGCCGTTGACCTCCGGCCAACTTCATACGTGTGTACACCTCCACCCCCCCCACACACACATTTTTTTAGAAATACCAACAGCTAGGGTTAGAGTGCTTGCTGTGAAATCAGGAGGACCAGAGTTCGAATCCCAGCAGGCACATAATAAGCCTGACTTCCTGCACATACCTATAACTCTAACTAAGGCTAGGCTTCCAGCAACCTCCAAGTTCAGGGAAAGACCCTCCTGCTTCACAGGAACGGGTTGAGAGTGATGGAAGATGACACCAGACACCCTCTTCTGGCCTCCAAAAACAGCACAGGAGCACACACCCACATACAAAGTATGTACACTCACATAAACTTAAAAAAACAAAGTAAATAAAGATATGTGTTTTCTTTGCTCCCTCTCTTCCTATCCACAAGCTTCCTGTAACCACAGATTTGGGGAGCTCATAAAAGAAAAAGGGGAGAAAGAGGAAGGATTCTGAGACTTGCCATCAGAAACAATAATTTTGAAAAGCATCATGAAAATCAAATTCCTACTGACCTTTGTCATTTATATCAGAAACTGGAATAAGACGACCAATGCACAGAGGGCGATTTCCGTACGGATCCCTCACTGCATAAATGACATCCCTGTGCATTATAAGCAGAGAGTACGCCGTGGGCGCTTCCTTCATTAAGTTCTTGATTCTGGAATTACAAGTCACTGAATGAATCACTCTGGCCATAAACACGCACAAGTAAAGCTCTTTTCGCCGGAGCTGCAAGCATAGGCTAGTTATACAATTACCTTGCTACCCAGTCTGGGGTATCGTCTCGTTCCTGAGGCGGGGTATACGCGAGTAACTGAGTAATCATTTCACTATCAGAGGATGTGGAAAGCCCAATACCATGGCGCAGAAGCTATGGCAGAGAGAAGTTTCATCATTAGACCATTAGATGCTCCACCTCTTGTCCAACAGCATACAGTAATAGAAGGCAGGCATTCTACAGATACTGAGTTACAACCCCATACCCACTAACTGTATGTACTGTATGTGTAGACTCACGACAGCGGACTGCTGCTGGGGGCAATGGGGTGTCTCCAGAGCTAGGCAGAAAAGAACTGCTTTAGCAGATATAAGGCAAAACTTAAAGGCAAAACTTAAGTCTGAGTGTAAGCAGAAAAGCCCTTTTCTACGACCCTCCATTATCCTGGTAAGTAGGGCATCTTCCTTCCCAAGAGTAGCAAAGTGCACCAAAGACTCTCAAACCGAGTTTGTTGGTGGCATAAATGTATATCCATACTTCTGACCGCCGACAGGAATCAACATTTTAAATGACTAAATGTAGGAGACATTAAATAAACATTGGTTGAGTGTACTTTATCACCATGAAATTCTGAACAGGACTGACCTAGAGGCTGCACCGCAAACATGGACAGAATAATTTAAGTGGACACTAAAAAGCATTTTCAGCAGCCAGCTCCATGTGTAAAGTTAAACCTAATACCTAGATAAGGGGCTATGTCTGGAAACAATGAGCTATGTATTGTTTACAACTGAATTCTTGGTGACGACTATTTCTAAGCAGTCAACTTTGATAATTTACTTCATATTTACACTTTTGTGATTGTCTAAATTTGTAAAAATACCCGTTTTCTCAATTTGTGGACAGAAATGTGTATTATGGCTACGACAATGCCACTGCTCACAGAGAGGGCACAGCAGAGTAGTGGGAGCTTCCTAAAGCTAAAACACAAAACAGACAATGAGTAACGATGAAGCCTGGGCTCTAGATATTTTAAATCCCCAATTCACCATTGTTCAGTTCCTATAGCTACTTATTATACGTGGAACATCAGCTCTAAAAATGCTAAACAAAATGTGCACATGCGTGTGTATGTGCATGTGTGTGGACATGCATGCATGCTGGTACTAACCAGCGCCTGGTCCTGAGGTTATCAAATGAACATTACTAGAATCTAATGAACTGAAGAAAACAGAGGACAGTAAACAAACGGTATAAATAGATCAAAAGGAGCTTCCAGGAGTATAAAGATGCCATGTAATCAGCAACAAACAGATGAAGCAATCACGCAGAGACAGAAACTGGACATCATTAAGAGAGGAAGCTCCCGGTGTGCCCTGGACAGGCGGCCTGAGTAAGCACTCTGCCCCGACTACTGGATTTCAGCTTTCTGTGGTTGTTTCCGATTTATAATTTTCTCATATTTGTCATCTTCAAGTTTAAACTCATTTTCCTCACATGCCTTCTTTTTTTCTTTTTGTCACATGCCTTCTTATGCTTCAAGAATATAAAGAGTATTTCCTGATCCAAAACCCCAAAATGCTCTAAACTTTGAACCTTTTTAAGTTTCCACACGGCTCTGAAGGGGAATCAGATCATGAGCCCCCAGCCCTCACTGAGGCTACTTGCCTCCCTGTTGCACACGAAGAGCAGTAACTTCCTTGTAATTACTTCCAATGATCTATTTCTTTAGATAGAGGAAACTGTCAGGAACTGGACAGTCAGCCTCATGATTCACAGCTGTCAGCCCGTTCCTGAAACTGGTCAGTGCAGCAGTTACCCAAGAGCTATCTTGGATTTGCCTGAGGACAGCAGAAACAGAAGCCAGGAACCGGCTCTGTAGCTGCTACTGTTATCTCGGTGGCCCCCAGATATGGCAGGGCCCAGTGTTTCCTGGGAAAGCTGATGGCCACAACTTCGGCTTTTACCATTTTCAGGAAAATCCTGAGAGCTGCCAAATAAATGGGTCAGGACAACTGCAGGGAGACTCAGACCAACCGTGGACACCCATAGAGACTTATTTCAGTGGGGAAAAAGGGGTACACTTCAATTGCCAAGAACCCTCAAAAGTTACTATGGCCATGATAGCTTCGGACAACCTTTATACAATCCAGCCTGCAGCCCGCAGCCCGCAGCCCGCAGCCCACAGCCATCCAGATAACCTCCAGACCTCATCACAGCTGTCTTCAGCCCCGCAGGGGCAGTACCTCTCTGCACCAAGTCAGCTAGTCCACATAAATAAGCAAGGCTGCTCTCAGCCCCTGAGCATCTGTCTGGGACACTTCCTTCCTGTGCACGGCCTCTGTGCTGCAGCATAGCCAATTTGATTAGCTAGCTCATCTGATTAGCTTTGCTGCCTACTTAAGGCCTTCCAGTATGGGTCCAGTAGGCTGGGCTGGTTGTACAGGGAACAGGTGGTCCCTTGGGGTTTCTCATTCAGGGACACCCAGTAACAGCTAGAAGAAGGCTAAGGAGTTCAAGGGGGTGGGCAGGACCACAGGCTACAAAAGACTTCAGAGCATTATAAAGAACTGTGGGAAAGGGCTGGAGAGATGGCTCAGTGTTTAAAAGCACTGGCTGCTCTTACAGAGGACTTAGGTTCAATTCCCAGCACCCACAAGGCAGCTCAAAACCACCTAAAACTCCAGCACTTAGGAATCTGATGCACGCTTCTGGTCTCCAGAGGCATCATCACTCATGTACATGGTACAAAACATGCACTCAGACCCACATACATACCCACAAAACAAAAAGGATAGTGCAAAGTACTGTGAAGGTGAGGGACAGCACAGAGCTGTGGACAGCAAAGGTGAGGGACAGCAGAGAACTGTGGACAGCTGGAAGACCCGACTGCTGGAAGGCTTCCAAGATGCTGCCAAGTCACTAGCTCTGGTTACCCAACACCCCAAGCTCAGGGCTGTAACACTAGATGCCGGGTCCCGGGCATGTAACGCCCAGAGTGGTAATAACACTAACAGCAGAGAGCCGTGACACCACAGGCTCAGAACTGGTGACACTAAGGGAGCTGTACTTTGTACCTTCATCATTTCTACGTCAACAGAGCAGCAGAAGAAACAAAAACAAAGACAAAAAAATCATACAAACTTATCTATTTAACATGTTTCATCTGTACCATGAAATATAAGCTTCATGTTGACTTGGTTGCATCTCAAAATGTGCAAATACTACAGAATCTGAAAGATCTCCCACCTAAGCATTTCAGGCAAAGAATTCTGAGTCTATACTGGACTTTCTTCTTACATTTTCATAATATTGTTCCGATAGGGGAAAAAATATGCCTGTAATCCCAGTACTCGGGAGATGGAGGCAGGAGTTGTTTCAGGCTAGCTAGATCTATATATCTGTTCTGGGCTACAGTGAGACTTGGTCACAAAGAGTAAGAAATAAATACATCATCACCCTTGACACCCATGGGGGACAGCTCCACTGGCTTGCAAAACCAAACCCTGCATGTGCTTAGGTCCCTTAGACACAATGGTGTGGGGCTGAGGACATGACTCAGCGGCACAGTGCTGCCTACCACACATAAGGTCCTGGGTTCAACCCCCAGAACCGCAAACCAACAAAAGCCACTTAAAATCCTCTTTCTATTCTTACAGTAATGAACACTGTAAACTACCAGCAGGTCATTCAGGGGCTAAAAAGGAAGAAGGCTATACATGTTCAGAAGAGACAGCTTTCTACTTTCTACTCCAAATATCTTTTGTCCACACTTGAGAGATATGGAGAGCTAAAAAGCCAAATGCACATTGATTGCAGCCTAATCTCTCCTGGCACACAATCCCAAAACTGCCTGACCACTGAAGTAAATGTATTTTGTACAATAATATAATAATAATATGTCTCAAGATAGAGGGTAGCTACCATGGAAACCAATGATGTGATTAAAGAGTTATATTCAGTCTTAGACTAGACTTCCAAGGAGGGAACAGATGCCAGAGGTCAGGTTGACCATCAAAGGCCAATCCACAAAAGATAAAAAAAGGACTGGGTCCATGGAGCTTCTGGTTGGCTGAGCACCAATGGAGGTTCCTGGAGAGTGGTTTTTAGAGGCACCGAGGCCTCATGTCTCCTCCCACAAATTCTGCTATACCCACCTCTTCACCTGTTCTGTATCCTCCACAATGTCTCTTAAAATAAATGAATACGCATAAATTAAGCATTTTCCTGAGTTCCGTGAGCCACTCCTTACCAAATGAAATCAAGAAGGGAATGTGGGAACTCAGTTTACAGCCTGTAGGCACTAAGTGCTCAGGGCCTAGACTTGGAGTGGGCATCTGAACTGAGCAATAGTCTCATGAGAACGAGCTCTCCACCAACTGACTGTCTTAAAACCCCACATGGCCGGGCGGTGGTGGCACACACCTTTAATCCTAGCATTTGGGAGGCAGAAACAGATGGATCTCTGTGAGTTTAAGGCCAGCCTGGTCTACAGAGTGAGTTCCAGGACAGGCACCAAAGCTACACAAAGAAATCCTACCTCAGAAGACCAAAAAAAAAAAAAAAAAGAAAGAAAACCCCATGTCTGGTCATAGCATTATGCAGTGCTGAGTTTGGACACAGGGAACAATGGCTTGGTTTTTCTCTCTCATCAACTCTGAACATACGACAACGTTATATATAAGGGGATGTTTACAGTAATCCCTCATGCTGCTGACAACGTAAGTCAACATTCCAAATCACAGTCTGAAGTGGCACTGCTTCCAGTCACCTGGGGAGTACCAGAATCTGGAGTTAGAGCAGCATGCCAGGCAATTCTGATGCAATGGCTTCTGGAACCGAGGTAACAGGCGGCAATAGTTAGAAGACGCCCTTTGTCGAGCCCTCCAATGTCTTTTCATTAACTATCATAACACCCGAAGTGCCGCTAAACAACAACTTACCTTTTTCCTTAACCGAGCTGCATTTACCAGTTCCCCATTGTGTGCCACGGCTATTTTCCCGTGAAGAGTTTCCACAACAAACGGCTGACAATTTTCCAGCTCGCACTTTCCGGTCGTGGCATAGCGCGTATGACCGATTCCAAGGTTTGAGACGTATAATTTCTTCAAATTGTCTTCAGTAAAAACATGATTTACAAGACCCATTCCCTTGAGAAGTCAAAGCAAAAGTAGATGTCGGAAAAAAACAGAAACCGGTATTGCTAGTAACAAGACTACGCTCGGGCAGTCCAAACTAGACAGGTGTTTCCCGTTCTTCTCTGTGCACCAGGAATCGAATGAATTCACTTTTTAAACTGGACTCTGGATGTTCACATTAAATTCATTTTGAAGTGAGCAATTTAGTGTTTAGGACTGCCACAGCATTGACACTTCTATCTTATGACACTCTTAATTAGGAAATGTTAAAGACAGATAGTGAGCACTAAGATTTTATTACTAGACAATGAAATCTGTCGAATATTAACTGGAATTGGCATTAAAAAAAATCAAGGCTTCTTAAAAATATTTAAATAGATGACCCCCTGGCGTGAATGAGCTGGTCTAGCAAAAGATCATTGGGAAAGAAATCCATCCTAATTTGGTAAGTGTGAGGACACAAAGTTGGAAGTAGATAGACTGACCCAAGAGTCTTCTAGATGGCTGATCCAGAAGTCTTCTTAGTAGACTTATCTAATTGCTTCTAGCTGCAATTTTATTCCTATCCCCACACTTTATATATTTACTAACTTATTTATTTTAGAAAAGTGTCTTACCATGTAGTCCAGTCTGGCCTGAACCTTGCTATATAGAACAAACTAAACCCAAACTCAGAGATTCTCCTGAGTCCTGGCATTAAAGATGCGCACCACGTGACTACCCCCACCCCAGGTATTAATGACCAGCTGGCAACAGTTATCTCTAATATCATCAGTTTTGAATGCTCAAACTTACCTTATGCACCTTGAATGTCGGCACTGAACTCCCATCACTGGTCACAATACCAGCACTCTCCTGACCCCTGTGAACAAAGAAATGGCTCCTCTGTGAAATCAGCGAGCTTCATGGGATTTACAGGTGCACATCAGCACTTATGAGCACACCTCGGGGATTACAGGTGCTCACCAGCTGGGATGACAGGTGCCCACCACCTGGGATGACAGGTGCTCATCATCTGGGATGACAGGTGCTCATCATCTGGGATGACAGGTGCTCATCATCTGGGATTACAGGTGCTCATCAGCACACCCAGTTCATCTTTGTCTTTTGCTTTTCACACTTTGAATCTTTCTCCAACACCCCTGCACCCATTTGTTTGGCAACAGGATCTCTCTATGTAGTCTAGGCTGCTCTGGAGCTTGCTGTGTATGCCAGATGGCCTCAAACTCAGAGAGTTAATACTGGATTAAAGGTGTGCACCATCACCCCAACGTGATACAGTGGTCTTTAAGTTATATTTTTATTTTCTGCACATGGATGTTTTGCCTGCATGAATGTATGTGCACAACATGGATGCCTCTACAGAGGCCAGAGGAGGGTGTCAGATCCCCTGGAACTGGAGTTACAGACATTTGTGAGCTGCCACATGGGTGCTGGGAACAGAACCTGAGTCCTTCTCCTTTGCAATAACAAATACCCTTACCAATAAGCTATCACTTCAGCACAAAATGTGATGCTTTTTAAATGTATGCTTATTAATATTAACTATAAACCTTAAAAAAGAAATCCCAAAGTCGCTGCCAACCATTTCCAAGTCATTAAAAAAAAAAAATCAACACTTTTAGTGAAGCCAAAAATTATATAAGAAAAAAAAAAATCACACCAAAATAGTTTTCATTCCCTTTACTCCAAGGGTAATTTTTCCCCTAAAGCCCAAACAAGTAAGATTAGCAATCATTTAGGTCCAGGGTATTTAACCAGCAAGCCTGCTTCTTTGGCACCTTCTAAAATTACTCCTTTAGGCAGCTTGAACCAGTTAAACTACATCCTTTCAAGCTCTCAGGAGCTAACTACAACCACCCCTCTGGTTTCCTAGGAAACAAAACATTAGCTAGAAATAGCGAATCATTTCCAGGTCACTTTCAACAGGGAGGGCGGAGCTGGACAGCACTGGACTGAGGAGGAGGTTAAAGCTTTACTAAGTGTCTGGGCGGAAAGAAATATAGGAAAACAACTTTATGGAACACTGAGAAATAAGGGAATATTTATTTACATTGCTACAAGGCTGCAATCACCGGGCGTATACAGAGATTGGAAACAGTGTCGTCCAAAGTATAAAAATCTCAAGTATGAATGCGGGACAGTTAGGCATGCCCACAACTCAGGAGACAGCTCGAGAACTATGAAGTTCTTCCACGATTTGGATGCAATCCTGCAGGATGAACCCACCACATAATTAACAGAGGAGGAGGATGGCTACAGCTGGTACCTGGCAACCCTGGGCTCCAGTACCGCCCCAGAGATTACCGGAGGTAAAAAGAAAAACGCCATTCTTTTGTTTGTTTTTCACTTCATTTACAATTTCTGAGTATATGTGATAAATACAGCCTGAAATACCAAGATTAAAAAAAAATCCAACATACCTTTTTGCACAAGGTATGGATGGATTTCAAAAGGAAGTTCAAAACCATCCCTTCTTACATCTCAAATAAAGCAAAAGCACATTAAAATGGCACTAAATGCTGTACCAACTATGGTTGATGTGGCTCTGAAATAGATAGGTTTGAAAGATACTTTAGGACTTAATTTTAGAGTGTATCAAAAATGCTGTCCAGCTATGTGTTTCATACAGTCCCCAAGAAGACAGAAATTTCTAATATTCTCACCTTCCTAAATGTATAAACAAAACCCCTAAAATGGAGCCCCCAGGAATTCGGGCTTCTCCAGGAAATTGCAAGGAATGAAAACTGGCTGGCTGCGGGGGCCTTGGACACCAGAATACACCCACCTTCTGGGACAAAGATCTACGTATGTTTATTTCATCTTTTCCATCAGTCGAGTCACTGCTACAGGCAAGGTCAACAGACAGCCTTCTCTCCAGCTTTGGTCAAAACTGTAAGTCAGCTCACTTCCCACATCTCTGTGGACTACGTCATTGTCTCTTATCGTGGACAAGCATCTGCACACAGAGCCAGGCCCCACAGCTAGAGATCCAGCAAGAGAACCTGGTGAACCAGGAAGGGATGGTACCAGACGCCACCTCTCAGATACGAGTGTCGAGTGCGGCTGTGAAATCTCTTTTCCCTGTTAGCCAGTGTCAGCAGCCTTTCGCCACTTGCTTGTTTTAAGGAAAAACTTAACTTCTAAAATCTACCAACTCCAATGTATCTGTCTCTCCCTTCCTCCCCCGCCTCCACCTTATTCAGTTCTGAGGAATGAACAGCCTTGGCTTTGCTGGGCAAGCGCTACCCCTGAGCTACATCCTTCCTCACACCGCTAGTCCTTTCTCAGTTAACCTCTTGCAGGTTGGACACACTTGTTTATAATGGTGTGTAGGACAATTCCCTCCTTTTCTCCCTTCCTCTTTCTTCTTTTTTCTTTTGCAGGACTAGGAATTGAACTCTAACCCCTAACCCCACAGCTGACACTTTGACACTTAATTACTAGCAGTAGGCAACATCTCTAGACTTACTTCTATAACTGACTACTCACGTCGACGGCATCTCACGTAAGCCTCGTGTTTTAACTGAAATCAGTCTGGACCATATTCCAACAGTGGCCAAGAGCCCACTCATTTGTTTCCGTGAACAGTAAGGCTTCCAGCTTCAAACCTCTGGAACTTTATGATTCACACTACAAATGACCACGAGAGCTTTTCTTGTTTCACTCACAGTTTGCACCGGGCCCTTTTCTGGGAACATAAAGCCAGGTAAGAACTAGAAAATTCTATCCTTCTTTACTGAGTCCTAGTAAAGCTAGGAGGTAAGGGACCTGTGGGCCACCATCTTCCCCTTGCTTTTCTCTCTCTTCCCAACTCTTTCTGTGTTTTTTGTTTTGTTTTGTTTTTTTGCAACAGGGTTTCTGTGTAGCTCTGGCTGTCCCGGAACTCACTCTGTAGACCAGGCTGGCCTTAAACTCAAAGATCTGCCTGCCTCTGCCTTGAGTGGGATTAAGGGCATGTGCCACCACCACCTGGCCCTCTTGGTTCTCTAAAGCAGAATTTTAAATCTAAATCTGGAATATTCCTTACCTGCAACTTAGTCTCAATTAACCGTTAAACTGGATTTAAACCGTTTTAATGTTGAGACACTGGTTCTCTCCTACCTCATGGGTCTAGATGATCAAACAGGTCTCAGGCTCGGCGGCAAGTCTCTCTGTCCACTGTGCCATCTCACCAGCACGTGACTATTTAATCTAAATCATACCACTCTGTAATAAAATGTGTCCGAATCTACAGGAATTACCAGTTACTCCAATCCAATTCTCCCCTCCTTGGTTCAGCGGGAGAAATCGGTCTCCCAAGCAAACATCAGCGCCACCAGATCACAAGGACCCTATCTCAGGGACTCTTAGTGTAGACCTCTTGCATCAGACAGTGAACTAGGTATAGAACAGGCCAAAACGTACTGAAACCGATCTACTTTCAGGTTGGAAAGTAAATGTAAGGAAAATAGACATTCCCCCCCCATAGAGCCTTAGGATTAATGATTTCTCCCTCTTTACCCATCTATACAGAAAAATAATCATTTCTGAGTCACATAATTTCTTCAATAAAATGCAGGTTTCCTAGAAATATTGGCTTTGTAGGTTCTAAGCTTTACTCTTTAAGTCAGGGAAGAAATGTCAGAGCTAAGCTTATACACAATAACGAACAGCAGCTTTCTAGGGGTCTAACAAGACAAAACAGAAATTTACATCTGGTAAATGTAAATCCACAGTGAAGTCATGCATGTTTTAATTAATTTCAAACCCTTACTGAATGAAGCTAGCTAGCTCATTTCTGTACCTTAAGAGAAAAGCTCAGCTAATAAATACTACAGCCCATCCCTATGGAGAAGTGACTTAATAATATAGTATCTGCTTATGTATCTTGTCTGACGTATGCAATCTGTATACGTTCTTCTCTCTCCAGCGGATGCAGGTATCTGTACATCAATAATGGAAGCCCCTAATAATTCAACTCTTATTCCAACGGTAGCAAATGAAGGAGGAAAACACCGGACTACACCAGAAGTCCGCGCTCTGATAGGCATCTGGTCAGAAAACAACTACACAACAACTAGAGGGAACGGTGAGAAATGAAAAGACATCTGAACAAACTGCAAGCAGGCTTCAGAAACCTGGAATAGAGAGAGACAGGGAGCAGCGCAGAACAAAGTCTGAAAATCTAAAACACAAATACAAGGCGGTGAGAGCAGCCCGAGGCCTAGGCATGACTAGGAATAGGAAATGTTTCACTGCGTTGAGTGCTATTCTGGGAAATGACAAAAAAGAAAAATCACAAAAGCACGAATTCCAAGATGGAGAATGAACCACAGGATGTGCACATGTAGAAACTGAAGCTGACCAGACAGGTAGGGCGTGGAGGGGAGGAGGTGCCTTTAACATGTCACATCACAAGGGGTTCAGCTGCATAAGACAACACAATCTGAGTTAAATGGGTTTCATTAAAACCCATCACTTATTTAAATTATTATGTTGAGTATATGCTACATGGGGATGGGTGGGGGGCATGTGTCCCAGTGCACACGTGGAGGTCAGAGAACAATTATGGGATTTGTATTCTCTTTCTGTCTTCACAAGGGCTTCTGGGAATGAATTTAGTTAGCAGGCTTGCATACCACTTACCTACTGAACCATGAGGTAGGCCCCTTAGTAAGTGTTATTATATTAACTAGTTGCTGAATTGATAATGAAATAGAGTTAATGCATACTGTTCTCCTTTAAAATGCAAAAAAATTTTTTTTTACATAATTACAAAGGAAGAAAGAAAGCAGGATTTTTCAGAACAAATCTTAAAATAGATAAAATTTTCAAAGCCAATATGCAATTTCAGATCACAGAAGTTAAGGCAAGATTCCATACCAACTACACAGCACTGTAAATCTAAAAATGGCACCAAAGAAATCCTTAGAGGTGGGTAAGCCTTCTATGAAACGTCACAGAGCTCTTTAAAAATCAATGCAGCTGAAACGGCAGAGATACAATGCTCACACACACAAGTAACATAAAATGAACTGAATGAGTTCTGGACCAGGGGTCAGGAAGCCAACCTCTAAGTCAGTCTCTCAGAAGATGGATGGAACCTGGAAGCAGCCAAGTACACAGACTGTTGCCTAAAATGGGAGGCTCAGGCAAGGTGGTCCTAAAGACCTCTACTGGACACTTTTCTCAAGATTTGATTTGTGGTTTAAACGAGGCAACCCTAAGGAAGTAGAAAACAAAGTGTGTTAGCTACGTATGCAGCTATTCACGTTAAAAATAAAAGGTAAAGCGTCTACTGATAAAGTTGCCCACAGGCTGTACAGTGACAAGTCAGTGCCGGAAGGGGTGGATGGAGACTATGTCAGAAGACTTAGAGATGAACACATTGTCAAAGCAGACAATCACGGAGCATTAGTGACTTTAAGATGAAATTCTGAAAGGGAGGGAATAAAAAAAATAAAAAACTATATATCCCCTTACGTTCCTACAGTCGCTGCTGGAGAAGTCACTAAGGATGACTCAGTGAGCAGTCAATCAGAAGACAGCTTTTCTAGTGTCAAACCAAGTCCTGACACAGGTAAAGTGATACTCTGCTTTTTCGTGTAAGACGAAATATTACTACAGGGTATCACTATAAATAAACTTAATTATGCCTCGCCCAGCTCCCAGGAAATCCATGTACTGGAGCCCTAACTCCCAGAGTGAGGGTCTTTATGGGATTGGCTTTGGAGATTGTGTTTCCATAAGGTCATGAGATGGGCATGAGGAAGGTTGAGAACCACTGAATTTCAGCAGGTTACAATCAGGTTAGTACCTACATTCTTTTTTTTTTTTTACATTTATTTTTATTTTATTATGTGCATTGGTGTCTTGCCTGCATGTATGTTTGTGTGAGGGTTTCGGATCTCCTGGAACTGGAGTTACAGACAGCTGTGAGCTGCTATATGGGTGCTGGGAATTGAACCTGGGTCCTTTGGAAGAACAGTGAGTGCTCTTAACCTCTGAGCCATCTTTCCAGCCCAGCACTTACATGCTTAAGTCTCCTCAATGACAGCTGGGGTTGGGAAATCACAGTGAGGCTGCCACACTCGAAGCTCCCAGTCTCCTCCTGTTACACTAAGTAAAATGGAATGGCCGTGGCAATTACCATTTCTTTGGATCTAAATGAATGATTTGTTTTTCCTCCTGGGTTTGAAGCACAGACAAGTGGGGAAACAAAACTGACTCGATTCGCCTCCAGTCTCAGCCGCCATTTCTATGGCTGGAATTCCCTGGTAGGTATACTGTGCTCTTTCAAGCCATAGCTATTTAAAGGACAGTCATGGGTCAATTCTGAGTTGGAGGGGTGGAATCAAGTACACTGAACAGCTGCTGCGTGAGGAAAATGGATCTCGTTTGAAGGTTACTCAGAAGTTCAACCTAAAAAAAAAAATCACAAGTGAAAGGGCCACATTGTTCACTTGAGACTAACCCCAAAACTTTTGGCTGTACTAAAACGCCTTGCTGAAATTAAAAATGGCACTAGCCTCTGATTAAAATTAGCACTGCGATGGCCGGCAGAGGGCCTATCTGTTGCTGCATGCGCAGAACATTTCATATATTCAAAGTCACACCAATCACAAGTATCTAATTTCAGAACATCCTGACCAGCCCTAGCAACCACTCCAGGAATGTCACATAAATAGTATCATACCACGTGGCCCTTTGTGCCTGGCTTCTTTTACTTAGAATCATGCTTTTAAATTTCATTCACAGGGCTGGCGAGATGGCTCAGAGGTTAAGAGCACTGGCTTCTCTTCCAGAGGTCCTGAGTTCAATTCCCAGCAACCACAGGGAGGCTCGCAACCATCTGTAATGAGATCTGGTGCCCTCTTCTGGTGTGCAGGCATGCATGCATGCGGGCAGAACACTGCATACATAATAAATTTTTTTTTTCTTTTTTCTTTTTCAAGATAAGGTTTCTCTGTGTAGCTTTGGAGTCTATCCTGGAACTCATTCTGTAGACCAGGCTGGCCTTGAACTCACAGAGATCTATCTGCCTCTTCCTCCCAAGTGCTGGGATCAAAGGCGTGCTACCATGCTTGGCATAAATAAACATTTTTTTTTTTTTTTTTTGGTTTTTCGAGACAGGGTTTCTCTGTGTAGCTTTGCGCCTCTCCTGGAACTCACTTGGTAGCCCAGGCTGGCCTCGAACTCACAGAGATCCGCCTGGCTCTGCCTCCCAAGTGCTGGGATTAAAGGCGTGTGCCACCACCGCCCGGCTTAAATAAACATTTTTAAAAACAATTTCATTCACACTGCAGCCAGATCAGTATTTCAATTTTCTTTTGTGGTTGAATAATATTGTCTTATGGATATACTATATTTTTCATTCATTGGGTGATGGATATTTGAGCTGTTTCTTTCTTCCTTTCTTTTTTAAGATTTATTTATTATGTATACAGCATGTATGACTGCAGGCCAGAAGAGGGCGTCAGATCTCATTACAGATGGTTGTGAGCCACCACGTGGTTGCTGGGAATTGAACTCAGGACCTCTGGAAAAGCAGTTGGTACTCTTAACCTCTGAGCCGAGCCATCTCTCCAGCCCTTGAGCTGTTTCTGTTTGGGTTCTTTTTGATTTTTTTATTTATATTTTTGTATGAGTGCTTTGCATATGTACTTACATGCCAGAAGAGGGCATCAGATCCTATTATAGATAGTTGTGAGCCACCCTGTGGTTGCTGGTATCTGAACTCAGGATCTCTAGAAGAGCAGCCAGTGTTTTTGACCTCTGAGCCACCTCTCCAGCTCCTCTGTTTTGGTTCTCACAAGTACTTTGTTATGGTAAAAGTTTTTTCTTCCATCGTGGAAAAATACCCCAAATATAAAATAACCATTTCCAGTGCAGCCAGTGGCATTAGTATATTCACACTGCCATGCAACCACATCCACTCTACCTCCAGAACTTTTTAACCATCTCAAACTGAAATAGCTGTATCCATTAAGGAGTGACTCCCCATTCTCCTTTCTATGTGATAACCAGTCCTTTGTTTTCATCAGTGAGATTATTCATGTATGCGGTATTGCACAATGATTTATCTCTTAATTCATTTAGCATACTGTCTTCCAGGTTCATGCATGTTCTAGGATAAATCTGTGCCACAAACTGCATAGCTATTCACCTGTCAACGATCATTTGGGTTCTTTCTGGCTTTTGGCTATTTTTTAAAATGTTGCTATGAACAGGAGCATACAAATGTCTGGGTTCCTGCTTCAGATTCCTTTGGGGGTTACAGAGTGGAACTGCTAGGTTATACGGTCATGTGTTTCAGTTTTGTAAAGGAGCTTGTACACTGTTTATCCTCAGCAAGGATCTGACTTTATGTTGAACCTGTTTTCAATTCTCTGGGGTATAAATGTTTTCCAGTGATGGAACCATTTCACCTTCCCAACAGAATCTTTAAAAAAAATCTACCCAGTTACAGTGATTTAAACAGATGCCCAAATTTCCACGGGGTCTGAAAATTATCTAGCACTAAAACAGCAAATTTTGAGATGAGGCCACTATATAAGCATATTCAGTATGCTAAATGAATTAAGAGATAAATCATTGTGCAATACCGCATACATGAATAATCTCACTGATGAAAACAAAGGACTGGTTATCACATAGAAAGGAGAATGGGGAGTCACTCCTTAATGGATACAGCTATTTCAGTTTGAGATGGTTAAAAAGTTCTGGAGGTAGAGTGGATGTGGTTGCATGGCAGTGTGAATATACTAATGCCACTGGCTGCACTGGAAATGGTTATTTTATATTTGGGGTATTTTTCCACGATGGAAGAAAAGACTTTTACCATAACAAAGTACTTGTGAGAACCAAAACAGAGGAGCTGGAGAGGTGGCTCAGAGGTCAAAAACACTGGCTGCTCTTCTAGAGATCCTGAGTTCAGATACCAGCAACCACAGGGTGGCTCACAACTATCTATAATAGGATCTGATGCCCTCTTCTGGCATGTAAGTACATATGCTAGGTAATCCCTCTCCTCCCGTCCCCCTTGGCTGCTGTACACCAGGCATTTGCTAAACCCACGTACTGTTTTACCAAGATAACCTCCAGCAATTGCTTTCAATAAATATCCCAGAATAGTATTTTCTTTCTTGTCTGAGCCTTTATACTTAAAAGAAAATTTTAAACTTAAGTTTTTCATTGATGGGAAAAGATGTTTACTTTTCTTCAAAAAGTCTGTGTAACAATCTACCGCACTAGCATATGCAGCTTTGGTCCAGTAACCGGGTGCAGTTGGTCATTACTTACTACGTCTGCAATAGGAAATCAACTCTTGGAGTGTTTTCAAGGATCATTTGCTATCTGCTATATCCTGATACAGGCATTCCCAGTTAAAGTCAGATAGCACACGACCTTGCCTTTATTTTAGCTATCATAGTGTAAACAAGGGTTGCTGTGTATTTTGTTTTGTTTCACTTTAAATTTCTAGTTTTCGTGATTGTATTCTCACACTGAAAAATGAACACCCACATACATATGCCCCAGAGAATTCCTTCCTCACATATTTGTCTTTCCAGGAGTATTAACAGAATTACAATGAAATGCCATGAACCTAAGCTGGAAAAACATTAATAAAAAAGTTGAAATATACTTGAGAAGTCAATGTAGTTTCTAAGCTATGCTCCTGAGGTAAGGTTACTTCAAAAACACTTGAAAAACAGGTACATTTTCCAGTATACAGGCTCTAATTGTTTGTTTATAGAGGGTTTCATGTAGCTCAAACTGGCCTCTATCTCCCTATGTAGCTAAGCATGACCTTGGACTTCTGATCCACCCAAACAGTATGCACCACCATGTTTTTCCACATTTTTGTACACTTGGGTGTGACTTTTATTTGAACAATGCTCTGAGTGCTGTGCTACCATGCTATCTAGAGCTAAGAGTCAGGAGCTTTGCTGAACCTTAGGGAGAAAAGACATCAGATAACCTTCATTCAGGCTTGACTTACAGTCACTGTTGGCAGAGAATTCAATGTTAATGAATTCATTACATTAAGCAGGAACACACTTAAGAGTTACATATTGAGCCGGATGGTGGTGGCACACACCTTTAATCCCAGCACTCGGGAGGCAGAGGCAGGCGGATCTCTGTGAGTTCGAGGCCAGCCTGGGCTACAGAGTGAGTTCCAGGACAGGGGCCAAAGCTACACAGAGAAACCTTGTCTCGAAAAACCAAAAAGAATTTGAAAAAATGAATACAGAGTTTTACAAAAGAAAAATGTCAACTTTCAAAGAAAACCAAGATTTTATGAAGAAACTGACTGCATCCTAAGAAGCAGGCCCCCCGAGAACTACTAAACGGGAACATGGTAAGCCTGGCGATGACCTTAACAAAACAGCTGTAAGAACTTTCCTCTTTGCATTTATCAAGGAAAAAAAAAATTTCCTAAAAATAAAATCCATACACCATTATTATTTACTCAACAAATTATAATTATTATTTGAAAAACACATTTTTAACTTCAATTTTCTTCTAAGTTCTGACCAAAATAGTAATTTGTCAATTCATGCTTAATTTCTCTAATCACTTAAATATTCCTAGTTTGATATACTTGAAAACTAACATATACCATCATGTGTTACGTACTAATTCTCTTGTTTAAGAATTATCTGAAGGTCATTTTGAAAGCCAAGGAACTGTGAGTAACAAGGAAAAAGTAAGAGCCTGAGAAACACCAAGGTTTTTTCTTCTGTGAAAAACTTTTGTTGCTTTTTCCTGATAACAGAGATATTTAGCCCTGTCCCTGACAAATTAGACTAAATACATTGTGAACTATTTGAGAGTAGAGAATGCTGGGAAATTAGTTTACAGCTCATTAAGAGGAAGAGGAACTCTAAAAGCAACTGGACACATTCCCAGCCAGGTGACTGCAATAACTGCACCCCTTTAAATTACACTTAGTTATATAAAAGGAAAAGGCCCCACAAATTAATAAGCTGTAAAATTTGTTTTTTTCCAAAGGAAGATAATAATGGGTGTACTGTTTTAATAAGTCTGAAGACAGGCTAAACTCTGAAACCCATTTAGAATTATGCAAATTAAAATTCTAGAATGAACCAGCAATCCAGTTGTGACAACTCATTCCCTTCGGAGGCTGAGGGAAGACTGTTGTGAGATGAAGTAGAGCTCCAGGCCAGCCTGGGACAGAGTGAGACCCTGTCTTAAAAAGCAAAAAACAAAACAAAACAAAAACCGTGAGCCAACCAGATACTTTGATGCAATATAGAAAAGAAACCCAAATATGCAGACGTTCAATTCAAGTTCCTTACATAAAAAGGTATAGTATTTGTATATAAGCTACACATACCCTCCTATATATTTTAAACCATCTCTTGATTGCTGATAATATCTAATCCAATAACTGCTATGAAATAGTTACAGTGTATATAAGAAAAAGTCTCACCGGGCGGTGGTGGCGCACGCCTTTAATCCCAGCACTGGGAGGCAGAGGCAGGCGGATCTCTGTGAGTTCGAGGCCAGCCTGGGCTACAGAGTGAGTTCCAGGAAAGGCACAAAGCTACACAGAGAAACCCTGTCTCGAAGAAAAAAAAAAAAATTCTCAAATATTATTATTGTCCAGCCTTAATAATCTTCTTCCTAGGAGCCCAGAAGAGAAGCTACGAACGGCACTAATAATATTTTCAGGAAAATAATCTAAGTACACCGAGCTCTTTCGTCTGTCTATAAAATCCTATCTACACAGCTTCAGTTCTGTTCTCATGCCTAGCTCCTTTCTTGTCTGATTTTCCTCTACCTTTATCTGCTGTCCCTTCTAAGTTCTATCTTAATTCTCTCATCTCAGTTCTGCCCTATCTTGGTCTTTCTCATCTCATTCTTCCCCATCTGGCTCTTCCTCATCCTCGATCTCATTCTTCTAGTTCTCCATCTAGTTCTCCAGTCAAAATCCTCCTCAGTCTCTGAGGTTTACAGTTATATACCCATGCAATAGCAGTGCTCTAACTAAAGCAAGGTCACCAGGCTTGAATTCTTACAGGGTCATAAAGGTAGACCTCAGGCAGTGACCATCCCAACAGGGGAGTGGTAAAGGAGGTCAACTAAGCGCTAAAATCCGTTAATATATCAGAAAAAGGGAATTTATGTGTTCAAACTACATTCCTAGAAGTGGTTAGGTAAATGGTGGGAGTCTATAATGTTAATAAAATACCATTAAGGCTATATAAGAATAAAGGAGGGTCTGAGCTTAATTCACCTTAACTCAGGAGATCATTTGGCCTTAGATGCTTGATAGGTATTTCAGATAAAATACACTGTTATTACTTCTTGGAAGCATACATAGCATGGAAGAAAATCATTGCAGGAATCGGCTAATATATATATAAAAGCTAAAATATCACCAAGACTTCTTATGCCACGGCTTGACCTTCGGAAAAGTCCTTGACCTTTCCAAGTAGTAGCTTTTGTGATAGTAGCTGAATTCCATTACATTTTCCTGTGGCTTGCAGCAAAAGTTTAGTTTAAAAAAAAAAAAAATACTTCCAGTATTTATGGGTTGAAACCATGGATACAGAATGCATATAGACAGATGGCTGACTATATACAGGAAAGTACACAGGACTGAAGAGCAGAAAAGCTGTCTTCTAGTCTCCCTCTGCTCCTAATTAGACAGCACACTCATGTGACCATCACCCAAATCAAAATATAGCATATTACTAGGCTAGCACTCAGGAAGCTAAGGTAGAAGGATCACAATGTCAAGGCCAGCCTGGGCTACACAGCAAAAGTATGTAAAACAACAAGAACTAAAATATCAGTGTCAGGAGTGGTTGTCACGAGCTATTGCGGGCTGTGACACAGATACAGCTTATAGCAATTGATAATTCAGATGTCAACCCACCAGGGGTATCCTTCTCTGATGGGGTAACCCATCGAGCACGGCTTACGGATCACTGACTCTGAAAACCATTGCTTCCGTCTGTAATTTCCTGTGCAATAACAGCTATAATATCTCCCCATTTACCATGCATTTTCATGTAATGTGCACATGTAATCTCATGATTACATCTCAATTGTACAGGCACACATATTTGTGGATGGTCTAGAAGACGACTTCTCATTTAACTGTTGAATTGTGATGAATAGAAACATACTAAAATATGCTTCATTTTGTGTGACTGTTAGAGGTCTGTGCTCATCTTTAGCCACAGACAGGGCAAACTGGCCAGACAAACTTTCACAGAGCGGAAGGGCAGGTGTCTAGCCTTGTTGGATCTAAGACCTTCAGAAGATTTATGGCAAACTAGGGCGATACTGCAGGTATCTGGCCTTATTATACCAAAGTCCTTCAGAGATCAACAGCACTTGTGTTGCCCTAAGCTTCCTCCACCGGCACCTCCCCACTCTGATTCAAAAAGCAATTAATTAACACTTTGCATATACTTCCACATCAGTTTTTAATGCAAGATTTTAGGCTCAGCCGGGCGGTGGTAGCGCTCGCCTTTAATCCCAGCACTCGGGAGGCAGAGCCAGGTGGATCTCTGTGAGTTCGAGGCCAGCCTGGGCTACCAAGTGAGTTCCAGGAAAGGTGCAAAGCTACACAGAGAAACCCTGTCTCGAAAAACCAAAAAAAAAAAAAAAAAAAAAAGATTTTAGGCTCAGTAGACTGTTTAGGTCCTGAGATTCAGATGATTATTAGGAAAACTGACTAACCATATCTGGATATTATTAATCACACTTAAGAAATGTGATATAGTACACGTGGTTTTTTTTTGCCTCTTCCTTAGATGTCTCATTGGTTCAGTTTCTTCCTTTTGTAACCCTTGTAACTATCCCTTTAAGAGTTGAGTCAAACTTTTATAACCTGCAGCTATCATCAGTCACTAATTAAACTAGCCAAGCTTTTGCCACGTGACTCTTTATTACATATACAAAGTATGCTTGTCCCTGAGAGTTTGCTTTGTAGTTTTTTTTTATGACTAACAAGTTGTTAATGAATGGCTATATATAGGCTTGGGAATTTGTAATGGGTAGAAGAATAAAGAGAAGAAAAAAGAGGAAGAAGAGATAAGAACACGGAACAGTAAAGAGTACGATAGAGTAAGACCACTTTGCCAGGGTGTATGAAATTATTATAGAAATCTTTCAATTTTCACTCCTGAGAAGCATTCTCTGAAGTTACCCTGGACAGTGGCTCTGAGGGCTGGACCCTCAGGCTGCTAAGGTCAAGTATATAACACCCGGTCATGGTAGCAGACAACAATGTTACTAGTTCCTGTATTTTGCTATAGGCTGTACTTTTCATCATTATTTTAGTGCCCTGCTATTTATAAAAAGGCTCCGTGATGTAAAACAACCAGGCTGTGTGACCCTGGCAGCAGCCTCCTACATCTAATGTTTACCAAGTCTCTTGATTGGCTCAACACACTTTGTTGAGTGATTGACCTGAACAAGAGTGTATGCTAAGAGCTAGGATGAGCACAACAAAACAGCCTAATGATGCATTTCTTGGAGTACACATCCCCGTGCTTGAGGGGCGTGCAACAGTATTGGAGAGGAGGAAGCCTGATCCCCGACCCCCGCTTCCCAACTCTTTTAACAGGTGAGGTGAAAATCTATTCCTTTTTTTATTTATAAAATGTAGGTCAGATGAGTTGTCCCCACCCCCACCCCTTTAACCTCCAGTGAATCCGTCACGGAAGAGAAATGGCCGCAGGCTTAACAGCATAAAAGCATTATTCTGAACCAACTACATCTCAACACTAGAACTTTAAAATTAAATACTTCGGTGTAGCCAAGATATGAGAAAACACATCTAGAGGTTATGAGAATTGCCCAAGATGAAGCTGGTGTTTCATCTTCATGGTTAACATCACCAACCTTTCTGTGGAACCCCAAACAAGGTCCCTGAGAAGCTCCTACTGTGTTCCTGAATATACTGCTTCCCACGGGGGCGGTTTTTCCCTCCTGAGTGCTTTTCTGGTGCTGTTGCTGAACCAGTGTCTACATCTCTCAAGAAAACTTCTCCTGAGATCATTATAAATAAACCGGTTTCCTGAAAGCTTAAAACAGAACTGAAAGATTCTACAGAATGTTTCTTCCAACAGGACCCTCAACTTCATCAAGTAAACTTCAGAAGTTTTTAGAAATCTAAAAATATCTATTAGTTGTTGGTTTTGATTCCTGTCCTGGGGCCTTGATAACTCACTGACATAGAGCACACTCATCTCCTATCTAACAAAATTCACCATCTATTTTCAGTTACTATAACAAAATACAGGAGGCAAGGTATTTTGTACTTTTTTGGTTTGGGTTTTCTTTTGTTTTTTTGAGACAGGGTTTCTCTGTGTAGCCTTGGCTATCCTGGAACTCACTCTGCAGACCAATCAGACCTTGAACTTTAAGAGATCGTCTGCCTCTACCTCCCAAGTGTTGGGATTAAAGGCGTGTGCCACCATGCCCAGCTAGGCACTTTGTTTCTTTAAAATGGTTCGTTTGGTTAGATTGGGAGGCTGAAAGTCCATGTTCAGGAAGTCCCACAGTTTAGCTTCTGGTGAGGACCTCAATGTGGATGACTCCATGGTAAGGGTCAAGATTAATGAGGAGGGAGGAAGAAAGGGAAAGCATAGTTGGACAGAATGCCAAAAGAATTCAAGGGTCAGGCTCACTCTTTTTTTTTTTTTTGGTTTTTCGAGACAGGGTTTCTCTGTGTAGCTTTGCACCTTTCCTGGGACTCACTTGGTAGCCCAGGCTGGCCTCGAACTCACAGAGATCCACCTGGCTCTGCCTCCCGAGTGCTGGGATTAAAGGCGTGCGCCACCACCGCCCGGCCAGGCTCACTCTTACAATAACAACTTGCTCTCAGAGAATTAATGCAGGGAGACACCATTAATCCACAACACCCAGCCACTCACCTTCCTGCAAACTAACTCTCTCTCTCTCTCTCTCTCTCTCTCTGTCTCTCTCTCTCTCCCCTTTTTGGTTTTTCAAGACAAGAGTTTCTGTGTAGCCCTGGCTGTCCTGGAATTACCCCTGCACACCAGGCTGACCCTGAACTCAGAGATTCGCCTGCCTCTGGCTCCCATCTCTTAAAAGATACCAGTAGAAGCTGGGCGGTGGTGGTGCACGCCTTTAATCCCAGCACTCGGGAGGCAGAGGCAGGTGGATCTCTGAGTTCGAGGCCAGCCTGGTCTACAAAGCGAGTTCCAGGAAAGGCGCAAAGCTATGCAGAGAAACCCTGTCTCGAAAAACCAAAAAAAAAAAGATACCAGTAGAATACTGCCACACTGAGGGCCACTTCCCAAACACAAACCTTTGGAGGATAAACCATATCCACACTATACAATGAACCTTTAAGCAGGGGTTCATGGGATGTGTCTAGTAATTCCTTTTATGGAATTTTAAATAGGTCCAGCCCATTCTACTCTCCATAAGATATGACGATGACTTAAAGATAAAAGTGATCTATGAGGGATGTCTAGTTTGTTCAGAACTCTGTAAACTACCAGACCTGATGTTTTTAAACCCACATTGTATCTAGTGATTATATGAATCTTATATGAGTACATCCTCACATAAGGGTGCTCCACTGATTTTCCAACTAATATCAATTCTACCAAAGGAAGGACCTTTCACCAATTTAAAATTTTGCTTTGCCTAGGATCTGTAGTGAGAACTAGGTAAACCTTAATGATGTTATTCTTAGTCAAGAAAATCGTAAGCTGTTCTCTAGTACATGCATAACCCCAGAAACTAGCTTATCGTTGCTGATCAAGAGAAGAAAAAGAAATACCACAGTCCTATTTTCAGCACTAGTCCCTAACAAAGACTTGCTTAGTTTAATTAAATAGCCATCCCAATAAAGCAATTCCTCCCTCCCTCTCTCCCTCCCTTGGTAGCAAGACACCTCTGTGTTTTTGCCGACACTGAGATTACACTCTCCTGTATATAATACAACCCATTGATACCACTTATCTTTATTGTCCTTACATTATCTAATCTCACAGTTCCTTCATAGAAGAGCAACTATAGCCAACATAACATAGGGCATGTAACTAGAAATCAAGTTGTACTGAGACAGGGTTTCCCCCTGGAGCTCTGGCTGGCCTGGAACTTGCTCTGTGGCCTCAAACTCAAGAGATCTGTTTGCCTCTCCAGTGCTGGGGGATTAGTGGCGTGTGCTGCCACATTGGGCATGCTCAGTTTTGAAAAAGCTGCCTTTTCCTCAGCTGCACATTTAAAGAGCTACGAACACAAATGAAAAATGAAGGCTGAGGGAAGCTTTCTGAGTAACGGACCAAAACGGTGCCAACAGATAGGAAAAAGATGGCGTCACTTTCATCCACTGGCTAACATTCTCTAGGTCCATTCCCACTGCTCCTAATGGTGTTCAAAATATCATCTAACAGTGTTAGAGATGACTGCTCCTCAGAATCACACAACCAGACTTCAATTTCTCTTTGAAAAAAAAAAAATTATTTTAGTACTAAAGACTGAACCTAGGCAAGTGTTCTACCATTGAGCACATTGCCAGCTCTCAGCAATTTTTTTAAGATTATAATATAATCATATCAGTTCCCCTTTCCCTTCTACCCCCCAAATCCTCCCACATACCCCTTCTTTTTCATTAATTGTTGTTACATGGGTGTGTGTGTATTTCTTTTTTGTTTTGTTTTTTTGAGACAGTGTTTCTCTGTGTAGCTTTGGAGCCTTCCCTAGAACTAGGTCTGAAGCCCAGGCTGGCCTTGAACTCACAGAGATCTGCCTACCTCTGCCTCTTGAGTGATGGGATTAAAGGCATGTACCACCACCACCCAGCTGTGTGTGTATTTCTAAATACTCAAATTGAACATGCTCAGTTTGTGCATTTTTAAAATGAGAACTCTATTACAAGGTAAATTCGTAATTATTCAAGACAGCTACTCAAAGTAAAAAAAAAAATTGTGTTGATTCATTCTACATGCTTTTTTTGTTTGTTTTGAGACAGGGTTTCTCTGTGTAGCCCTGGCTGTCCTGGAACCTGCTCTGTAGACCAGGCTGGCCTTAAACTCACAGAGATCTGCCTGCCTCTGCCTCCCCAGTGCTGGGATTTAAAGGTGTGTCCCACCACCACCACCGGCTCCCAGATGCTTTTTAGTAAACAAGGAGTACACAGAATTCGAAACTCAAAACAATGATTTGGGGCTGAGGAAAAAGCAAAAAGAATACTTCTAAGTTAAGTTTGGCAAGGGAAAGGTAATCATTAGGAATGCATTTATACATGTGGCACCCACATTGCTGATATTATTGCCCAGGTCTGTTCTAGAAGTTGTTGCTACTGCATTTATTGTCTTGTGAAACGTTGTGATACTTTGGGGAAACATGCAAATCCTAGTTTGTATAATTTCCTTCTACGGATTTATACTAACTGCCAGTTAAGTCAGGTGGTAAGAAAATGAAAGATTATGGAAGCAAAGGTTTTTTTGTTTTGTTTACCTCGAAGGCATATCCCAATTTTTCCAAGTCAATATGTATCTTGACATCAAGCACTACTCCTCTCCCCCTTTAAAGAAGGGAGTTCGCTATTGGCTCTTACTATTTTCATTTATTATATTAAGGCTTTACCAATCAATCTTCGCCCTATGATTTGAGTTAACATACATGAAATCTACTGCTACTGTGACTCGTTTGGAATATGCAGTAGTCCTATTTCCCTGGATCTGAACTCTGGATTCCTCAAATTCCCATAGCTGTAACTACTTTCAAACTCATAAACCCCAAACCTGTAACTGCTTTCAGGCTGACAATCTGCTCAATAGCTCTGCCCTTGCAAACAAAGATTCTGCAAGCTGGAGGCCACGCGCAAAAAACTAAAATTGTTGGAGGACCTTCACCAGCCACCACCTTACAGAAGCTTATCTCAAGAACAGTTCTAGGTTCAAGGAGATCTGAAGGATTCCTTCCCAACCCGGCTAGTGTAAGCAAACTTGAGCCTAACAAACCCGCAGGAGAGGTGCACATTCTTGGAGTTAACCAGTAAAGAGCGTTTAATTTAGGGAGGAACGCGACAGGCTAGGTTAATGTCTATGAGGCAAAGTGTACCCCACCCCCACTGGGTCAATGCCCTGAGCAGGTACTGGTCCTGATTCGCGAGATCCAGCCTCCTAGTCCTGCGGTGTCCATAGCTCCTGAGCTGAGAAGCGGCTCACGGAGCTGTGCAAAAGACTGGCCACTCCACCCCCACCCCTCATCCTGTCGCTCACCGATGCTGCAGCCCCACGAGTCCCAGAGTGATCACATGCGGCACATCTAGCTGCGTGGGCCACTCTCCAGAAGCGATGCATCCGAACACGCCACATTCCTCACGGATCCCCAACTCCTCCAGTTCCATGGCGCCGCCGAAAGCACGTGGAGGGACCTGCTGCCGCGGCGTGGTCCGAGCGCCAACCAGCTGTCCGCTCCTCTCTCGCAGGCTTCAGAACCTCTCACTACTGCCTCCTCCTTCCCCGCGGGCTAGGTTCTCGCTACTGCGGCGGCGCGCGTTTCCCTCCGGGGGGGCGTGGCCAGTTCGGCCTCCAGCGCCCCGCCAATCAGCTACCGCACGGGACGGGGGCGGAGCTATGGAGTCAAGGGGGTGGGGTCAGTTCTCCGCGGGAGAGGTCAGGAGCGCTCGTCTTCCTGCACGTGGAAGTCTCCGTTATCTTCCCGCTCCGAGACGTAGGTGATGAGAGGAGTTCATTTAGTGGTGTTTATCCCTCAGAACATGTGAGCTGTGCGTGCCCCTGGTCGCACGCCTTCCCCCGGCCGTCGGGACTTGGTTTGCTCCGACCCAGAATCCACTCCCGGCCGGCGGGGGCTGCAGCTTGCGCGCCACTTTCCGCTGCTGGGAACTACGGCGCAGGGGCGCCCGGAAGCGGGGTCGCGTCAGCGCGCCTGCGCGGCGGGAAGCCCGGAGAGGCGATCCCAGCCCGGGGCACGGCCAGCCCAGGACTTGGCGGTCACCTTAGGGCAGCACGGACGGACCTGTGCTAGCGGCTCTGTCTGGGGGCGTGTCTGTGCGTTGCACCGCCCTTCCTCGCTCCCCTAAGCCTCTGCTCGGTCTTGTTTTCAGAGCGCTGCTTCTCTTTCCCGCGCGGGCTACACTTCCATCCCACCTCGGATAATGGCGACAGCTGAGGGTGAGTAGCCGGCTTTTGGACCCGCTAGAGTCGCCCTATCCCCCAGCAGGAAGTTAGCATGCTTGGCGCGGACACGTGCAGCCCCGGGGTCAGATTGCAGCCTTCCTGCTACAGTGTCCTGCTCGCTACCCCACGATGGCGCCTGGGTCCTGGACCCTGCACACGTGGTCCAAGCGCTGGGAGACGTGCATTGGACCCTAAGCACCCCGGGCCTCCGGAAATACCCAGAAATAGCCCCGGGACTGGAGGAAAGTAGCAGAGTGGGAAGGTACTCCGGAGGAGAAATGGCCAGATTATAACGAAGTGCCTAGAAACTGTGATAGGTAAACAATCAGGAAAATCTAGCAGAATTTTTCAACCCGTCTTGTTTATTCTGGTAAGATTAATACACCAATAATCTCCTTTGCCGTAAGGTTAATAGTTTAATAATATGACTGTAAGTCCAGACTTTTTGTTTTGATCAAGTGCTAGCTAGATTTGTGGTCCAGGCTTGCCTAGAATTTCGGGTTACGGGTGTGGGCGAGTACCGATCGGTACTAGCTGGTAGTCTTTGATGCCACGGTAACTTTGGAAAGCGGCAAAATCGAAGGCAAACAGTTTATCACTTTTTGATAGATTTGGCTAATTACGCTACCATTTTGTCTCTGCATGGTAAGAGCCTCAGGAAAAGTGGTTTGTAGCTTTTATAATAATAAAATGCTGTCTTGGACCACAACAAAAGTTTCTAGGGGACTGGAGAGATGGCTTAAAGGTTAAGAGCACTAGCTGTTCGTCCAGAGGTCCTGAGTTCAATTTCCAGCAACCACATGGTGGCTCACAACCATCTGTAATGAGATCTGGTGCCCTCTTCTGGCCTGCACATGCAAACAGAACACTACATAATAATAAAAAAAAAGTTTCTAGATAATGAAGTAAATAGTTTGGGTTGGTGCCCCAGCACGTTCTTTCCCACTTACGAAAAGCAAAACAAAACAAAAACAACGGCGCTACAGCTTCATAAATAGGGACCTTGGCCCGGAATTTTTCTCACATCAAGGTGCCTAAACTTCTAAAATCTCTAGAATCTTCCCCTTTCGGTTCCATATCCCCCCCCCCCCCCCGCATTTATATGTGTGTTTATGTGAGTGGATTCTATGTTTGGGCATGCTTGAGAAGTCTGGAAGGTCACCTGGAACTGGAGTTAAAGGCCAAAATTTTTAATAGATACGGCTTTTGTGCCTTCTAAAAGGCCCTTTGTACTCAAAAACTTGCAGTGTGTATCTGTAGATGTATCCAACCTTCTTATTAAATAAGAAACACAGAACCAATGCAAAAAAGAAAGCCAAGAGGTCAGAGCTAAGAGCTAAAACCTTACCCTTCCTCCTGCTGTGGTCCTACCTCTCCAACCAGAGCTACTTTCTGTGTTAAAGTCTTTATACGGAGTTCCTGTCCTGCCTTCTCATTGGTTGTAAACCCAACCACATGACCGCCTCCTCACGGCTTGTCTGTATAGACCTCCAGGTTTTCCATGATTGGTATTGAGATTAAAGGCATGTGTATCCAATACTGCCTGTACCCCTGAATACTCAGAGACTTACCCAGCTCTGCCTACCAAGTGCTGGGATTACAAGCGTACGCCACCACTGCCCTGCTTTCCTATGGCTTGCTAATAGCTCTGACCCCCCGGGCAACTTTATTTATTAACATACAAATGACATTTTAATACAAATAAAATATCACTATATGTATCCTTATTGGACAGCACAGTGCTAGAATGTTTTTTTTAAGACTTAAATTTAAATTGTTTTTTTTTTAAGACGTAAATTTAAATTCCATGAAACCAATTTCAGACTTCATTTGTTTCTGTTTGAATTCACCCATTTATGGGGTTGGAGTGTGTGTGTGTGTGTGTGTGTGTGTGTGTGTGTGTGTGTGTGTGTGTGTGTGTGTGTGTTGGTTTTGCAACATGGTCTCTGTATAGCCTTGGCTGGCCTGGAATTCACAGGACTTGCTGAGATTAAAGGCACATACCACCTTGCCCACCTGGCCTATTAATTTTCAACAGTCATTTTGATAATTGAAGCATATGCTTCCTACATATTTTTTTTTTAATTTTTTTTGTTTTTGTAGTTCATTTCTTAATTTTTGAGGTTTGATTATAGCCGTTCTCCTCTCCCTTTCCTCCTTCACTCCCACAGACACCCTCCCACTGTCCTTAAATTCATGGCCTCTTTTTATTAACTGTTATTGTGTGCATATGTTTATCTACATACATATGTATTAAATATATCCCACTCAGCCCTTATAATGTTATTTGTATGTCTGTTTTCAAGGCTGAACATTGGCACTGGGCAACCAGTTTTTGTTGGGGAAGACCACCTCTCCTGATTCCAGCTTTCCTCAGTTGCCGGCAGCTCTTTGTGTAGGGTTGAAGCCCCATGAGCTTTTTCCATTCATTTTATGGTGTCCATTGTTACCCCTCCTTGTTCAGCTTACATTTGGACAGTCATGCTGGTGAGACATTATGGGTGTGGCTTCTGATGTTGCCGGGAGACATGATCTCAGCAAACTCCCTGTTCCTCTGGCTCTTACAGTCTCTCTGCCCCTTCTTCCACAGTGTTCTCCAAGCCTTCGATGCAGAAGTGTTTTCACAGATGTATTTATTGGAACTGGGCTCCACACCTATATTTTTTATGCCTATTCTTTAAAATCACTACAGGCTACATGATGAGTATATAGATTTGGGTAAATTTTAGAACAATTGGTAGAAACTTTTAGTTTGCTCACTTAATTTCGTTTTAGTCTTTTTATTTTGTGATTTGGCCCAGGCTGGCCTGGGACTCATGTGGCAGAGTCTGGACTTGCATTTTGCTTCCCCCTCCCAAATACTAGGACTAGAGGTGCCTGGCTTCATTTTAGCCTATTAAAACTTTTAGTTTTAAAAAGATGTTTTATTTTGCGTTTTTCTTTAATGTGTTTTGCCCTCATGTATGTATGCATACCACATGTAACGTGTGCCCCTGGTGCTGGCAAGGGTCAGAAGGCATTTGAGTCCCTTTAACTGGAGTTTAGAATGGTTGTGAGTAAGCCACCATGTGGGTACTAGGAACTGAACCTGGCTTCTCTGCAAGACAGCAAGTGCTCTTAATTGCTGAGCCATCTTCTACAGACCCTGTTTTACTTCTGGTGTGGATGTGTGCCTGTGAGTACTGGTGCTCATGGGTCCTGCCTTGGAGCTGGATGGAGTACAGGTGAACGTGAGCCACCTAGTGTGGCTGCTGGGAACTGAATTTGGGTCTTAAGCAAGAGCAGCTGCACTCTTGACTGCAGAAACACCTTTCTAGCCCCTTTCATTTCTTTAAATACAAGTCTAGACTAAAACCCTTTGTTTTCCATTACTAAATCTGTTCTTTTAATATATTGAGTCTGTCTACTGCTCTTCCCTTAGTACTTAACCACCCCCTGGTCCTCAGGTTAAGTCTAAACACAACATGGCTGATGAGAAAAATTAAAGAAGTTGGAGTTCTAGAAAGGAAATAGAGAAATAAATTTAGAGCTTAAAACTAGAGCTATAGCCTACAGGGCTTTTTAAATTTTGTTCATCATTCTAGACATTAGATTACTACACCACAGTGGAAACTGTTAATCAAATTATTTGTCATTAGACAATTTACCAATTGTCTACCTACAATCAAATTTAGCTCGATGAAAAAAAAAGAAAAATTACATGTGTTTCGTGCTAATTAGGATTGTGATCCCAGATACTGAAAGGCAAATAGATTTGAATGGTGTATTGAGTTTTTACAAGATGACCTCTTTACAGTTTTAAACCACAAGAAAGGTTGAAAACAGATCACTTACAGGGATATATATATATAGTTGATGCTACCAAACTTTAAGTTTTCTCATAAGAAAATTATCTCTGGGGAGTTTGGAGGAAAGAGTCAGTATACGGTGTGAGTAACAGGTTGTAAAACCAATGTTTCAGGAACCTAGTTTGATCCAGGCCAAAGGTCAGCTCACGTGGTTGTAGCCCGGTCTCCCTGCAGTCCGTGTCAAGAACCCGGAGCCAATGCTAGGCCATTGGTTTCCTTCTTGGACACTTGTTTTCCTGTGGCAGCTGGTGGTGTGACGTAATCAACTCCTGTTTAGTTTTTACAGGCAGGGTCTCACTGTGTAACTGGCTGTCCTGGAGCTGCCCTGTGGAGCAGGCTGACCTCCCCGGCTACTCTTCTTCTGCATCCCCGGCTGCTCTGTCCACTTGGCTGCTCTGACTGCTACCGATCTACACATAACTAGAGCACCAAGTGCTCAGCCAGACTGGCCTGCGCCACACTGGCATTACTTGGCCTTGCCACTTTTAATTACCTCCTGGTGAGTTTGATCATTTTTCAGGGCTCCATGGAACTTTGTTCCAGGCTTCTCTGATGTAAGTAAGGGGACCCTGCTGTGAATATGGGATCCCATAGTCTCTATTTTTTATTATTTCTATTATGATTTCTTATTTAGTACCAGCTTCCTTTAAGACTCTTGGGTCCCTTGAGAGCAGAAGCCAAATTTTGTTTGCTGTTGTGTCCATAGTCCTGGCACACAGATACACTGGAAAAGTACTGAGGGTAAATACGTGGTGGAAACATGAGAAGCAATTCCCTATACCTTTAACCTTTGGTTACTTTTGATTTTCATCTAGATCATTCTAATGTGGACTCTAGTGTTCTTTAGGTACTGAGATTGACATGAAGATGAGATGCTTTTGCCTGGTCTGGTGATGCATCCATCTTTCATTACAGTGAGAGGCAGAGGCAGATGGATCTCCGAGTTTGAGGTTAGGCTGATGTGTCTACAAAGGGCATTCCAGGCTAGCCAGGACTATGGAGTGAGACCCTATCTCAGAAAAGAAGAAAATGCTTTTGTATTCATTTCCTGGTACTTCCTTGCAACCTCAGTGACGAGGAGAGGATACTTAACTGGTGGCAGAAGACTGAGAAATAATATTCTTCCAGATGGCTAACTAACCCAAATGTAAATAGAGGAAAGCTTGCTGTTGTCTCCATGCCTAGCAGGAGTCGGGTGGGGCCAGCTTCAGAACTTAATGTCATAAAAATGTCTTGGTTTGGGAGTTGTTTGTTTTTCCTTTGCTACTAGACTTTCAACCTAGACTTTTAGACGTTCTGCAAGCTCCGCTGTCACTGCCTCTACCACCTGTCAGGTTTTTAGATGAGTGACGGAGCCTCTTACACAATAATTTGAAATCAAGAAATTGTTCTGAATTTTCCCATTTACTTTGTTAGAAAAGTCAGGAAAAATAAAGCATTTTTCTCCTGTAAGTTAGTTTAAATAATGTATTGTACTTGTGTGTACAAAAATACTATGGTTACATTAATTTTAATTGTTTTGGTTCAAAGACACGTTGATAGTACAGAAAGCATAGTGTTGATATCAGAAGCTTTGGGATTATTTCTAGTTCTGCATATACTAAATGTGTGGCCTCAACTTTTGTGAGCCTTAGTTTTCTAATATGTAGTTACTACAATTAAACTACCACAAAATTATGTGATGATACCTTGAAGAGTATAAGGCTTATGCAAATGGTTTTTGTTTATATTAATCACTTTTTATGCAGTGATTCAACATTTTAGCTGATTCTTTTTTTTTGTTTGTTTTTTTGTTTTTCAAGACAGGGTTTCTCTGTGTAGCTTTGCGCCTTTCCTGGATCTTGCTCTGTAGACCAGGCTGGCCTCGAACTCAGAGATCCTCCTGCCTCTGCCTCCCGAGTGCTGGGATTAAAGGCATGCCGCCACCACCACCCGGCTTTAGCTGATTCTTTAATATTTGGGAAATCTTCCTGAATCGGATACAGTTCTGTTTTATTTCCACAGTACTGAACATTGGGAGAAAACTCTATGAGGGTAAGACAAAAGAAGTCTACGAATTGTTAGATTATCCAGGAAGAGTCCTCCTGCAGTCCAAGGACCAGATTACAGCAGGAAATGCAGCTAGAAAGAACCACCTGGAAGGCAAAGCCGAGATCTCCAACAAGATTACCAGCTGTATTTTTCAGTTGTTACAGGATGCTGGTGAGTGCCTCCTCTGTGTCTTTCATATACATCAGTTTTCAGGGGGAGAAATTATTTGGATTAAGAACACGTTATGCTTACCCGTGTATTTTATTACATCAAATGCGGGTAACTGGCTCTTTCTCTGGGTGTTAACCTGTTTGGGAATGTCTCACAGGCTAAGCTGCACATACTAAAATCAAGGCAAGAGCTTTTAAGGTTCACTGTTACAGTTTCCTGGTTTGGAAGCAATGGTGTTTAAGTTCAGAGAAACCTTAAGCTGGGGATAGCTCGGTGATATAGTACTTGCTTAGCTTGCACAAAGACTGACGTTCAATCTCCAATATTGCCCACAGTCTTAGTTACTTTTCTGTTACCATGACTGAGGCAACTTATAAAAGAAAGTATTTAATTTGGGGCTTATAGTTCCAGGGAGTAGAGTCCATGGCCATGGTGGGGGGTGGGGGGGGCAGGCAGGCAGGCCAGGCCAGGCCGGGCAGGGCAGGGCACTGGAGCAATGGCTGAGAGCTCACACCACAAATAGGAGGCACAGAAAGCTAACGCCATGACAACCTCATCCATCCAGGGCCACACCTAATCCCAAACAGGTCCACCAACTGGGGACCAAGCATTCAAACGCACCTCCCACAAAGAAACAAGAATTTAAGAAACTAACAGTTTCCTACAGTCATCAGTCAAGTGAACCACTGGTGTAATTTCCCTCTGCAAGGCAGTCTTTAGCCTTAGGGAATTTAACTCTAAAAGAAGCCTTCCGGTATTAGCAACATCAAGTCGTAACTGGAGTGTACTCCCTGGAATGCTCACGGTTGTTTCTTTGTTCTGCCTACTTTAAACAGTACAGAATTGTAGGTCCCTCTTCTGTTTGTAAACACTGAGAAGTATTTGAAGATAGCAGCTGTGCCTTCCTGCCCTGCTGTTCTAAGTATAAGTGACTGGGCTGAACTTAGGACAGAGGTCCACCTTTTGAAAAACTGAAGGAAGACTTTTCTTCCAGTGGATAAGTTAAATAATATTGGAGTAAAGGGAGTCAGTTAGGATTTTTTTTTTATTACTGTTTATTGGATCTTGAGGTTTTGTTTTCCAAGTTTATGTGTATTTGCTGAAGTGGGGGGGGGGCAACCACTCGCATGCATGAGCTCTGGTATACGAAGAGGGCATCTAGTCCCATGGAACTAGATTACAGGTGGTTGTAAACTTTGGTGAGGATGCTAGGAACCACACCAAGTTCTGCAAAAGCAATGCTCTCAACTGCAGATCTGCCTCTCTAGTGCATGATATATTTAAACTATTATCAGAGAGGTTATTAGTTTCCAAAGTCACAGGTTCCATTCCAAACAGCTCTTTGGCTTAGCTTTTCAGTTATAGTCAAAGAGAAGAGAATGGAAGAACATGTGATGGATGCTTTCTCAAGGACATTTAACGTTAAAAGAAAAGCTATCTTCAGGATTTAGGGCTGTTCTGATTGATACTGAACTGTAGAACATGAGAATTCTGTAGTCAGGTTAGCTTTAGAGGTAACTTAACACCACTCGGATGATTTATGTGCTTTCTACAGTTAGTTGGTGGTATGGAGGGGAGAGACTCGGTGTCTTTAGAATACACTGACTACCTGGAGGGTAAAACACTCTGAGCTGGACTTTAGACCTGGTGTGTGGTTTGCCATGTGATATGAAAATGAACCTGTCTGCTGTTTTGATAACTAATAGAAAAACATTTTATTATTTTAATTTTAATTATGTATGTCTGTGTGGGGGTATGTGCATTTGAGTGCAGCTGCCATAAAAGGCCAGAGGCATTGGATGCCCTGGAGCTGGTTATAAGGGTCATGGGCACCTGGATCCGTGGTCCTCTAGGACATCAGTAAGCAGTTAACCGCTGAGCCATCTCTCTAATCCCATGGTGGGGGTGTTTGATGGGTGTTTTGAGATGGCTAAGCAGGTAGAGCACTTGCTATGTAAGCCTAACTTGTGCGAGCTCTACCCCCAGAAACCATGTACAGAGGGGAGAGCTGGCTCTGCAGTGTCTCCACGTACAAAAGCACTCACCCACATACGTATATGTGCATCAGAATGAATTGAAAGAGGAAAGAAAATTAAAGGATGAGAACTTTATTCTTTAGGGTCTTACTTACCTTTAAAAAAAAATTTACTGCTTTTCCCCCTCTTTTATCATCAATATGTAGGTATCAAAACCGCTTTCACCAAGAAATATGGGGAGACTGCTTTCATTGCACCCCAATGTGAAATGATTCCAATTGAATGGGTGTGCCGAAGAATAGCAACTGGATCTTTTCTCAAAAGGAATCCTGGTGTAAAGGAGGGATATAAGTTTTACCCACCAAAGGTGGAGATGTTCTTCAAGGTGATTGCTTTTGTGACTTCAATCACAAACTCAAAATGTTAAACATTATTGAAACATCTGATAGTGCATGTGCCATACTAGAAATTCATGTTGATAATATATGCTTACATTAGCAATGATAAGTCAGGTTTTGGAGGGGGATCTGTGAAAATGTTTTGACATTTTTAAAAAGATTTAGTTGCGTGGTGAGCCTTGTGATACATACCTGTATTCCTGCCCGGTAAGCAAGGAATGAAGGCAGGAGCTGGAGAGAAGACTCCACGGTCAAGGTATCTGCTCTTCCAGAGGACCCGAGTTGGATCCCAACACTCACGTTGTGGCTCACAGCTAGTCAGCTCCAGTGCCAGGGATGTCATGGTCTCTTCTGGAATGCAGGCACACACACATGCAGGCAAAACGTCTATACCTTACTTAGAAATAAAATGTAAAGGAAAGAAGGGGCGTAGAAAAATTACTAGTTCAAGCCCAGCCTGGGCCATCTAATGAGACACCATCCATAAGAATTTTTGTTGTTGTTGTTGTTGTTGTTTTGTTTTGTTTTGTTTTATTGATTTTCGATACAAGGTTTTTCTGTGTGGCCCTGCCTGGCTATCCTGGAACTCACTCTAGACCAGGCCTTGAACTCAGAGATCCGCCTTCCTCTGCCTCCCAAGTGCTGGGATTTTTATAATTTTAATCATAATACGTACATGTTATACAATTAACTGCTTAAAAATGCAAATACACATGACACAAATACATTTATACACATAAAAATTGCTTTACAGGAAGAGGATAAATTTGGCTTGAGTATTTTATTACCTAGAATAAATTGCTTATCTAAATAACTTAAAAGAACTATTAAAAGCCAACAAATGAGGGACCGGAGAGATGGCTCAGCAGTTAAGAGCACTCGCTGAAGGCTCAAGTCCCAGTGCCCACACGGCTGCTCACATCTGCCTGTAACTACTTCCAGCGTGTCTGCTTCCCTCTTCTGGCCTCCACGGGCACCAGGCACGGATACAGTGTACAAATGGCGTGTTATGTGTGAGCGAAGTGCACATAATAGGTAGTCAGGTAGTCAAGCTAAGGTTCAGCACCTGCTACTCTTCCAGAGAACCAGAATTTGGTCTCATCCGCACACATGGAACACAACACACAAATGAAAATGAAAGTTTTTAAGTAGAAAAATAAAAATAATTACTTGAATCATAGGGTATTCTGGGATAAAATTAAATTGGAAAATAGCAATTTTTTTTTTTTTTTTCCTGAGATAAGGTTTCTCTGTGAAGCCATGGCTGTCCTGGAACTAGATTTGTAGACTAGGATGGCCTCACACTCAAAGGTCCACCTGCCTCAGCCTCCCGAGTACTGGGATTAAAAGCATGTGCCACCACTGCTTGGCAAAAATTTCAGTTCTTAGGAACACATTCAAGGAAAAAAAGACTTTATTTTTTCTGGAAAGTTCAAAATTGGAGGTTTAAATGAGCTGTACTGCTATGTTTTGTTCTCAGGATGATGCCAATAATGACCCGCAGTGGTCTGAAGAGCAGCTCATCGCTGCAAAGTTCTGTTTTGCTGGACTTGTTATAGGCCAGACTGAAGTGGACATCATGAGTCATGCTACACAAGCTATTTTTGAAATCCTGGAGAAATCGTGGCTGCCCCTTAACTGTACACTGGTCGATATGAAGGTACAGATAAAATAGGTTGTAAAATGAAGGATGTAACTAAGAAATGTCTGTAGTAGTGTGTGCTTCTTTCAAATCATTTCCTTGGTGATATGCTGCTTCTAGATTGAATTTGGTGTTGATGTAACCACCAAAGAGATTGTTCTTGCTGATGTTATTGATAATGATTCCTGGAGACTCTGGCCATCAGGAGATCGGAGCCAGCAGAAAGACAAACAGGTATGTAGTGCTTTGAGCTTGTTGTCTTTTGTAAGATCAAGCTGTGGTAGTGGTGAGGGGGAAAGAGGATGTTAGTCTGATTGATTGATTCGTGTTCACCTTTCAAAATCATCTCTCTCTGCTGGAGATAACAGCTCAATGGCAGGGCACTTGCTTAGCACACACAAGGCCCTGGATTCAACCCTCAGTACCAAAAAGTAAAGGTGAACAGAAATCTCCTGTGGTCATAAGGAAAACTTTTAACCTACAAAGCAGGTTTTGTGTTTGTCATCTTCAGATTCTTAAACAGTAAAGGAACAAGTGTCCTTGTTTACCTAATAAGCATCTTCACAGTATCAAAACTAACTGCCAGATCTGGGGCTCTACACACCAAGTCTTAGGGGCTTACGTCAGTTACTTGCAGTTGCTAATGAAGAAAGCATTTGACCGTAAATGAAAGGCGAAACTTTACTTTGCTGCTGAACTTTTTCATTGAAAAAACATTTGTACATCAAGGTGCATTTTCAGATACGTGTCATTATGCATACTTGTCATAAGCTCTACTTAAGGAAGCAAGTGTTTTAAGATAACAGAGAAAATTATTTTTTAAACTTTCTTATTTTCTAGTCTTACCGTGACCTCAAGGAGGTAACTCCGGAAGGACTCCAGATGGTAAAGAAAAACTTTGAGTGGGTTGCAGATCGAGTGGAGGTAATTCTTCTCTAGTAAACCTGCAATAAAACATTATGTTTTTTATTTGATGACATCACTGGGCTGAGGAATTGACTCAGCAGTTGGTAAAGGGTTTGCCTGCTCTGCAGGCATGAAGACCTGGCTCTCATTCTCCAGCACCCATGTAAAACACCAAAGAAAATACCAGATGCGGCGGCAGCATGCATTTGTAATTCCAAGGCAGGAGGACCCTGGGCCTCCCATGTTGGCCAGCATACTTGACAAGGTCCAGGCCGCTGACAGTCCTGTCTCTAGAAGAAGAGAAAGGAAGAAAAAAGTTAGATAAATAGATACAACTGACAAGATGGCTTAGTGGTTAAATCACTTGCTACACAGGGAAAAAGCTGAATCCACAAAGTTCTCTGACATCCACATTTGTGTGGACACACATACACAAAAATAAATTGAAAATTTGTAAATTAAAGAGAAAATTGGATGGTGCCTGAAGAACTTCTAAAGTTGTTTGCTGGACTCCACACGTTTATACGTAGCAAAAACAAAAAAGTGTTTCAAGCCAGGTGCGATGGTGCATGCTGACAGTCTCAGCTATTTTGGAGGCCAAGACATGAAGACTTTAAAGTTCCAGGCCAGTGTGGGCAACCTGATTAAGTGAAACTGTGCAGGTGGTTGTGAAAGGAGTTGGAGTTTTTTCTGTCCCAACCACCTGGTCCCAAATAAACACAGAAAAGCTTACATTAATTACAAAATGCTGTCCCGATAGTTCAGGCTTATTACTAACTAGCTCTTACGTTTAAATTAACCTGTTTCTAATAATCTATATGTATTGCCATGTGGTCCGTGGCTTTACTGGTCCTCTGGCATCTTGTTTCTTAGGCAGCTCACTGGCATCCCTCTCAATTCTGCCCTTCTTCATCAGAGTTGTCAGTTGGATTGTCCCACCTAACTTTATCTTGCCATGCTATAGGCCACACAGCTTTATTATTAACCAATGAGAGTAGTATATATTCACAGCGTACAGAAGGATCATCCCACGGCAGGTTGTGGTGGGGTGGGGGGTGTTTTGTATCTGTTTTCAGTGACTTTGAAAGAAAAGAACATGTTTAGAAATGACCCCAGCCATGCTACCTTGCGAGAACTCTGCTGTTAAGTTCATATCCCATTCTCAGATTCTGGTGTGGAAACCTAAGATCCTGTTTCTAACCCCTGTGTATCACTTGAATTTTTATGCTATTACTGCTATGAGTCTATGAATGCTGAATGGGATTCGTATGAGTCATAATCACTTTTTAGAAGATTGTTTCCAATTTATGTATTATGTATATATAGAGTTCAAAGCAGCCAACTAACAAATTTATAACCTAACCTAATTTGGTTGATTATGCCTTGAAAGGTTCAACAGAATATGCTGAAATACTTTGTTATTCTCTAAATAGTAAGATGCTTATTGTCCTCTTCATTAATTAGTAAACATAATTTGTCTCGTAAAAACTCTTATCTGTTGGCAGGCAGGTTCACACCTGTGATTCTAAGACCCAGAAGGCAGTAGGATGTAAGTTTGAGGCAAGCCTGAGCTACATAGCCGGTCCTTATCTAAATTTAATATATATATGAAAGTTTTCATAATTAAGATATGTATATATATATATCCTAATTATGAAAACTTTCATATAGAGGTAGGTTTGGGGTGTGTTTTGTTTTTTTTTTGAGACAGGACCTCCCTTTGTAGACCAGGATGGCCTCCAACTCCCAGGGATTCACCTGCCTCTGCCTCTTTGGTATTGGAATTGAAGGTATGTGCCACTGTGCCTAAGATTTTTATTATCATTTTAATGATCTTGTTCTGCTTAATTTTGGTCTGTTCAGAAAGAAAATGTCAACTATGCATGGTAGCACACACTTTTAATCCTAGCACTTGGAAGGGAGATAGGGCATACATATCTCTGAGGTTGAGACCAGCCTGTTCTACATAGTGAGATTTGTCTCTGAAAACAAAACAACAACTCCTTGTGCTGAGGATGTAGCTCCGTTTACAAGTGCTTGCCTAGCATGCATGAAGCCGCAGGTTTGATTCCATCCAGGACTGCATAAAACCAAATGTGATGGTAGACACCTGTGATCCAGCACTCGGGAGAGTCAGGAGTTGGAAGATTATGCTTGGTTACCTGTGAGTCCCAGGTCAACCGGGGCTACATAGGACCTCAAAAAAGGAAGGGAAGGGACGAGGGAATGAAGGAAGCGAAGGAAAAAAAACAGAAAAACCAGCTGTCTGGGTACTTGGGAGGGAGAGAGTCAAGAATGAGTGTCAGGAATTGGTGGTCGTCCTCAGCTATGGAACGCCCTGACTCGGCACCCCTACACACACACACACACACACACACACACACACAGAGGAAGGAAGGAAAAGAAAAAGTACTCTGTTGCACTGACTGCTGTGGCACCCATTTTTGTCTTTCTCATGCCCCTGTGTTTCTTCTCCAGTTGCTTCTGAAGTCAGACAGCGGGTGCAGGGTCGTGGTGCTGATGGGTTCAACTTCGGACCTTGGGCACTGTGAGAAAATTAAGAAGGCCTGTGGAAATTTTGGGATTCCATGTGAACTTCGAGTAACATCTGCCCATAAAGGACCGGATGAAACTTTGAGGATTAAAGCAGAATATGAAGGTAAACTTTATAAATAACTAGAGAATTTCAGCTATTTCTGATTTTGGTAAAAGATTTTAAAATACATATTTTTTGAATAATAACGTATAAAAGAGCCTTTCCATATTTCCAAGGAAAATCATGTAGCACACCTATACTTTTACACTTATCTCCAGGGATGCATTAGAAAGGAACAAGGGAAAAGAACTTAAAATACAGGTGTGGCAGGGCTGGAAAGATGCCTCAGTTGAATTCCCTGCACCCACATCAGGCAGCTCAGAACTGCCTGTAATTCCAGTTCCAGGGAATCTGACATCCTGTGGCCTCTTTGGGCACCTGCATGCATGTGACCATACAAACTCATGCAGGCACACATATTTATATATATATATTTTTTTATCTTTAAAATTAAAAAAAAATGGCTCATTGATTAAGAGCACTCACAGCCATCGGTAGCTCCAGTCCCGGGGATCCATTGCCTTCTTGGCCTCCAAGGGCTCTGCACACATGTGCATAGACTTGGAGACAAAACAGCCATATGTGTAAAATAGAAATTGCAAGTAAAACCTTTTTGGAAAGTACAAGCATGAAAGAAAACAAACTACACCTGTAAGGACATGGGGTCTCCTTGTCTAATTAGCAATGCTCCTTGAGCATTGTTTCTGTGTGTTCCAAAAGAAGGGCCTCCTACCTGGTAGTGGGAGGCCTAAGGCTGAAGCAGCAGAGCCTCTCTGTATCTTGTCAGCTTTCTTGGAAGGAAAGAAGAAATAAAGCTATAGTTTCAGGAGACAATACATTACATAATTGATCGGCTGTCATTGATCTAAAATACTGAAATCTGTATTCATGAGAATACTTTTCTTAACTGGAAGAAATGTTGGATGATTCTCTGAGTCATTACTACAAAAGTGTGGTTAATGATGGGAGGAGGGCTTCTGGTCCTTTTAATAAGCTAATGAAGGTTTGAATTCTTTCTCCAGAAAGGCGGACTAAGTTGTAGTATTAGCTCAGTTGGTAGAGTGCTTTCTTAGCATGCAAGAAATTCAGGATTCAATATCAGCACCACATAAAACCAGGAACAGATATCAGCTATAATCATAACAGCTGAGAAGGTCAGGATTGCTGTAATTCAAGCTGAGCCTGGGCTAGAGTAAGACCCTATGTGAAATATATCAAGTTCTTAAAGTTTGAAGTTTGCATATGCACTTCGTTGTTGGTTGTCCATACTGGAAGTCTCAAGCACCCTAAGCGTTTTAACTGTGGGTGCTTTACTCCATGGGCCCGGTACCCAGACACTGAATATTCCCTATTAAATGAGTCACCTGGCACCCTGTTGAAGGGCAACTCAACATGAAAGATAGCTGGTGAGTTTCTCCATGGTGCTGAGGCTAAGCAGCAATAGCAGAAGGAAGCTATGATACTTTTTCCATAGCAGACTACTAAAAGATTAAGTTCACTTTTTATTTTATGTTCATTTTTATTGGATAAGTGCATACAGATTCCTGTGCCATGGAGCATGCATGGAGGTTAGAGCAGCTTGCCTGAGTCAGTCTCTCCTATTAGAGGAGGAGTTCCAGAGGTCAAGCATAGGTCATCAGGCTTGGCACCAAAGTCTCCCTTACCCACAAAGCCATCTCACCTGCCCAGCATTGTCTTGTTCCTGCTGTTACTGTCAACAAAACAAAAGGACCTGATTATCTTGTAATCTCCCTAGGGGATGGCATACCTACTGTATTTGTCGCAGTGGCAGGCAGAAGCAATGGTTTGGGCCCAGTGATGTCTGGTAATACTGCATATCCAGTTATCAGCTGTCCCCCCATCACACCAGACTGGGGTGCTCAGGATGTCTGGTCATCTCTTCGATTGCCCAGTGGTAAGACCTTGAAAATTTTCAATACTGCCTATATACCCAAAATTTCAAGATGCAATCTCAGTGTCTCTACCTAGTCTCATCTATTAATATTTGTTTACACTTCTTAGCCATAGCCTACTAATTTTAAGTCAGATTTTATATTATTCTATATTTATATGCTGAATAAGCATTTAAGAAATAAGGACTTGAATTTATTATCATCTTTTTATTTATTTTGAAGTTAACAGCTCATTTTTCTGTCTTTTTCTTTCTGAACCAATAGGTCTTGGCTGTTCGACTATACTTTCTCCAGAAGGATCTGCCCAGTTTGCTGCTCAGATATTTGGGTTAAACAACCATTTGGTGTGGGCCAAACTTCGAGCCAGCATATTGAACACATGGATATCTTTAAAGCAAGCTGACAAGAAAATCAAAGAATACAATTTGTAAAAGTAATTTTTAGGAGAAAAGTTACACATTCCTTGTTTGGATTAAAGAGAAAAGAATTCAAGCAAAATGATTTCACATCAGAGAAAACAATTCAGTTTACTAGTGAACAAATGAGCCTAGATGTATGGGTTGACAGATTGTCAGTGAGTATTTGTTACTGATATTCTCTAGCTCTGAATAGTGATGTATCCCTGTAACCTCATTACACCAGAGGCTGAGGCAGAAGATCTATATGTTGAGATCCTATTGGGGGAAAAAAAAACTATAGTTAGTAAAATTGTTATGACACTATTAAATTAAATACCACCTACTGTATAGCCATTGTTGGGCAGTTATGTAACATTAGCAGAGAAATGTCATTGATGGAGCTGGAGCTGTGGCTCTTGCAGAGGAACTGAGTTGGTTAATTAAGTATGATTCCTAAATGCTAATAATGACTTTTTGTAAAGCAGTAGTTGCTACTTGATCTTTTGCAGTTCATGATTTGAAAATTAAAATACTTGTATTGTTTATGCTAAGAACAATATATTCTTCTCACTGCGTGGTCTGTACATTGTAGGTCATTACCTAAGAAAGTACACAGCTACAGGAATCTCCAGCTAAGTTTGTGCTTTCTTGGGTTTGTCTTTACAGTGGCGAAGAAACCCTAGGGCCTTACCCATGGTTTGCTTGGGGCTTTTGTTTTGTTTTTAAAGTAATTGAGAGCAGGGGTGGAAGAAGCACATGGAACAGAAGTGGTGCAGAGGACTCTTTCCTTAGGTTTGGGGTATTAGGACAATTCTCCATGGAAAAAGGCAGTCACCTTGCCATTCCAATAAAAGATGAGTAAATACTGCTTAGCTGTTTAGCTAGGTTTGGTAGGTGCCTCTGTGGGTCATAAACTTTTATTTTCTGTAAAATGTTTTAGCCACACCTGCGGTCACCCTCCTACCAACCGCCTTTTTCAGAATTGGATCTCCAGTTTGTAATCAGGGAGTGGGTACGGGTAGGTGAGGTGGTGGGCTAGTTGGTTGTTTAGCTAGTATATAATCTGGACAGTGGCCCTAGCCAGATTCACTTCTGTAACCTCTGACGTTACAGAGAAGACACATTTTGTCCTTCATGAAGCTTAGCTGTAGATGCCATCAGTGTTTCCCCATCCTTTGGCATGGTCATCACATGCATGTTTAGGGAAGTGACCTAATCCACTGAGCCAGTTCGGTCTTGTGTTTACTCCTCTCTTCTGCTCTCCTGGCTTCTCTACCTTAAGGACTCTCGATAGTCCTGAACATATTTACTATGCCTAGCTTGAAATTTCGTGCTCCCTTTCAGTGCCAACTACCACACCAGCAAGTTGGCTACAAATATACACAATCTAGGAAGCGTGGGATTATAGAGAGTTATATGAATGAACTCACTTTATTGTAGTTTATCTGAAACCCATAATTCAGTGTTTGGAAATCACTGCATTACACTATACAGCACTGATTTCCTATGGGTCACTACTCTTTAATCTGAGCAGCCATGTGTTTGCATGTAATTTACATGTCCATTGTTAGGAGAAGGGAGTTTAGGCTTGCAGAGAAGCTGCCACAGATGAAATGGTGACAAACCCACACCAGTCTGTATGTCTAACCTCTCACCTACTCAGATGCTACCTCATATGATCTACTTGCTTGGGCTCTGTAGCATGTAACTGACCGTTCCTTCAGCTAGTCATCAAGATAGTTACACTTATTGATCTTCACACCCTTTTCTTAGGTATTGGTGCCTTTACTGTAAAGTTCTTAGCAGTGTTAGGTGAACTTAACACTTTAAGCTAAAGCTAGAATGAATGACTCCTAGCTCTGTACTGCTAGACTTCGTATGTTTAACCATTTGTTTCTGCCTGTCTGTCCCATGGGCACCATCATAAAAACCATAGTGCCTGTAACTTCAGCTCCTCATTCACTGTCTGCCAAGTTAGAAACTAGATTCCATCCTTGATCTTCTCTAACCTTTCACAACCTTAATTGCCAAGTCTTGTCCATTGTAACTTCTGACTAGGCTTTGAATTGACACTGTCCTATCTTCTATACAAATGAGTTAAGATTTAACATTTGCCTGATGCCTACAGGCCCCCATTCTCCCCTGAGCCTTCGATCACCCTAAGACTAATGCAGTCTTCTCATTTGCAGCATAGATTCTGAAAAGGTTTGGCTCTTTATTTAAAAAAAAAAAAATGCATAGACTGATCCAGGTGTGGTGGCACATGAAAATCCCAGCACTTTGGAGGCAGAGGCAGGTGGGTCTCTGATTTCGATGCCAGCCTGGTCTACACAGAGAAACCTTGCCTCGAAAAAAGAAAAATCCATAAATCATTGGATTTCACAGGTTCCTTAGCTATTTGAAAGCCTGTTTGTGGACAAGAGGTTAAAAGTCATTGGTGTAAGCAAGGCCTGATAATGAAACTCTGATCCCAGCTACTCAAGAGTCTCCCAGGTTCAAGGCCAGCCTAGGCCATGTGAGACCCTCTTAGAAAGGGAAAGGTGCTGGGGATATAGTCTAGTGGTAGAGCACTTCTGTGGCATGCACAAGGCCTTGGGAGGAGGAATCACTTATCCCCCCACAAACATTAAAATGCTGGTTATTTGGTCTTCATTCTCAGTGTCCATAAAACATAACCATGGAGGCTATAATCGTTCTCTGCTGGATTGTAAACTCTAGAGAAATCTGAACGTTTCCCTCACGCTGTTAGGTACACCTGACCGAAACTAATTAAAAGGGTGGGTTTATTTTGGCTCACAGTGGGGAAGGCATGCTGGCAGAAGTCCTAGTCATGTGCTCTCAGGGTCAGAAAGCAGAAAGGTGAGTGAATGCTAGTTAGTGCTCAGCTCCCTCTCTGCTTTTCCCTCTTGTCCATGGCCTGGCTCATGGGGTGGTGCTGCCCATGTTCAGCATGAGTCATCCTGGCTCACTTAAGCTTTTCTGGAAACACCCTCACCAGCACATCCAACGGTATGTTTCCATGGTAATTATAAGTCCTGTCAACTTGGCAGTGAAGAGTAACCATCACAGTTTCTGCTATGCCTAGGGGTCTCCTAGAAATTAGAATTACATTGTTTTTAACATCTAGACAGGCTTACTGTTTGTTCCTTAAACAGCCATAGCCATGTGCTGATGTTCCTGCTCTACCACCCCTTTGTGGAAGACCCCACCTAACTGGCACATTTTTAAGCATGGATAGACTAGTTAATAGGATCATCCATTAAGCAGTGGTCATCATCAGTTTTACCACTTGTTTTTAAATTTTATTTATAAATATGTATCCAGGTGTGGGTATGTGCATGTGAGTATCAATGTCCTCAGACCAGAGTTGTCAGATTTTCCTAGAACTGGGGTTACTTCCTAATGTGGGTGATGGGAATCATGCAGGTCCTCTGGAAGAACAGTATATTCTCTTAACCAATGAGCAATTTCTCTAGCTCATTAGTTTCTTTTAATATGCAGTATAAGTCTTCAGTATAATTGTTTTGTGTGTCTCAAAGTATGTTTTGTTAATGTACATCAACTTTCATCATTTCCATGGTTTGTAGAGAAACATTTTTAAGTGTGCAAGTAGTACAGTTTTTATTAAGTTTGCCCCACACTTGATCTATGGCCGAGGGTAACCTTGAACTTCGGATCCTCCTACCACTGCCACCTGGTTTATGTGGTGCTGAGGATTGGACCCACGCCTTTGTGAATGCTAGGCAAGCACTCTGCCAACTAGCTACATCCCCAGCCCTGGTTTTTAAGTTTTTCTTGGAATTTCTGTTGCTTCAATAAATAACCTAAAATCAAGTGAGTTAATAATATATGTAAACCTGGCAAATGACTATATTACATCTATTTAACATCCTGTATAGAAAATGAAATTCTAACTAACTCACCATGAAAACCACCCTAACTAGATCATCAGCTAGGTTTGTTTCTGAGCTGTGGTCCAGACTGCCATTATTTAGCATGGGAATCCCTAGGGCAGGTTAACCTGTGGTCCCAGCATATGAAAGGCAGTTCAGGCTGATGTGGGGCTAAATAGCACTTGTCTCATGGGCTAGTTAGTGTAAAACAGTATGTGTGGAAGCTTCTCAGGGATCATGAGTGGCCAAGTTTACTCATATACTTACAAGCTTCTCAACCTCTGTAGCTGTCAAGTTAATTACAAGTCTTCACGTGCATGCACCATTGCTTCTCTTTCCCTGGAGACCTCCCACAAATACAACCTATAACATGCACAAGGTCCTGAGGATGCAAAGATGAGTAAAGCTGGATTTCTGCCCTTACAAAGTCTTTGCTAAACAGTCCATTGTAGTGTTTGGAAATTTTGGTGTGTGTGTGTATGGGGGCGTGCACGGGGGTGGGGTGGGGTGGGGGGTGTGTTTGTTTGGTTTTGGTTGTTGATTTTGGTTGATTTTTGTTTGGGATCACCCACCCCTGTAGAAGGGATTGAACTCGGGGGCGTGTGTGCTAGGCAAACAACTACCACTGAATTAGAGCTTCAGTACTTTAAATGATCCTAATATCGAACAGTGACAAGGTACTTTTGATAGACTTTGTTCTCCTAAGAAAAAATACAGAGAACAAAAGGGGATTAACGTCTCCTTTCATTCCCGATCATCAGTTTTTCCATAAAACTTACCACCACCTAGTAGTATATTTTTGGTTTATTGTCTATCACTTCCAACTAGGTAGTACATAACCCAAGTACACTGGACATTTTGTTTCATCTCAGCAACTGTAAAGTTCTAGCACAGGCATGTATGTGGCACTGAAATACTCACTGAATGAAAAAAGTGCATATTCCCAAAGATGGGGATGCAGAACTAGTGTCTGTCCAGCAGCTGTCCTCCAAAGGTCCCTGTCACACTGTTGGAAGGTGGTGGAAGTTTTAGAAGTGGGGACCTAGTCGGGGTGTGCTCTTAAAGGGGACATTTGGACTGGGACTTCTCCCGCATCTTGCTTCCCAGTAATCATTACGTGAGCAGCTTTAGGTGACTACCACAAGCTTCCCACCATGATGCTCTTCCTGGCCAAGGTTCCAAAACAACAAAGCCAACCTACCGTGGGCTGAAATTTGTGAAATCATGATCCAAGATACTCTTTTCTCAAATTCAACATGATGTATTACGCTGAGTGCATAAAGTTGGCAGGCACCTTATGACCATTGGCTAGACAGTTTCAGCCTTTGACTCAGACAAGAAATATAAATAGTGGTTTAAAAGCTGAGTAACAGCCTGGCAGTGGTGGCGTACACGTTTAATCCCAGGCAGAGGGAAGTGGATCTTCATGAGTTCAATGCCAGTTTGGTTTACAAATCGAGTTCCAGGGCAGTCAGAGCTATTACACAGAGAAACCCTGTCTCGAGAAAAAAAACCAAAAAGCTGAGTAACAACCGCCATTAGGAGAACCTGGGGTTGACTGGGGGAAGTGAAGGGAGGTTTAGCACAGGTCTCCTAGGTACATAAAAAGCAGTGATAGTAAACAAAGTAAGGTCTCTGGCCTCAGGACTGTAAGAGTGAGATGGGACTTGAAGGATCAGTGCTCAACACAGTCTTGTACCGAGTGTGTAGCTGATGGTGAGAGCATTTGCTTTATGGGACTGCTCTCCAGCGCCACACAAGGAAGTTGGCTCTCTGAACCAGAATGTAGACTGGATACATGAACAAGTTTCTTTAAAGAAACACTTTAAGGAAGTCCTCCAAGAAGTAGTTTACTATGTGGCATCTCCATGAGTTGGAGAATCCAGTTCAGAACGTGGGCATTCTCACCCGGTTGGGCTGCAGCCCTCTGCTCCTGAACTGGATCTTAAAAACTAACAATTTCGCCGGGCGGTGGTGGCGCACGCCTTTAATCCCAGCACTCGGGAGGCAGAGCCAGGCGGATCTCTGTGAGTTCGAGGCCAGCCTGGGCTACCAAGTGAGTTCCAGGAAAAGGCACAAAGCTACACAGAGAAACCCTGTCTCGAAAAACAAAAAAAAAAACCTGACAATTTCGGTGAGCCCCTTCTGAATCCGACGCCCGCTCCCTCCAGCCGCCTTTTCATCGGGAGTAGGAGTGACAGTCACTGGGTAAACAAATTTCTTGCCGCAAGACCCTAAGAAGACCGGCTTCCGACGCTAGCTCTGGGGCCGACGCGCTCGTGACTCCCGGTCTCCTAGCAACCGCCAACTTCCTCCTCCGCCCGGCCAACCTCGAGATTCTCTTCCGGGGCAGAGGTCGCCCCTCTCCTCCCACCCCCTCGTCTCCTCCAAGATGGCGAGCGGCGGCAGCGGCGGGGTGTCGGTGCCTGCGCTGTGGAGTGAGGTGAACCGTTATGGCCAGAACGGCGACTTCACGCGTGCCCTCAAGACCGTCAACAAGAGTGAGTGTCGGGGCGGCCGGGGCCGTCAGGGGGACGCCGCCCGGGTCCAGCGCGCGACCCCTGGGCACAGCGCCGTGGGGACCGCTGCGTCCTCCGGCGCAGCCCCAAGCCCGGGGCCGGGTCGCAGCCCGGCGGCCACCGGCGGCCCGAGCCCGGCTGCTTAGGGCCACGTGTACTTACTTCCCTCCGTACCCGCGGGTTCCGACGCGAGGGGGAGGGGGGACTTAAAGAGACCGCGGCGCCCGGAACCGCTTCCAAATTGGTCTTGATCCCTCAACCTCTGCCGGATTTTTGCGGGGATGTCCGATTGACTCCTCTTCTTCGTTATCTTGAGGGAAGTGATCCAGACAGTGTCGTGGAGGAGACTTGTTGACTGGGGCTGGGGCAGGAGTAGGGGGCAGGAGAAGGCACCTTCCTCCATACGTAACATCCGTGTTGCAGACATGGTGGAAGTGTTGCACGCTCTCAAGGGGAGAGGTGTGAATGTCCAGCCTACCATTTATTCGTTTCCACGTACAGAGTCTCCCCCGTGGTGTTTAGCCAGAGTGAGTGTGTGTGTGTGTGTGTGTGTGTGTCCCCGCGTGAGTACGACATTTAAAATAACCTAGGAAGAAAAGTTTGATCTGTGTTCTTACCCTCATAAGTGATCATTTCTCATTGAATTGTCTTCAGTGTGAGATTCCATACGTTGTTATTCTCCACTACATGCCTGTAATATGGCCATGCCGTAGTCTGTTCAGTAGATGCACCTGCGTGTGTGAGGCTTGGTAATGTAACTGCCAAATGGTTTAGCTGTGCAAAGCAATAGTTATGTAAAGGGTTTAGCAGCAACATACACTTGGCAACTTTGGGGTTTTGAGTTACTATGAAAATAGTGATGGTGACCCCAGTGCATTGAGGGGAATAGCTACTAATTAGAATCCTTGATTCCCAAACTTACTTGAGTGAACAGTAGCCCTTAACCGGTCCTCCAACCAATACATAGTAGCAGTGTAACACTCTGCAGCAATACTTCGATCAGCCAAGAGTGCCACCTCAGCAGTAAATGTTAATTTCTAGAAATCCCTTTGATTCCTAAACTGAGAATTGAACTCCTGTAGTTGACCAGGAGCAAGGGCAGCTATGACCTTAGTCATTTTGACACTGACCTGCATTGAACCTAGGCCGCCTGAGTTATTTGTACGTCTCTTCGATCTCCTTATGGGAAAGGGAAGTTTTGAGTATTTCTTTGGAACATTTCCACAAGATAAATGGTGTCTACGTTGTACTTTTTGTTTTGCAGTGCTGGAAATTGGACTTAGGGCCTCACATTTGTTAGGCACGCTATATTGCCATTTTTATTTAGTAAAAATGGGGGAAAGGCGTGGATTTAAAAATGACTTTCCTGAAATTGTTCTCTAGTATTGCAGATTAACAAGGATGATGTAACCGCCCTGCACTGTAAAGTTGTCTGCCTTATCCAGAATGGAAGTTTCAAAGAAGCCTTGAATGTCATCAATACTCACACCAAAGTGTTAGCCAAGTAAGTGATCCATTAGCTGTACAGTTATTAGAAATACTTTTGTTAGAGTTGTGTAACCTCTCCCATTGTTTTCTTGCACTGGTCACTTACTTTTGACCTACTTTCTTGGCCCTCTTTTTTTGTTCTCTTTGGTTTTGGTTTTGGTTTTGTTTGTCATCGGTCCTTCTGAAATTGGAAGAAGCAGTAGTAACCTTTGTTCTGTTCTGCTCTTGGAAGAATTTCATAGGTGTTTTGGTTTGGGGTTTTCTGTTTGTTTGTTTGTTTGTTTGTTTCTTGTTTTTCTGGGTTTTCATTGTTTTGTATTTGCATGTTTGTTTGTTCTGGATCTGAGCCGAGCTAGCCTGGAACTCACAATGTAGCCCAAGCTAGTCTCAAACTTACAATCCTCCTGTTTCAGCCTCCTGATGATGGGGTTGCAAGTAAATGCCACAGTCCCCAGCTGTCTCTCTGGAACTGCTAAGAAGGAGCAAACCATAATGCAGAACATAAATGTGAAAAGAGCTAGATATACAACTTATGCTTGTAATCCTGCACTCAGGAAGCTGAGGCAAATATCTCATTTGAGGCCATCTTGGGCTATATACTAAGACCATGTTTCCAAAGGTGGAGTATCTATCAAATAGAGATGTGTAAGTTTAGAGTATAAAAACATCTAAATCGATAGAAGGCTTTAAGACAATGGGGCAGCCTTAGCCCGACCTCTGGCCCTAGCTCCATTAGTTGTTTAGGCTGACGTCTTTCAGTTGTTTGTTTTCAGTTATCGATGGCTGTGTTTGTTTGTTTGTTTGTTTTATCATTTCACAGAGCATGAACTTCCTGAATGGTTACTTTTTTGCATTTGCTTTGATAAATTTTTTCTGAGTGGGAGATTTTGGCTGAAACTTCAAAATGAATTTTAGATATCATATTAGTGTAGATGAGCTTTTTAAATCTGGGTATTTAAATGCTGCTTGCTTGCTTGTATCTTTACTCGTTACTTAATTATAAATACAATATTTTACTTCTAGTTATTTTTTCTTTGATAATTATTTGGTTTGTGAACCAAAACACAAGCATCATATAGCTTATTTTATTAGGTAGATTTAAGAAGCTTTTTTCCTTTGGAGACAGCGTCTCATGTCTCCCAGACTGGCCTCAAGCTCCTGAGGTAGCTGAGGAAGAGCTTAGGTTTCTGATCTCAACCTATACTTCCCAGTGCTGAGATAACAGGCATGGACCACCACATCCAGCCATGAGGTGCTGGGCATAGAACCCGGCCGGGGCTTTGTGTATCCTAGGCAAGCACTCTTACCAACTGAGTGTTTGTGTTGTCTTTGTATCTAAGGCAATTGTGTATTTAGCTAGTCCATGATTGACTTCTTTAATACTTGTTTCCAAATACTAGTAGTTTTTTTAATATTCATAGAAAGAAGAGTAGATGAGGAAATGAATGTAGTACTTTGTGCCACTTTAAGAGTCTCTGTGATTTGGGAGGCGAGCCACAAAGCTTTGTTGTGACTGTTGAGTAGATTAACATGTATCAAGTGCTTAGAGTAGTGGTTCTCAACCTTCCTAATGCTTCCACCCGACCATTTAACACAATTCCTCATGTTTGGTGACCCCAACCATAAAGTTATTTTCATTGCTACTTCATAACTGTAATATTGCTACTGTTATGAATTGTAATACATGTTTTCTGATGGTCTTTGGGGGTCAAAACTTAGAGGTTGAGAACTATTGACTTAATGTAATATAGAATGTTACATTATTAGATACTAATCACATGCTGTTTTGTTTTGTTTTGTTTTGTTTTTCTTCAGTAACTCTCTCTCCTTTGAGAAGGCATATTGCGAGTACAGGCTGAACAGAATTGAAAATGCCTTGAAGACAATAGAAAGTGCCAACCAGCAGACAGACAAACTAAAGGAGCTTTATGGACAAGTGGTAATTACTGCTTTAAATACCTGTTGACAGTCATCCCAAGTAGGCATGGCCTTCCCCATAACATGGAGCAGGGATGGGGAAATCCAGCCCATCCTGATGCTCGACAAAGTTAGCCACCAAACCAGTTCTTGAGGTTTGGGTGTATTCCATGTTCTTGCTCTTCACTGGAAGAGCTGTGTGTCTAGTATTCTGTAAGCTAAGACTTCCTCAGGGTTATTGTATGAAATGTGACTTCTGGTTAGAACGGTAAAGGCCAGTGAGCTATGTACATAGGTGAAACAGTATTTCTAATATTAACTAGTATTCTGTTTCTTTTTTCTCAAGACAGGGTTTCTCTGTGTAGTTTTGCGCCTTTCCTTGAACTCACTCTGTAGCCCAGGCTAGCCTCAAACTCACAGATATCCGCCTGCCTCTGCCTCCCGAGTGCTGGGAATAAAGGCACCACCACCCGGCTAGTATTCTAAGTTTAAAATAGGATGATAATGAAGGATAAGAATTTGGGGGGCTTTTTCAGCTTTATATATGTGTGAGTATTGTTTCCATGTATAGTATGTGCACCTCATGCTTGCTTTGTGCCCATGGAGGTCAGAAGACAGTATCTGATGCCCAGGAACTGAAGTTACAGAGTGGTTGTGAACCACCATGTAGGTGCTAGGAATTGAACCCGGGTCCTTTGTAAGAACAACGAGTACTCTTAACCGCAGAGCAGTCTCTCCAGCCCCTGAAAATATTCTTAAAGGATTTGAGACAAAATTAAGCCTGATCTGAAAGTGCTATTAATGATGAGAGGACAGAGATGTAAACTGGGTAATCACAGAGTAAGAGAACCAGTCTCTGTACACATAGTGGACTAATAGATCCAGAGTAGCAGCTGTTACTGCCCTTTTGTTTGTTTGTTTGTTTGTTTGTTTTATTTTTTGATTTTTTTGAGACGGGGTTTCTCCGTGTAGTTTTGGTGCCTGTCCTGGATCTCACTCTGTAGACCAGGCTGGCCTCAAACTCACAGAGATCCGCCCGGCTCTGCCTCCCTAGTGCTGGGATTAAAGGCGTGCACCACTGCTGCCCAGCCGTTTATTTTGTTTTAAGGCAGTTTATAGCTCTGGCTGACCTGGAACTTGCTGTGTAGTTCAGACTGGCCTGAACTCCCAGAGATCTTCCTGCTTCTGCTTCCTGAATGCTGGAATAAAGGTGTGCACCACCACGCCCAGCCCTGTTACCTTCCTTTAAGAACAACTTGACTGAAGCAAGACTTAAGTTGTATGAACTTGGTACTACTGTCATTATGTTCCATACCTGATTTCTGAGAAACAGAAAGAAAGTAAAGGGGTGTATATAGTGAACGTCTAGGAAATTTTAAGTCTTTAGTTAGCATTGAATTTTTCTTCTGTTTACTGGCACTTAGTAATCATTTTGTGTGTGATCATTGTAATTCAGGTAACAGCATAGATTTCTATAGAAAGCTTTCCTTTCACAGCCTTTAGGCATTTAACTACGATAAAGAACTTGCTTTTCTAAATGTAGCCACACCTACAAATGTGTATTGTAATAAAGATTCGTTGCATGTCATATTTTTAAAAATATTAGCTCACAAAACTAGTTGAAAATGAAAAGATAAAAGATAAACCATTGGCTTGCTCATTATGTTTCTATGTTCCTTCCTTACTGGTTCTAGAAAGCATTAGTGTGGTCTAAAAGCAAGACTGCGTTAGTCAGCTCTGACCTGTGTGCTCTGGCCCTCAGCTGTACCGCTTGGAGCGCTATGACGAGTGCTTGGCCGTGTATAGAGACCTTGTCCGGAACTCCCAGGACGATTATGACGAGGAGAGGAAAACGAACCTGTCTGCAGTTGTCGCAGCTCAAAGCACTTGGGAAAAAGTGGTTCCGGTGAGTGTCCGTCTGCTCCCTACAGCCGTGCAAAGGGTTCCCGTTTACTGTGTGGCTGACGTTTTTCTCTCTGGCAGGAGAACTTGGGTCTCCAGGAAGGCACACATGAGCTCTGTTACAACGCTGCCTGCGCACTGATAGGGCAAGGCCAGCTGAGCCAGGCCATGAAAACCCTACAAAAGGCTGAAGGTTGGCAGTTTCTAAAGCTTCCTGTAAATCGGTGTGGATGTATAACTTTAGACAATCTCTAAAAAGTGATTTCATGTTTGTGAAATTATTAAGTGGAAGTTACTGGGACAGTGAGAAGTCTCAGAAGTTTGTCGAGCCTATGTCATTGGCCATCTCTCAATTTCTGTTCAGGAATCAAAGTAGTTTCTGAAGTTTAATTTTGAAGAGCAGGTCTTGGAAGGGGCTATTGTAAGTACTAAATGTAAATTAATTGACCTAACACCAAAACAGTATGTAATAAAATGATTCCTGAACCAGTGAAGGACCAGGGAAAGAGCTCAGTGAGCACTTGCCACTAACCCTGATGGCCTGCGCTCAGCCCCCGGTCTCCACATGGCAGAAGGAGACTGACTGCTACAGGTTGTCCTCTGACCTCCACATGACATGATGTGCAAACACATGCACATGCGCGCACACACACAGAATAAATCTGATACATGTAAATACTTGTAGTACCACTCAAGGACATTTTAGGCCATCTAATGTGTTTCCACATGTATTCATGCTTTGAAGCCTCTAATTTAAAAACAGGGTACTGGGGTTACAGCTAGCATACTCGAGGCTATGGGTTTAGTCTCCAGCACCAAAGTAGAAAAGAAAGCAGGGAAGAAGGAGAGGAGAGAGAAGGCGTGGGTGATATGTAGCAAAATTTCAAATTTGGCTCAATGCCATTTATAACTCCAGGTCTAGGGGATCTGTCACCCTCTTCTGGCCTCCACAGGCACCAAGCACACACATGGTATACTATCTTATCCAAGAATTCTGCTTCTAGAATTAAAAAATATATATAGTTAGGTAAGATTCGCGTATATGTTTGCATAAAGATCAATTGGAGGGATGTTTAGGAGAGCGAGTTTATAAACAACATGAGTTTGTATGTTGTTAAAGACTGGTCATGGGAGCTGGGGGTGAATAATGTTGTCAGTAAAGGGCTTGCCTGCAATGAGAGTCCATTCCCAGTCCGGTCCTCACAGAAAAAGGCTGCTGGCAGGGCTGGAGAGATGGCTGAGCAGTTAAGAGCACTGGCTGCTCTTCCAGAGGACCGAGGTTTGGTTCCTAGCATCCATGTGGTACCTCACAAGCATCTGTAACTCCAGTTCTAGGGAACCAGATGCCTTCCTCTAACCTCCACGCACATGGATGATGCACACACATACATGTTGGCAAAATACACATCTAAAATTAGAAAATTCAAACAAACACACACCTAGGCCTGAGGATGTATCTCAGCTGGTAGACTGCTTGAAATCTGCTCAGAAATTAGTTTTTGCTCTTTGGAACTGTGAAAAGAATAGGAAGTGCCCAGTGGTGATAATTTTAAAACCACTTACCGTTTTTTCTCCCATAGATCTTTGTCGCCGTTCATTTTCAGAAGACTCTGTAAGTATTCAGTAAAACCAAATTTTATACTTGTAACAAATAGTGGGAAGTTTCACTGCAGTGTGTTAACTTTGTGGGATAGATGGTATCATGCATTTGGTTCTTACCTAATCAGATAGTAATTTTCTTTAGGAACTCGTCTTCAGCAACTCTGAGCATTCTCTGTGATTTGTATTGAGACGAGCGTCTTTTCACACTTGTTCTTCTTTTCTACAATACTTTGATTTAGCATTTCTCTATCAAAAACAAATGAAATCATACCCACCCAGCCAGTGTTCCTTCACCAGCGTAGTGCTAGGTTAGTAGAGTGCTGGGCGCTGGGACGTGGCTTCCCCTGTGAAGTGGCTTCCCCTGTGAAGTGCTTGCTGTGTGTGTGTGTGCTGATGAGATGACTGGATTTGCTGGGTTCGTGGGCCTGGTGAATTCACGGTGGCTTGCACTTGAATCCCAGCCCTCCAGAGGTGGAGCCTACCCTGAGCAGCAATTTCCAAGCAAGTAAGAGGCCCTGTCTCAAATAGAAAGTAGATGAGATAGAAAGAGGGTGTAAAAGTTGAAAAGCACTTGCTGCTCTTGCAGAGGATCCAAATACAGTTCCTAGTACTCAGGTCAGATGGCTTACAACCACCTGTAATTCTAGTTCCAGGGGATCTGGCATCCTCTTCTGGCCTTTGCAACACCCCATGAACACAGTATATACACCCACAGACACTTAAAAATAAAATCTTTTTTAAAGTTAAAATAGATAGTACCCAAGAAACAGCATTCAAGTTTGTCTTCTGGCCTCCACATGTACAGACATGCATGTGTGCACACACAAATATGTATACACATGCATAAAGAATATAGCCTCCTACCTTTGAATATTCATTAGGAATGTGCACCAGCCAGTCCTTCAGCATATCAATTACATTAGCTTAATTTTGGGGCATCAATTAAGAAAGCCATCTACATCTTTTCTTTTTAGGTCTCGGGAATTGAACCAAGAGCCCTCACAAATGCTAGGAAGTATTCTATAACATGCCAAGTCTTTTGTTGTTTTTGTTGTTGTTGTTTTAAGATTTATTTTGCTTTTAATTATGTGTGTGAGTACAGATGTCCAACAAATCCAGAAGAGAGCTTTGGATTCCCTGGAGATAGAGTTACAGGCAGTTGTGAGCTGCCAGATCTGAATGCTGGGTACTGAACCAGGTCCTCTACAATGAGCAGTGTGTGCTCTTAACACTGAGCCATCCAGTCTTGACAAGCATTTTTTTAAATGTGTGTTTTGCAAGAAAACAGTTAAGATTTGAGGAGATGTTATCGCAAACATGTTACTTTTTTTATAATACATTTAGTGATCACTACCTTGCATTCCTGCATTTTTGACCATGTTCGTTCAAGAGCTCCTTTCCACTTTCCCTTCAACAGTTCTCTCTAGTGGCAATTCTGAATCTCAAAGCTGATTCTCAGGGAAGAGTCCTGACCTTACATAACTTCATAAAGGTTGTCTATATTTCAAATGTCTGGATCACTTGGTAAAACTATGTAGATGTTTCTTTTTATGCTTAGGATGGGGCTGAGGAAGACCCACAGGCAGAACTGGCCATCATTCATGGTCAAATGGCGTATATCCTGCAGCTTCAGGGTCGGACAGAGGAGGCCCTGCAGCTTTACAATCAGATCATCAAACTGAAGTGAGTTGTTAAAAAAAATGAAGTGTCCTTCCGGGGATGAAGCTTTTGTTTGTGGCTGTTAAAAGTGTGTTTGGCATTAACTATTGCTTGTTCACAGGCCAACAGATGTGGCACTTCTTGCTGTAATCGCAAATAACATCATTACCATTAATAAGGTATGAACTCTATGGTTTTTCTACATGTGTGTTTTATGCTGAGAACATATTATTCCAACTTTTTTTAGGATGTGTTCTTTTTTCCATGACAAATTTAGGTGTAACAAAATCATAATGGAGAGTATTTTAACTCATAATACTGGTGTTTTTGCCCTGTTTATTCAAGTAGTAAAACTTTTTTGTAGTTGTAGGCCTTGGATTTTAATAAAATATTTCCTGTCTATGGTAATAATGAAGACTATCCATGTGCTAGAAATATAAGTAGTTTGGACCTTCAAGTACGTGGGTGTTTTACATTCCTTTTCTGTGTCTAAATTTTGGGGGGGGGGAGTTATGGGGGACAGGGTATGGGCAGGTGGTTTGTCCTACCCACCTACCCTCTGTAAGCCATTACAGGAGTGGCTATAGGTACTTGTAACTTAAGAGTATTATGCTAATCAAATTAATTACCATGTGGAACATTGTTTAAACGGAAAAACAATTTAAGTTGAGGTTTGAAATCCAAGTCAGTAGAAAATAAGAGAAGCAACTGTTGATTTGCCATGCTGTTCCTTATCTTCGGTGTGTAGGGACTGAAAGAAGCCATTTGTATGAGGCCATTGCCTGGAAGAGTTAGAACATGGATTCAGATACCAGTTTCTGATTCCAAAGGCTGTCCCTTGGACTTCACTGTTCCTCTCTCGTGCTGTGATAGAGGGCTCTAGATGTAGGATAGTGGAATGGCTTAGGTTTCCAAACACTGATGCTAACATTTGAGTTGAGCCAAATACATGACTTGGAAATGTTTATCAGGATGAATACTTTTTATCAGACATATAATTGTGGAGAAGAGAATGTATGAAATACTAAATATACATCTCCACCTAAATATAATTTATACATCAGTCTTTATTCAGTTCACTTTTTGTTGTTGTTTTGTTTTGTTTTTGGAGTCAGGGTCTCTCTACATAGCCCTGGTTGTCCTGGAACTCACAACGTAGACCTGGCTGGGCTAAAACTCACAGAGACCCACCTGCCTCTGCTCTTAAGTGCTGGAATTAAAAGCATATGCCATCATTCCTGGCTTCACATTAATATTTTTTACTTTTTGTTCGAAATACTAGATGTAATAGGTAGTATTTAAGAAGAAAATTAGGTCCTTAATCATTATAGTTTAAAACCTCATCCTGAAAAGCCAGGCATGGTTGTGCGTGCCTGTAATCTCAGGGTTCAGGAAGCTGAGGCAAGAAAATGAGGAGATCAAGGCCAGCCTGGAGTATATGGTGAGATCCTGTCTCAGGTAGATGGGGAGACAACCCACCTCATCCTGATACTGAAAATAATTATGTGTGTTTTAATACCTTCCTTTCATACTTCCTGGCTACTATATTTCGTAAAAAGTCTCTGAATTGGCAATTTAGACAAATCTTGAAGATTTAAAGGTTCAACAACAGCATATGTACATATGAAGAAATGTGTATGATTTAGGAGTAAGGGATGAGAAAACAAACAGATATGGTACGTAGTAAAAAAAAGAATTAAGTTTACATTAAATGATACTAACATGAAAAGTCTTGAAGATAAATTTTTTTAAAAATGTTATGACAAAGTTTAAGAAAAGTCTCAAATTGGCATGCATAAAGAATTGAATTATAAAAACAGTAATTAGGGCTGGAGAGATGGCTCAGAGGTTAAGAGCACTGGCTGCTCTTCCAGAGGTCCTGAGTTCAATTCCCAGCAACCACATGGTGGCTCACAACCACCTGTAATGAGATCTGGTGCCCTCTTCTGGCCTGCAGTCACATATGCTGTACACATAATAAATAGATAAATAAATCTTTAAAAAAATAAAAAATAAAAAAAAATAAAAATAAAAACAGTAATTAATACCTGAGCACTAACTAGGAAATACCTCCTTTTTTCAGATTCCCACTCTGTTAAGCCAGGCTGCCCATGAGCTCCAGGGCTCAAGGGTCCTCCTGACAGCTCCTGTCTGTCAGGGACTGCAGGGGCACACCATTGCTTCTGGCTTCAAACTAGTTTGAAGCATCACATTAAGAAAAAGTAGGATTTAGAGATTTATTTATTATGTGTACAGTGTGCCATCTGCATGTATGCCTGCAGACCAGAAGAGGGCGCCAGATCTCATTACAGATGGTTGTGAGCCACCATGTGATTGCTGGAAATTGAACTCAGGACCTCTGGAAGAACAACCAGTGCTCTTAACATCTGAGCCATAGCTCCAGCCCTATTTTTGAGTTTTAGTCTTTAAACTAGTAGAAGACTTAATTCAAAAGCACAGGTATTTAAGAGTAGTGGCCCATACCTGTAATCCCAGCACTTGGGAGGTAGAGGCAGGAAGGTCAAGAATTCAAGGCCATCTTCAGCTGCATACTGAGTTAAAGGCCAGCTAGAGCTATCTAAGACTCTGTCTCAAAAAAACAAATAAAAATAAGAACATGCTTGCAAGTAAATGAGTTGCTTTATAAAGCACTTTGAAAAAGAAACTATTTGTCTTCAGAACGCTTTATGGCTTAGTTGTCTTACTTTCTTAAGAAATTCACGATGCTCAATAATTTTGTGTTCTGCCCCTCACCCCCATTTTGAAGAACTGGAGTTGAACTCAGAGCCTCAGTGCTAAGTTCATGGTTGCCCTGCAGGAAGCTTCAGAATCGATTCTTCATGGGTCTGCCTAGTTGAGGAGGCTCTTGGGGAAGGAAAATAGTGGCTGTACTACATGCATGCTGTCTGCTGACAGTGGAGTCTAGATGGGATGTCTGTTTCAGAGACTTAGCGATTTCCTTCGGCACAGTTGAAGCAGGATTGTTACCTTCTTCACTTTTCATTTAAATTATAGACGGCATGGTAGTTCACTCCTGTAATCTTAGCACTTGAGAAGCCAAGGCAGGGAACTGCTGTGAATTCCAGGCTACCTTGGACTATAGAGTGAGACCCTGTCTGAAAACCAGAAACTAAAAACAAAAGGTCTCAAAACTAGCATCCAGCATTGGGAAGATAAACAAAAATTTTGTTCTTCCTTAAAGAATCTCACACTGGCCTTTTCATAGCTATGATAGACTGGGGAAAATATGTGTCTGGTAGATATGAATTGCAGAGATTATATATATATGAGCCAAAAACCAGGGCAGATATGTGCACATCTTGTTAGTTTAGGCACCGCAGCCAGTAGATGTAGCCAAGCTTTCTTGTCGTGTTTATTTGAAATAAATGAGTGGAAAGGGAAGGCTTTCGAGAGTCACAAAAGCCAAAGTGGGAGTTTCTGCTAATGGTCGGCAAACTTTTCTTTGTCAGGATCAAAATGTCTTTGACTCCAAGAAGAAAGTGAAATTAACCAATGCAGAAGGAGTAGAGTTCAAGCTTTCAAAGAGACAACTGCAAGCCATAGAGTTTAACAAAGCTTTGCTGGCTATGTATACAAACCAGGTAAGCAGTAAATCTGTTCCCTGGCTGACCTTGTCCTACTTGGGTTTATGAGTATTTGTATGATCTCTCTCCATTTTGTCTTCTTTCCTTCTTTAGTATTAGTAAGTTTTAATAATTGTGCTAAACAAGTAATTGACCCACTTCTGTAAGCATATGGACTTACTAACTGTAGAGAAAGTTAGTGCCTTTACGGAGAGGGTGTTGTCATTTCCCTGTTTAACTGCTGGTGGTTGATCGCAGCCTTATATGTACTACTGAGCTACATGCCCAGCCCTTCCCTTCCGTTCATTGCTAGTCTTTCTGAATTAAAATGGAATCATTAAAGACATCAGTCAGATCTAAGATCCTACTTTCATTTTACTGGACATTACAAATTATAAATGTTAAGGGGTACAGTTCTTTTTTTAAAAAATAAGCATTTGGGGGATGGGGATTTAGCTCAGTGGTAGAGCGCTTGCTAGGCAAGCGCAAGGCCCTGAATTTGGTCCTCAGCTCTGGGAAGAAAAAAAAAGCATTTGTTACTATTTTTACATTATTATTATTTTACGTGTCTTGTCTGCATGTATATCTGGGCACCACATGTTTGCCTGGTGTTAGATCCTCTAGAACTTGAGTTATGAATGGTTGTGAACCACCATGTGAGTGCTGGGAATTGAACCCAGGTTCTCTTAACTGCTAAGTCATCTGTCCAGCCCCCAAGGAGTTCAATTCTTTTTCTGTATCCTAATTAAATTCTGAATTCATACTATAAAGCACAAGATTTTAGTCCAAAAATGAGAAGCAGTAATGTTTTTATTATTTAGAGCTGAGTCAGGTTTTCTTGATGTTTCAGCAAGGAGTGTATTTCCGTGGCTGTTCTGTTGATTGTGTTGCTTTTGGAAGGAAATTCTGAATTTCATTTACCTAGAATTTTGGTTTCAGAGGATCATTTAGTGGTTCTCAACCTTCTTAATGCAGTGACCCTTTAGTATAGTTCCTCATGTTGTGGTGACCCCAACCATAAAATTATTTTCACTGCTACTTCATAGCTGTAATTTTATTACTGTTGTAAACCATAATGTAAATGTCCATGTTTTCCAGTAATCCTAGGCCACCCCTATGAAAGGGTCTTTTGACCCCCAAAGGGGTCGTGACCCACAGATTGAGAACTACTGGTTTGGTTTAGACCTTGCCTTTTGCTTACTGCTTTTAGGACTCTCTTAAATTCAAGACTAGCAGTCTTGTCCTTTCAGTAAAATATGAGGTGGATGCTATAAACTGATGTGCTTAAGCCTACATATTTTTGCACCTACTGTTTTAATTAAAGCTGTTTACCCCATCCCTTTATTTTGGATTATTTAATGTTTAATTTTATTAATATACTTATTAATAAAAGGGGCATCTTTTAGGCAGAACAGTGCCGAAAAATATCTGCCAGCTTGCAGTCCCAGAGTCCTGAGCGTCTCTTGCCTGTGTTAATCCAAGCTGCCCAGCTCTGCCGTGAAAAGCAACATACAAAAGCAATAGAGCTGCTTCAGGTAAAGACATCAAACTTGCATGCTTAGTGAGATGTCAGGTAGTTGAAGCTGTTTCATTACACTGTAGTGTACAAGCTTGTGCTTTACACTGTAACAGCCCACAAACTCACAGGTACTGCACCAATGAGTTCCAGCGTCATTTTAGTTGACTTTTAAGTTATAACTTTTTCTATATGTTGTACTTTGTAAATATTTTTATAAACTCCAAAGAATGCTTTTTCATTTGGAGTTCCATTCAGTGTGAATTAGGGAGTTGAACTTTAGGCTTACAGTACTATACTGTGCTTGGCCCCCATTCCAGTGATGCATTAATACCTCAGTGGGTCCTACTCCACACCCTCAGTTAGGGAGATACTGACTTGGTTTGTATCATCCCAAACCAGTTGTCATATTACATAAGTGTTATATATTATATGAGTTTCATGAGTGTAAATAGTTGAGAAAATGGACAGGATAAAATTAGGACCATTGTGAGAGAAAGTTGCCTAGCAGAGACCCCCCAGTGAGGAGGCAGTAGCTGAGTTTCTTTAAGACAAGTACAACGAGTTTGTGTAGCAGGGAACTTGATATCACTGTACCTACATACAAAGCTTGCTATAAAGCATGGGTGTGGAGTAACATTTCTCCCAAGGTAAGATTTTGACCTCAGCCAGCTGTGGTAGCACACTCCTTTAGTCCCATAGTCCTAACACTTGGGAGGCAGAGGTAGGCAGATCTCTGAGTTCCAGGCCAGCCTGGTCTACAAATTGAGTTCTAGGATAAGGGCTACACAGAAATCTGTCTTTAAAAGAAAAAAAAAAAATTGACCTGAAACCAGAAATTAACTTCAAGCTGAACTTTGAAATATTACAGAGCTAAGTAATTGTAATGTCTTACAGTTGTGTAAATTAAACATGTGTTTTAACCCACAACTAAAAATATCTTAGGAATTTTCTGATCAACATCCAGAAAATGCAGCTGAAATCAAGCTTACCATGGCGCAGCTGAAAATTTCCCAAGGTATTAATATTTGACTTTTAAGTTCTTTGTTGAGTGGTAAAGTTTAGCTGCTGTTTCAGACAGTCTAGGCTGTGTGATCTCCAACAGACTGAGCAGTGGGGAAATCGGCCTTTCCTTGGGTTTTCCTGTACTGTTAGAATGATTCTCAAGCCTGAAAAATCCATGCGAGCGTGAGGTTCCTTTGTTGCAGAGCACTGCAGTGCGTTTCCTAGGATGTCACGTCTCTAGAAGCCTCCTGTGAAATTGGATGGAGTAAGAAAGGTGCTCCTTTGCAGTATTTCATAGCTTGTTCCTTTTTCCTTCTTTATACTTTGCTAAGTACAGAAGTCTATGAAATCTCATGTATTTGATACCCAGAAGAAAACTGCATGGTTTGTTTGCTTTTAATTGAACTTGGTTATCTAGAATTGAGTTGTCTAGTGTCCTAGCTGCTATATTTATGTAGCTATTTGAATTTTAAACTAATTAAAATTGAATGAAATTTACAGCTAGGCATAGAGCACATTCCTATAATTCCTGCTCTCTAAAGGCTGAGGCAAGAAGATTATGAGTTCAGAGCTAATCTGAGGTGCATAGGACCTGTTTCAGAAATATGTGTTTTATTAGTAGCCAGAGAAAGCTAAAGGTACCTTTGTGGGACAGTGTGGATGCATAGACCTTGACATTTGCAGAAGTATTTATCAGACAGCTCAAGTTCTCAGTGGGCAGTAGCAAATGGTCCAGAAAATTTTAGCTAGTCACAGTGACTGAGATGAAAATGGAATGGGGAAAACAGTTGGCATTTAGGAAAAAGTGTAAAAAAAAAAAAAGGCAGGGGTGGGGGCTCCTTGGTGAGGCAGTAATTGAAACAGGATTGAGGATTGGTTGAGAATTAAAGATGAGAGATTTGGGTTATTGAGATTTGCAGTGAACATAAAATCAGAATTATAATACCACCATTTTTCCATACACTCTGGTCTATAGTAACATATTTCAAGGCCTTTTGGGAACACGGACACACACACACACACACACACACACACACACACACACACACACACACACCCAGGCCCCTTCAGATTCCAGTCTAAAAAAGAAAAAATGTCACTCAACAGCCTGGAGTTGCAAGACTGGATAAAAGCTCTGTAGGAAGACATGGTTTCAGTCTGGAAGACAGTGCAAGGCCTAAGAGCTCCAGCTGTGCCGCATGAGGAGCTGAATTTGAATCCCCAGCACTCACATAAAATGCTGAGCATGGCTATGCATGCCTGAGACTCCATTCACTGTTCGAGACAGGCAGGTTCCAGGAGTCTGCTCACTGTGCAGCCTTCCAAACTGAAAGCTTCTGATTCAGTAGAAGACCCTGTCTCTCTGCAGTGAGCTCCGAGGAAGACAGCGGCATCCTCTTCTCCATGTTCACGTACACAATCACATCACCATACACTTAGCACATGCACAAGCATAGATAGAGTTTCCTCACTTCAGAAATGAGCAGTGGGCACACTATCCAAAGTCCCCAACGCTTATGTAGTTAGAGATACTGCAGAGTACAGTTGGTGATCTCTTGCCCAAGGAAAAATGATAGGGAATAAATTTTCTTGTATTTTTTCCACAATATGCTTTATTCAGTGTGGTGCTGATTTTGTTTTTAATCTCCTTAGGGAACATTTCCAAAGCCTGTCTAATATTGAGAAGCATAGAGGAGTTAAAGCATAAGCCAGGCATGGTAAGTGTCTGAGTGACTCCTGTTTGCACGGCTGTGCTGTCTCGATGTCCTCTTTCGTTTCCACTCATTTCCTCGTGTGTTAGTGAGGCAGGACTCGCCTTTAGGATAACACTCTGTGCTCTGGTAATCAGATGTGTTAAGTCTTGTTTAAGCCCCACATTACCCATAAAGGGCAGCCTCGATCTCAGATCTGTACGTGGATTTTTTTTTTTCCTTGCTAGATTGTTTATCATGTCATTGTAATTATTTGGTTTTTTAGTGTTTTTCTTAAAACAACTTAAAAGTAGTGGTCAATAAATTTAGATTTTAGTTCTTTTCAAATATTACAGGTTTAACCCAGGCATGGTGGCACACACTTTAGTCCCAGCATTCAAGAGGCAGAAAGAGGAGGATATCTTTCAGTTTGAGGCTGGCCAGGACTATAGATTGACCCTATCTGTAAGATGTGAAAGTGTCTTTTTCATAGTACACACTGATTGGGTGGTGATAGAACATGCATCAGTTAAATAAGAACTGCTTTATTCGTGTTGCTGTCCTCTAAGCCAGCTCGCTTACAGCACTGATAATGTGTGCTGTCTTCATGGAGCTTTCTCTTCATAGTTGAAGGCTTGTGCTATAGTTTTTTTTATTAGAATTGTACCATTATGTGACTGAAAAATCTAGTCTTTTGCTATAAGGAATTTATCCATTTCATCTCAGCTGTTGAACTTACCGCCATAGAGGCTGTACAGTACTTTCTTATTATACTCTCAATAACTGCAGAATCTTTCCTGATGCTGGTTACGTGACCCAGTCAGGTTCCTGTTGCTGTGGTAAAATACTGACCAAAACCACTTTGGAAGGAAAGAGTTCGTTTATTTGGCTTACAGGTTACATTAAACCAAATAAATAATTGAGGGAAGCTGGAGGCAGGAACTGAAGCAGAGGCTGTGGAACACCACATACCAGTCCAGGCTCACATTCAGCTACATTTTTTATATTGTCCAGGACCATTTTTGCCTAGTGATGACACCACTCACAGTGGGCTAGGCCCGCCCACATCAATCATCCATTAAGAAGATGCCACACAAGCATGGCCATAGGCCAGTCTGGAGGAGGCAATTGGTCAGTTGGGCTCCCGCTTCCCAAGTGTGTCCAGCTGATGTCCAGGATTAGCCATCATACTTATGTTGTCTCTCTCTCTGACCAGTGTGGCCAGACTGTGTCAATTTTACCAAAGGTTCTTAAAAATGCAACTTTTTTCTGTTTCCTGACCTTTACTGTTCTTTCAAGGAGTACACAGGCACATACCCATGCACACCCAGACAGTGTGGGTTTCCTTGCTGCCCCAAAAGCTCATCTGGTAAGCTTTTCACAGCTTAGGCAATGTGCATCTCATTACAGTTCAGCCATGCTGGAAGCTCCCTAATCACACACTTGAATGTCCAGCAAGATAGTTTGTATAACTATATCAAAATGCTTATTTTTCATGTTCTGATCTTACAAAACTTGACACTACTTTAGAAGGAGTCCATTTTATAAATAAATGCCTTCATATTTTTCTAAGTATTTCTAAGAGATTGTGTTCTCTAAAAGAATAGTGTTTATGGTGAATTAGGTACTGGCAGAGATCCCATCAATCTTTATTCATTCTTTAGCAATTTTAATTTTTAAGAACTATGTTCTGAGAGTGCATGGAGCGTTTTGTTCATTAACTTACTCCTTTGCTGGACAGGTGTCTGCGTTAGTAACCATGTACAGCCACGAGGAAGATATTGATAGTGCCATTGAAGTCTTCACACAAGCTATCCAGTGGTATCAAAGCCATCAGGTAAAGGAATGGAGTGAAGTACTATAAGGGCATTTTTTTTCCATAAGTAATAAAATATTCTACTGAGCCAAAAATTTCAGAACTGAAATATTTTGAGTCACTATTTTAAAATGGAAGACTTACTAGACTATCATTAATTTTTGTAAAGAATGCTAGGTCCAAATAAAATTGTTAGACATAAGGAACAGCTACAAGATGAAACAAAACAGCTCATTTGTATTGTTAGAAGCTTTTTCCTGTGTATGTCCATGCGTGTACACACTCAGAATGTCATGATATTATTGTACATTATTGATAAGGAGCTAAGAGCCCGTGGGTGATTGTTGGTTATTAGAACAGCAGTGTATGGAATGAATATTTATCATGTCTCATCCAATAGGAGCATCTTCATTTTTTCCGGTATCAATGCTGCATAGATAGTATCAACTTACTGCCATGCATACATACATACATGTTACCATGCATATACACACACACACATGCATACATACATGTTGCATTTACATGGTTATTAACTGTTAGCGGTGGGAGGGCATCAGAGTTTTGAATTGTATTATGTTGAATTAATGTTTGAGAATGTGCCATATCTTCTATGATTTGATTTTAGGAGCATATTGTTTTGTTTGGTTGGGTTTTTTTCTGCTGGTGTTAGAGATGGACCACATACTAGGTATCCTAGGCAAGTGTACTCACTACCAGACCTACATTCCAATCTTGTTTATTTTGTAGGTGACCAAAATAGAAATGGATTATGTTCTAGTTTCATACATTGATGATTACTTGTTCTTTCACGTACTTAGTAAAACTTCAGATGAGGAATTTAGTGCTCAGGTCCATTTTAAAGGGCTGATAAATAGGATTTCACTGACTGGCTAGATACTTGGCTTAAGGCTTTATTTTATTTTGTTTTGTTGAACCTGTAGCCCAAATCCCCTGCTCATTTGTCCTTGATAAGAGAAGCTGCAAACTTCAAGCTCAAATATGGACGAAAGAAGGAGGCAGTTAGTGACCTGGAGCAGCTGTGGAAGTAAGCTCTGAAAAGTGGTGGGGTCCACACTTCGTTCATCTGAGGGGGCTCTTCTCTGTTTATGCTAGCGTTAAGTTTACAAGCTGTTTATTAACTTCATTTCTTCTTTTAGGCAAAATTCAAAAGATATTCACACACTAGCGCAGCTTATTTCTGCTTACTCGCTTGTGGATCCTGAGAAAGCAAAGGCGTATCCTCTGTGGCACGGCTCTCCGCGGAGCACCGAGAGCTCTGCTTCCTCGGGTTTGGAGCAGAGGGTTTTCTGCTAGAAATTGCAACTCACAGGCTTGCAAACTGGTGAAAGCAAAATTTAGAACTAGGTATCAGTATGACTGAAAAATAGTAACGAAGTAGGGGAGGGAGTCACATGTCCATCACAAACAATGTTTAAGATGATTTAGGGACAAGGCATGCAATTTCTAGTACTTGGGATGCAGGAGCAGGAGAATCAGGTCGTCATTGGCCGTATATGGTGAGTTCAAGACTAACATGAGTTCAAAACAGAAAAAATTAAATACCCTAGTTGGTCAGTTTGGGGCTCTAAGTGCTACTCTGATGAGGCCATGTCCCAAGGACTGAGCTGCATATCAGATGCTAAGAAGCTACTAGTCACAGCCTCTGTGCTGGGACAGCCTATGCATTTGGAAGTTTGGGAATCCTTGAACTACATCACTACATGAGTTAAGGAATACATGATAAGTTTTCCTTTCAGAATATATATTGTCTATTTGATGTGACTTGTTTTCTATAGAAGATTGAAGAGTACTTTTTGCTTTTGATAAAGGCCATCAGGAAAAGGTAGTATCTTTCTGTTGGCAGAGATGTGTTGACAGACATAAATGTGTGTATGTTGTGTTCCTGAACACCTGTCCCACTCCAGTCTTAGTAAACACTTGCCCTCATCGGACAGCATGTCTCTAAAAGTGGATGTCGAGGCTCTGGAGAATTCTCCTGGTGCTACATACATTCGGAAGAAGGGCGGAAAAGTTACCGGAGATAATCAGCCAAAGGAACAAGGGTAATGTTTTTCCAATTCAAAATAGTTTTAGAACATTTTCTTAAGCTGATTTAAAAGTATATAAGCATGCAGGAGGCTCGGGTTCAATCCCTATTAGTCCTCACATCACATAAACTGGAATAATGACACATTGGCCTGGAATATCAGCAAGATCAAGAGTTCCAGGTCATCCTTAGCTCAGCCAGTTCCTCTATCTGGAGCTAAATGAGGCCCTGTCTGAAGACAAAAACAGAAATGTCATTAGGAATAAAAACTTCAATCTTTTGTGCATGTGTTTGGGTACACCTTTCATGTGTATGCAGAGGCCGGAGGTCACCATCAGTCACTTTGCACGTTTTCTGAAACAGTCTCCCACTGGAGCTTACCTCGTCACCATTGCTTGGTTGGCTGGCTAGCCCTGGAGATCCTCCTGCCTCCACTTCCCCAGCATGTGGTTGGATGGAGGAATTTGCCACTGACCCAAGGCGCCAGTGTGGGTTCTGAGGATCTGAACCTAAGTCTCATGTTCGTGCAGTAAACAGTTGACCAACTGAGTTGTCCCCCAGCCCAAAAGACCTCGTGATAGAAGTTCTGTGTGAATGCGATTGTCTTGTTTCTCCCTCTCCTTTGCGGTCCCCACCTTTTACTCCTCATCCCCACCTAGCCTGTCACATCGGAACTCACCTGGATGGTCAGTATCCATGTCCTTCCAGATCTTTTCTCGATGTTTACATAGACACAAAAATTTAAATATTTCTCTTAGACTTTTTTTTTTTTGAGGCAGCATCTCATTCTGTAGCTTACAGTGACCTCAGTTTTGTAGCAATCCACCAACCTCAGAAGCATCAAAATGCTAAGATTACAGATATTAGCCACTGCAGCCAGCCTTTAATTTCATTCTTCTTATACAGAATATGGACCTAAGGGCTCGAGAGGTGGCTCAGCAATTAACTGTGCTGTGTGCTCCTCCAGGGCACCTGAGTTCGGTTCCCACCACCCATGGTGGGCTGCTCACACCCACCTGTAAACTCCAGCTCTGTGGGATCTGACACTGAGATTCCAAAGGCACTCACAGGCATGTGGCACTCTGTCTAGATAGATAGATAGATAGATAGATAGATAGATAGATAGATAGATAGATAGATAGATAGATAGATGATTGATAGGTAGATAGATGATTGATAGATAGATAGATGATTGATAGATAGATAGATAGATAGATAGATAGATAGATAGATAGATAGAGAGAGAGATACACACATATCTATCTAATATTTGGGGGGCGGTGGGGAGGGGAGGAGGGGTGAAATCAAACTGTGTTGCCCTGGCTGGCCTGGAACTCACTATGTAGACCACACTGGCCTTGAAATCACAGAGATCCACCTGCCCTTCTGAGTGCTGGGATTAAAAATGGGTGTCACCATGCCCAGCAATAAAAATATTTTTTTAATATTTAAGATTTTTGTTTTGGTTCAGAATGAACAGAGCATGGAAAATACCAACATTTCTTTTATAATTTTTCATCATTTTCATCTTTTTTTTTTTCCATATGTTCTTTGGTGTTTTGCCCGCATGTATGTTTGTGTGAGGGTGTCAGATCCCTTGGAGCTGAAGCTATAGACAGTTGTGAGCTGCCATGTGGGTGCTGGGAATTGAACCTGGGTCTCTGGAAGAACAGCCAGAGCTCTTAACCTCTGAGCCTTCTTTACATCCCCTATGTTCATCTTTAAAAAAAAAAAAACTTTTAAAAGAAACCTCAAATACTACAATGTTTCAGATTTCATCCCTTCAACTGATTCAAATTTCAAGCTTTTATGGATACCAAAATAAAATAAATTTAGGCTAAGTCTTATGTGAGTTCTAAAGTACCATCTATTTAAGTATATAATTTTTTTCTAACATAAATGATTAAATAGCTACTGAAAATGCATAATTCTCTTCTAAATCCTTTCATGTTTTTTCTCTTAATCATTATAATGTATGTTGACTTAAAGATTTCGTGTGTGAACATGGATAGGACAGAAGATGGCATCCAGTGTTCTCTGTCAATCTCCTACTAGATGCCCAGCTTACTATGTGGGTGCTGTGATCTGAACGCCAGTCCTCTGGTCTTCATGGTCACACAGCAGGTACCTTAAGTCTTGAGCCACTTGCCTTTTGTGTAACAGGAAATGGTGTTGCCCAGACTGCCTTCAAACTCTGTTGTGTAGCAGAGTAGCAGAGGATGACGTCAACTCCTGGTCCTTCCTCCACCTCCTCATCCAATTGCCACTTCCACCTAGACACTGGCTTCTTTGGTTGGTTGGGTGGCTGGTTGTTTGAGACAAGGTCTCATTTCCCTTTTTTTTTTTTTTTAAATTAATTTTACTTTGGTGTTCCCAAAAGCTTCAAATTTGAATCACTTAAAGTGATAGAATCTGAAACACTGTAGCATTTTTTAAAAACCTTCTTTTAAAAGCTTTTTAAAAAAGAGAATGTATGTTTCCCTGGATAGCCTAGAATTTACTATGTAGACCGGGCTGGCCTTGGACCCAGAGAGCTTCCTTCCTCTGCCTTCTGTGTGCTAGGAGTAAAGGCATGTGCCACCATGCCCAGCTACTTTTTTCTTTTACATTATTTGTTTAGTGGTGGGAGGCACGCTTGTGCTACTGTACTTGTGTGTAGGTCAGAAAACCACTCGTGTGTGTTGGGGGGAGGGGGCGGGGGGAATCAGGTTTAGCTTTCCATGTACATACATTCTAAGGCCCAAACTCAGGTCACCAGGCTTTGTGGCAAGCACCTTAACTCACTGAGCCATCTTGCTGGTCTTACACTGACTTTTGAGCTTCAAATTATCATCAGTATAGTAATCTCACTAGACATTATTAATGCTCTTTATACTATTAAATAGCAAAAGTCTAATTTGTTTTGAAGGAAGCTATACTATGTTTATACTAGACACTGACCGAAAAGATAAGCAGTAGAAAATAGCTTTCAACGGATATTGGAGGAGAGGTTTGCCTGTGATTTGCTGAAGTGCAGCTGGTGGAAAGCTCTAAGAGGGGTGGTAGGAGAGCGTCATTTGGATGAGAGATGAAGGGCGACACCGTGTATTGCTTGTTCCTCATTCTCGTGGAATGAGCGTTTTGCCTTAGTTCACTGATGAATAGTTCTTAGCTGTATCACACATAATGTATACAAAGAGATGTTTGGTCTTCTGACAGCAGCTTCCAGAGTGCTTAATAATTACTTTGAAATATTCTCATGATTTCTTAGTCCCTTCCAGTACCTGCTTTTTCTTTTTGGCCAGTATACTTAGTAAACTACTTTGCCTATTTCAAAATTTAACAAATTTGTGAAGTTCAAAATTTGAAAAATGAAGCTAGGGGTATAGTTCAGTCTTAGAGCACTTGGCTGGCTTTCAGGAGGCATTGAGTTTGAGCCCTAGCACCATCAACATGAACTTGTTTTTAAAGGAAAAAGATACTTAGTAGTTGGGCATGGTTTCAGCAGCCTATAATCCAACACTTAGAGGATGAGGCAGGTGCCTCCCAAATGCAAGGCCAGCCTTCTCTACATAGTGAGCCAAGTGTGCTGACACATGCCTGTACTACAAATACTAGGGAGACAGAGGCAGGAGGATCAATTGAAGGCCAGCCTTGGCTAGATGAGATGTGTTTTTAAGGGAAAACAAAAACACAGGCCAGATATGCCTATAATTCTACCACTTAGGAGGCAGAGGCAAGGGATCTCTGTGAGTCAAGGCCAGCCTGATCTATATAGTAAATTTCAGGTCAGCTGGGGCTACATAGTATGACCCTGTCTTTAAAAAGTAAAGAATAGGGGGACTGGAGAGATGGCTCAGAGGTTCAGAGCACTGGCCGCTCTTCCAGAGGCCCTGGTAAAGCGACAGATAAAGTGGCAATTCCAAGGAGTCTGTCTGATAGTCAAAAGGGATTTTTTTCTGGGTTAACTCACAATATGTATAAGTAGTCACAGGATCCAGGAGGGGTGTGGTGTGGTGCGGTCCAAAGGGGTTCTCTGGAGAACTCTGCCTTGGTTCACAGTACCAGTGTCCAAGACCACGAGGTAGCCAAGAGAGCAAGCACATATGCATTCCAGGCCTTAAGGGGTTCCCCCTTGGCCACGCCCGGCGGGGGATGGGGGCAGGCAGGTACCTAGCCTGTGCCTGCTAGGGGTGGTGCTTCAGGGGTAAAGTACAGACAACCACCTCTACCCCTGGGTTCAGTTCCCAACCACCACATAGTGGCTGACAACCATCCTTAATGAGACCTGGTGCGCTCTTCTGGTGTGCAGGCATGCATACAGACAGAACACTGTATACATAATAAATCTTGAAAAATAGAAAGTGCAGAATCAGTAAAAAGTGTCCCATCCATCTTTCTCCCTTCTAGTGCCATGACCAGAGTAACTTGATTTCCATATCCTCCTAAAAGATTACCAGTACATGTTCTCTGTCAAAGTGTTTCTTGATTCTCTAAACTCTTGCCAGTTAACTCATGAAGGCATGATAGGTTTTTGTTTGTATAAATAGCTTACTATTCAACTTCTGGTACTTTGAGGTACTTTGTATACTGCTCATACTGTTTAAAGGATAATTGGGTAATTTAGGCATGGTAGCTCTTTTCAAAGAATAGATAATATTTCTGTTGTAAAGAGTTTTACATTAAGCCTAATGTGTATCATTTTAAGATTGTTTTCAGCCAGGCCTGAAGGTACATTCAGGAGGTCCCACACCAGAAGTTGTTTTTTTTTGTTTTTTTGTTTTTTTGTTTTTTTTTTGTTTTTTGGTTTTTTTTTTTGGTTTTTCGAGACAGGCTTTCTCTGTGTAGCTTTGTGCCTTTCCTGGAACTCACTTGGTAGCCCAGGCTGGCCTCGAACTCACAGAGATCCGCCTGCCTCTGCCTAACCAAGTGCTGGGACTAAAGGCATGCGCCACCACTGCCCGGCTTCACACCAGAAGTTTTTGAGGCAAGACTTGGAGTTTGAGACCAGTTCATACTATGTAGCAAGATCCTGTCTCCAAAAGGGGGGCCAGTGAGGTGGCCCAGCAGATCCAGGGCATTTGCCTTGCAAGCCTAATAATCTGAGTTTCCCTCCAGAAGCCACATAAAGGTAGAAGGAGAGAGCCAACTCCACAGTTCTTCTTACCTCTAAACATGTACCTTAGCATGAGAACCCAAAAACACACCATTCACACAACATACACACACAATGATAACTGATTTTTTTTCTTAAGTGAAAAGTTTGCCGTGTGATTGAACTTGAATTAATATTCCAGCTACTTTGTTAAGTTTATGAGCTGGTACCAAGTCTTACATACACCTTTTTATGTTAATATGCCTAGCTTGCTCTTTTGCACATATGTAATGAACTATGTTTATCACAATGATGATAATGATTCTCAATTTCTTTTTAGACAGGGAGATTTGAAAAAGAAGAAGAAGAAAAAGAAAGGTAAGACTTTAAGGAAAAATACACTCAGATTTCTGTGTTGTTGTTTGAGATAGATTTTTCAAGCCCTGGTTAAATGAATTACCAAAGGGCAATATGTTTTCCAAGTTCAAATGTGTACTTATTGCTATTTTAGTGGAGTTTACAGAAATTATACAAACTAGTGTTTGCATTAGTCCATTATCTTCAAAAGTCTCAGTCTTCATTTCTTGTCCTAGGACTTGGATATGAGCTTACTCTTACCCGGTGTGTAGACACGGTTTCAATAGCCCAAACTGGCCTCCAATTTGTCAAAACATATTATTTTATTAGATAAAAATTATAAATTTTGTAAAGTTATGTCTGGAAATATTTTCCCTTATGCATGGTGGCTCAAGTCTTTAATTCTAGCACTGGGGAGGCAGAGACAGATGGATCTTTGTGAGTTCAAGGCCAGCCTGGTCTCCATAGAGAGTTCCAGGCAAGCCAGGGCTACATAGGGAGACACTGTCTCAGGACAAATTTTCTCGACATATGAACATGGTGCATACCTGCAATCCCAGAGGTCGGGGAGTTGCAGGTACAAGGCCAGCCTGGGCTACATAATAAAATCAAAAACAGACAGACAAAAAGCCTTTCCCAGACAAATTTCAGTTGTGTTATTTATTCCAAGTCATGAACACATTGTTTAAACGAACAAGCTTGAAACTAGTCTAGGTGTATTTCTCATTTGCCAATCATTTCCAGGAAAACTGCCTAAGAATTATGACCCAAAAGTTACCCCAGATCCAGAAAGATGGCTACCCATGCGAGAACGTTCTTACTACCGAGGAAGGAAGAAGGGTAAAAAGAAGGACCAGATTGGAAAAGGAACACAAGGAGCAGCTGCAGGAGCCTCCTCCGAACTGTAAGTTGTGGTGCAGACTAGAAGGCCCTCAGGATGCAGCTCTTCTTGGAGGCTGACTCGGTTATGAGGAAGACTGTTTATATGCTGTATGAGATAAGCCTTGATAAGTATTTGTGGTATGTGAAAGGGAGAAAATATACTGTTTGATTTTATTGCAAATACTAAAACTATGTGATTGTATTGTTAAAAACTAAGTATTCTAGGAGCTGTGAGAATGACCCAGTAATGGATCCCTTGCCTAGCATGTGTAAGGCCCTAAGTACGACAAACCACAAAACAGCCTGTAATGACATTTGGTTTTGAAACTAAAGATAATGAATCATTTAACTGTGTGGTAGATAGGTAACACCTAGGGAAAAGAATTTAAAATGTGAGTTATTTCTACATAGAATTATAAGTCAGGGCTGGAGAGATGGCTCAGCGGTTAAGAGCACTAGCTCTTCTTCCAGAGGTCCTGAGTTCAATTCCCAGCAACCACATGGTGGTTCACAACCATCTGTAATGAGATCTGGCGCCTTCTTCTGGCCTGCAGGCATACATGCAGGCAGAACACTGTGTACATAATAAAATAAATTTTAAAAAAAAGGAATTATAAGTCATTTAAAGTTGATTTTCTAAACTTACTAAATTTGGCATGTAGCGTATATTAATTTTCTTTAGTTATGATATGGTTAAAAAAATATTCAAAAGGAGTGGACAGAGGTATCCTTAAAATGTGTGAGAAATTATTCAGTGTGGAAAGTGAAATCCATGCACATGCATGCTTATACCTTTTCCTGTGCTTCTAAATAACTAAAAACCTTTCTGGTTTGTTTCAGGGATGCCAGTAAAACTGTGAGCAGCCCGCCCACCTCCCCACGTCCTGGCAGTGCGGCAACGCTGTCTTCCTCTACAAGTAACATCGTACCCCCAAGACACCAGAAACCCGCAGGGGCCCCAGCAACCAAAAAGAAACAGCAGCAGAAGAAGAAGAAAGGCGGCAAAAGTGGCTGGTGAAGACAATGTACTTGTTGCAGGCTGTTTTAATCCGCTGTCAGTGACCTTAGGAACATAATAAAGGTAACACAGCAAGAAGCACAGCGCTCCTCCTCCATCCCCATAGTCCTGAAATGATTTCCTATGCTTCAGATGGGAAAACGTTCTCCTCAAACTGCCTGAGCAGATTTGGCCTACTTGTACCAAATAGCTTTACAGAAGACTGAAGATGACTGAGCCTAAGGCACGTTATCTAAGGTTTCCCGGGATTTAAATGGAAAATGTTTCTCCTGTTTCAACTAGTGTGAAGATATGCGTTCCTATTCAAGTCTCACCTTAAATTATGTCTTAGGAGGCTAAAGGTGGAATCTTCTGAGCATTCCAAGTATTTGTTTAGAGCTATCATGTGATGAAAAGGGATCTTAGTGATGCGTGGCCAGAAAGACTCGATGTCTAAAATAATTTTAACCCTAAATTCTCTGTCTCCTGGAATTGGGACCCTTTCACGTGTATGTGTACATCGACTTCTTTGTACCCTTGCCATTTCATTTTCAGATTATGTTAACATACTGATTTAGTTCCACTGAAGACGGTAAGAAAATATATCAATGTTACAAGTAGTTGACGATTAGGCCCAGTGTTCTGAGGGCAAATGGGTTTGGGCCTTTTAACCAGAACACTTAATGGCCACTATCAAGAACATAAACTTTGGCTTCTTTATTTTAAGAGGAAACAGTACCAGGCGGTATTGAAATTCACAAGAGCATTTGGCCCAGGTAGTACTCAGATGACTCCCCTTTCTGGCCGTGGGACATGGCCTTTCATTATCTTTTTCAAAGTTACGTGGTTTGCAGTCACTTTGTGGTGTAAATGTCGCTCTTGTCTTTCATTGCTAGTGCCCACTTTCCTACTCAAGACAGTTGTGAGACACACCTGGGGTGTCTCCCACGTTTAGTATTCGTTTATGCCATCCGAGCTATCATTTATTTCACATTTCTGTTTCCTGTGATCAGATTACTCGGTCCTTGTTAATAAAAATGCTGCTGTGTTTGAGCATCATCTATTGAAACTTCTTCAGTGAGTCTTTACAAGGCTTTCCTGCTCTATGGGATTACAAATGGGGGCTGCCTAAGTGACATCTAAGAGGATTTACACAGCTCTCCAGAGAACAGTCTTGGTGAGACTGAATACCCTGTTACAGGAATGATTGTCATGTAGGATTCCACTACATCTCCTAGGCTTAAAGGTAATTTTCTTAAGCTTACCAACAGAAACTCGGTGAGATTTCCTGAACTTTGAGAATTTTGATCCAATACACCATGGTGAAATACATATCTAGTACTCTTATAGTTGGCATGGTTAGCAGCGGTTGGTATTGTTGCTAAGGCACGGAACCCTCATTTCAAATAAGTTATTTAAGTCCAAACTTCATCTGTATGAACATTCGAGTAACTATTTTGGGTAAGTCTTTAACCAGTACATACTGGGGTGTGTGCGTGTGTATATGTGTACATTTATAAAAACCAATATGGAAAGCATCCATTCACTGTGTCCTTTTAAAATATATTGTAGCAGTGAATGTGAATAAAGATGTTTTGGGTTTTGCATTTTATGGAGGACTTCCTTATTGTATGTCTAAGAATGTTCTTTTAAGCTGAATATCTAAAATTGCCTCCTGTCCCTCCCCGCAAAACTACAAATCTCATGGGATTGGGAGAACTGTGTTTAAAAAATGGCAGTTCAGAGGCTGGAGAGAAGACTCGGCGGTTAACAGCACAGGCTGCTCTCCCAGAGAGCCTGAATTCAGGTCCCAGCACCTACCTACCTACATGGCAGCTCACAGCTGTCTTGGCTCCAGTTCCAGAGGATCTGACAGCCTCTTTGGCCCCCTCTGGCACTACACACATGCAATACACATACACAACATGCAAGCAAAGTACCTATAAACATAAAACAGTAAATCATAAAAAGAAAAAAAATTGTCCTATTGGTAGGTGTGTCAGTGACCAGAAGCCAAGCTTTTTGTAAAGTGTTGAACCTAGCATATTTTTAAACACTTTTTAATGATTTATTTGTCCTTATGTGCATTGGTGTTTTGCCTGCATGTATATCTGTGTGAGGGTGTCGGATCATCTGGAACTGGAGTCAAGCCAGCTGTTAGTTGCCATGTAGGTGGGTGCTGGGAACTGAACCCAGGGCCTCTGGAAAAGCAGCCAGTGCTCTTAACCACTGAGCTGTCTCTCCAGCCCCTAGCCTAGCATTTTCAAGACAGCTAAAGATAGCTAACATTAAAAACTGACCTATCAGCCGGGCAGTGGTGGCGCACGCCTTTAATCCCAGCACTCGGGAGGCAGAGCCAGGCGGATCTCTGTGAGTTCCAGGCCAGCCTGGTCTCCAAAGCAGTTCCAGGAAAAGGCGCAAAGCTACACAGAGAAACCCTGTCTTGAAAAACCAAAAAAAAAAAAAAAAAAAAAAAAAACTGTCCTATCACTGAAGCCTTCTGGAACTTGCCATCATTCCTTATCAGCTTATTTGAAACATCTGATGAAAGAAAATCAGTTTCATGTAAAAACTAAAATTTTCCATATGGTGGAGAAGAGGGTCTCAACACACTAGCCTGGCATTAAAAATCACTGTGTAGTGCCAGGCAATGGTGGCGCACGCCTTTAATCCCAGCTCTCAGGAGGCAGAGCCAGGCGGATCTCTGTGAGTTCGAGGCCAGCCTGGTCTACAGAGCGAGATCCAGGACAGACACCAAAACTATACAGAGAAACCCTGTTTGGAAAAAGGGGGGGGATTACTGTGTAGCTTCAGTCTGGACTCAAACTCAAGCAGTCCTCACTCAGCCTTGCCAGCTGTAGAATATAGGCATGAGGTGCCCATGTCCTGATGTTACACATCATCTTTGCTGAGCAGGAACCCAGGGCCCTTACTCAGCACTCTTATCATCACCTACACCCCATCCCTAAAAACCACCCAAGTCCAGCTAGAAATGAAGAGAACCACGAGTTCCTCAGCTAGTTTAAACATACCACCTCACTTGGGGTGCTTAAGCTGCTACACACTGATCGCGGAGGGGCATTAGACTTTGCCTCATTTCAGTTTTGATATCTGTCCTGTCAGGACCTGCAATCTCTGTCCTTAGCTGACAATCCTGAAGAACAGCCGTTTTTGTTGCTCCTAGTGGAATTCACATGGGATGGGGGTAGGCAAATGTGTAACCTACATTCTGGGGTAGTGGTTGTAAGCTGGGGAAAGGTGGGGAATCTTTAAGAAATTTTCTGTTCATTTTACATACCAATCACAGATGCCCCTCTCCTCCCTCCTTTCGCCCCTCCCCTCAGCCTTCCTCCCCAACCCACCCCCATTCCCACCTCCTCCAAGGCAAGGTCTCCCATGGGAAGTCAGCAGAGCCTGGTACATTCAATTGAGGCAGGTCCAAGCCCCTCCCCCCTGCACCAAGGCTTGCAAGGTGTCCCACTATAGGTACTGGGCTCCAAAACGCCAGCTCGTGCACCAGGGGACAGATCCTGAACACGCTGCCTGGGGGCTCTTAAGTCAAGCTAAACAACTATCTCGCCTATGCAGAGAGCCTAGTCCAGTCCCGTGGAGGCTCTCAGCTCTTGGTCCACAGTTCATGGTTTCCCACTAGTCTGGTTTGGTTGTCTCTCTCTGTTTTCCCATCATGATCTTGATGCCCCTTGCTCATAGAATCCCTCTTCTCTCTTCGACTGGACTCCTGGAGCTCAGCGCCTTAGGTATTCTTAAGTTAGAGGCATGGCCTGGCAGAGCAAATGGGGGGTTGAAGCTGAAACTCTTAGGAGGCTTTTCCCCAACACTGCCAAAGCGTGCCTTTGGGCCTTCTGGAGCAAGGGGTGCCTATGGACGTCCAACAAAAGCAGCCCATCCGCCTTGCCTGCTTCTCCCAGTTCTCTGCTGAGGATCACCAGGTTCCTCTAGACTGACTCTATCCAACCTCTAGCATCCTGGCCCTCCCCTCTTCGACCCGTCACTCCTTCATCTCAAGTTGGCCGAATCAGCTGCCAGCTCTAGACAGCGCTAAAGCAAAAGCCAGCTGCGCTCACTGGCCCGGCCTGCGACCCTGTGACCGCGGGTGTGGCCCACGCCTTCTGGACCTACGTCTCCACCTTGAGCCCCACACCAGGGCCACACCTGCCAGGATCCAGGGCCGCGGCTCCGGCGCGCTGGCGCGCGCGGGGGAAAGAAGAATTAGCGGCGGTGAGGATGGAGAGGGGGAAGGCGAAGAAGGACAGGGATAAGTTTTCTTCAAGCAGTAAGGAATCGGTAAAGATAGAGAAGGAAAAAAGGAAAGATGCAGAAGTAAAAAACAAGGGGAAAGAGAAAGGGAATGAAGAGGAGAGAAGGAAGAGTGTGGACCTCAAAAGCGACAGCGGGAAAGAGAAAAGAAAGGAAGAGGAGAGACGGAGGAGTGTGGACCTCAAAAGCGACAGCGGGAAAGAGAAAAGAAAGGAAGAGGAGAGACGGAGGAGTGTGGACCTGAAAATCAAGACCGCGGAAGAGAGAAGGAAGGAAGAGGAGAGACGGAGGAGTGT